>NW_025336565.1:49368-542579 GCF_004798865.1 Varanus komodoensis | reverse complement strand
GGGGGCTTGCTCCAGGTCGGGGAGGCCGAGGCAGGCACTGGAGGAGGGCCCAGGGGCTGGAGGGGGCGACTGTCTGCGGGGCGGTCCGGCGGGGGGGGGCGCTCTGCAGAGCACCCGGCCGCGGGGTCCCAGGTCGCCGGCGCGGCGGCTCCGTGCGTGCGCCCGGGGGCTGCTCTGGCTCTGGGGGGCGTCGCGGCTCGCGAGCGCCTTCCTCGCCCCGCCCGCCAGCGGAGCAGCTGGGCGCGGGCGCGCGCGCGGGGGGGCGGCGGAACGAGGGGGCGGTTCGTCTACGTAGCTGCGAGGCGGGCGACGCGAGCGTGACTCACGCGCCCGGCGAGGCGCCTCCCCCAGCGCAGCGCTGTGACCTTAAAAGGCTCCTTGTCGGAGGGCGCAGCGGTTAACCCCGCGCGGCCCTGCGCCGGCGCCGCGGGGAAGCCTCCTCGTCCGCCCGCCCCGCCCCGCCCGGGGGGCCGGCCGCGCTGGGGAAGCGAGGATGGGGGCGCCCCTGCCCGCGCGCGGGGGGCCTCGCCGGAGGACGGGGCGCCGGGGCATGACGCGGGTGCGGGTTGCGCGGCCCGGATAGGGAGGGACCCTCGCGAGCCGGTTCTCCAGCGCAGGGTCGGTGTGCAGGGTCGTGGCCCCCGGTGCGCGTGCCCCCCTTTCCTCCGCCTGGGGGGATCCCTTGTGCAACATACATGAAGCTGCTGTTTGTGCAGGGGACCCGTGAGTGCTCGGGTGGCTGCGAGATGGGCAGCCCCCGTGCCTGGGAGAGCGGGCGGCCGCCCTCCCGGGTCTGCACGCAGTGCGGGACCATGTGCCCAGCGGCTTGTTTGCCCCGCGGCCTGCCCCGTGCCAGGCCTCTTTGTGTACGGGCCCCGGTGCGGGGAAGCCTGACCTTCCACCCGGCTGATCTGTGAGCTGCTGTGTGTGGAGCCGGGAACGTCCTGTCCTGTCCTGTCCTGTCCTGTCTGCCAGGCATTAGCCGGGTTCCCTGGGACCCCCTGAAATCCAGCAGGGAAGAGGTTACGGCTGAAGCAGATGGCGTGGGAGCGGGAGGTGGCACGAGCCTGGCGCTTCCCCGCGTGGCCATGTTTCCGTGCTTCCTTTAAGAGCACCACACGGTTGCTTGGCAGTGGCGCTTCCTGTTCAGCCGGCGGTCCAGGGTCTGGAACGGGCAGGGAGGAGAGGGCTGGAGGAGGAGGGCTTATTCCGAGCGGGGAGAAGACCTTCCTGTTTCTTGGGTCCGAGTCTGACTTTAGGCGGCACTTCCTGGGAGGGGGCAAGGTTCAGGGCCTCCCCCACACGTGGGCATCGGCAACCTGCGTCGGGCTGCTGTTGTGTTGCTGCTGGGTGCGTATGTATGTAGGTGGAGGCGTGTCTGTCGGGAGCCGCAAATGACCTTTTGTGAGACGGCCGTGTGTGACTTTGCTTCGCCAGCATTTTCCTCCGTGGACCCTCCTGCATGTCTTTCCCGCCGGCGTGTGGTTGTAGGTCTCCCGGGTGTGCTGCTGAGCAGTGTTTCCCCTCGGCTTGCACGTAACGGGGCCCCATGTGACAAGTTTCCCACGTGTGCGTCCCGTGGTCGGGCCGGCAAGCGCGAGCCTGAAACGAATGTGAAGCCGGGGTGGCTGTGGTGCCCGCTTCTCCCCAGCATGGGCCGCTCGGGAGGCCGGGGCGGTGGTGGCGAGGCAGCGTGTCTGGGCTCCCCGGGTGCTGCTGGGCGGAGAGGAGGGAACCGGGAGGGAATGATGTCATCTCAGCCCTTTTAAATCAGGATAAATTTGCTCGGGGGAGGAAAGGGGGCTGAGTCACTTGTGGCCGGAATTCACCCCCCACACATGCTCCGCTGACTTGGCAGACACCCCGAACCCCACACAGTGGGGGGAGGACGAGCGGAGATGCGCCACCGGCAGGCGAGGCGAGGCGATTCAGAAGGAACACCCTTTGTGTTGGTCGCACGCGAGTCCCGGTTTGGCCGGCTCGGCTTGTAAATGTGCTCCTCCTCGGAGATACTCTGAAGTGGGGCCTGAAGGGGGCCGCCCGCGTGTGCCGGGAGGTAAGGCCGTGCTGTCCGTGGGGGGCTGAGTCGGGTTCCTCTCCCGTTCGGCAGAGACCGGGAGAGAGAGATGCCGGGGGAGAGAGGGAGACGGCGAGCCTGTGAGAGCGTCTCACTCACAGCACGTGTATTTTCTGTACTTTCTTGCCGGCGCGCTGGCGCTCGCTGGTTGACGCTGCCTGGCCCCGTGAACCCAGCGCCCTGTCTCCGGCGCGCATGTGAGCAGCGTGCGATGTGCTGTGCGCAGGGTCGACC
This sequence comes from Varanus komodoensis, assembly GCF_004798865.1. NCBI lineage: Eukaryota > Metazoa > Chordata > Lepidosauria > Squamata > Varanidae > Varanus > Varanus komodoensis. The sequence continues at coordinate 540,268 of NW_025336565.1, read as the reverse complement.
CATCCCTGTGGTCCTGTGCTGAGGCACCCACCGGGTGGGTGTGTGTGTGTGTGTGTGTGTGTGACTGTGTGACTGTGTGACTGTGTGACTGTGTGTGAGTGTGTCCCTGGCCGTCTGTCATGCTGTTTTGGGGGCAGGCACAAGGCGGAGTGGCCTCTCCCGTGCTTGCGGTACGGCTTGCTGCCCGCACCGGGTGAGCGAGTGTGAGGGCCGCGGGGTGTGCTGGCGCCTCGGGCCGGCGTGGTTTTTCGAGGGCTGGCGCCAGGCGTTTGTGAGTCCGGGTGTTTGCCCTGCCCGACATGGAAGGCAGGAGCTCTTTGTGTGCCTTTCTCGTCCCTCTCGTCTGTGTGTTTGACTTCCCGGCGCTTCAAGGTTGTGTCTCTTGGCCCAGACGGGTCCTGTGCCTCTGGCGCACCGGCCTTTCCTGCCCCACGGCAGCGAGGGCAGAGCCTGCCATGTTTGGGCTCTCCTTTCAGCTACGGGCAGGGCATGGCATCTTTCCCCGAGCCAAGCCAAGTTTTCTGGGGATGATGGGGCTTCAGTTTGGGAGGGCACCCGGCTGGGGAGCAGTGGGGAGGGGCTGGAGCAGCTCGGCTTCCAAAACGCACTCCTGTCTCTCTGGGATTCCCAAGCTGAGCGCTTCGGAAAGGGATTTCCCCTCTCCCTGCTGTGAACCCCTGAAATGCCGAGGGGTTTTCCTGCGAGACAGTCAGCTGAGCTCCCCATTGGGCCGGCTGAGCCGCATGTGGTGTCCTCCCATGCTCCCCCCGGCCCCGCCTACACACACAAACACAAACTTCTCGTAACATGCGCTCTGGGCTGAGCCTCTCAGGGAAGAGTGAGGCGGAGAAAGCCCCTTGCCAGGGCCTGCGGGCCGCTCAACGCTGGCAGTGCCCACGTGTGTACACACTCTCACTCGTGTGGCCTTTGTGTTGTGTGGCCTTTGTGTTGTGCTTTGGTGAATTGCCTGGTGCACCGGCTGCCGGGCGCCTCTGTGCGCGCTGCTGTCTCGTGCCGGTGTGACATTGTGTCTGTTGCGGGAGGAATTTGGGGCGTCTGTGTTTGAGGGCGAGGAGCCTCCATCAGGTTGGTGTCCCTCTCGGTGCGTGTACCGTCGCGTCGCGGCACACCGGGATATCGAGGGGACGAACTGGAGTGACGCTGCACACGCCCCGTCCCCTCCCAGTCCTCAGGAGTTTTCGGGGGGGGGGGGGAAGTGGCGGCCCGGCGGGTGCTGACTCAACACTGACACAGCTGTTCTCACCCTCCCGTGCGTGTGGATGTGCGGGAACTGTCCGTCGTCGCTAATGAATCACAAACACACATCCACACCAAAACACTGCAGCTCCTTTCTGAAACCCACATCCTGGAAGGGAGACGGGCGCTTCCATGCGCTCCCGGCCCCTTCACTCCTCCCACAGACGGAGTCCTGAGGACCACCCGGCCCCCCCCAGGCCCGAGGGGACGTGTCTGGCAAGCCCCTACTTCCCGATGATCGCCTCCCGTCCCGTGGGCACTCTCCGCATGGGTCGTCTGTGCGTGGTTGTCGTCTGTGTGAGCACGCGTGTGTTTCTCCATGCGTGCTCCTTACATTGCCCTGCTTTCCACGGGTGCTTTCAGTGCCTGCGCTAGGGGCCTGGGCACCCTGTGTGCGCACACACGTGTTGCGGTGGCTCTGTGGGTTTGGGCTTGCGCGCATCTGTGGTCAGGGGCTGGTATCCCCAGCGTTCTCATCGGCCAGGGATCCACCAGGGATGCGCGCAGGTGCGCACGTGTACACGCCAACGCAGCTGCCTGGCAGAGCAGGACGTGCCTCTCCAAACAGACCTCCGCCGCCCAGCGGCTTCCTCGGCTGCACCCCGGTCCTCAGCTCCCCATCCAGCCCCTGCACTGCCCTGCGGGAGAGATTGGGCCACCAGGCCGCCTGCGCTGCTTGCCCCGGGGGCAACCGTGCGTGGCCCATGTGAGGCCCACAGCGAGCGGGACTATGAAACGCCACTAGGGAGCTTCTCAAGGACAGGGAGTTCCTTGTGCTTTGGCACCCCCCGTATGTGCTTCCTTGTGTCCTCCCGCGCGCTTCCGCCGGGCCTCTGCACGCTTTGCCTTGTTCCTCGTGCACTTGGAAGCCAGAGCTGCTGTCGCAGTCCAGCAAAGGTGGATCTCTTTCATTCTGCATTTCTGCTCCCATGTGCTCCCAATTTATGCTCTGCCCCCGTGCTTTTCCACATGTTTCATGTGGCGAGGGCTTGCTTTTCAACGCACCCTTATTCCTGGCACCCATCCCCCTTGTCCACCTGCAGTCGCTGCCCTGCGCATCAACACGCCGGTGCTCTCCCTCTGAGCATTCCCTCTGGCCCTCTGCTCGGTGCTCTTCGGCCACCTAGCCTTCCACACGTTTTGCCTGTGGGCCGCCTGGTCCGCACCGCTCTGCAGATCGCTCTCTCTGGATGGCCTCTTTGCGCCGTTCCTGTGCGCCATGCGCTCTCGCTGCGGAATGCTTTGCTCTTGCTTGGCCTGGCTCGCACCCTCTTCACCTCGGCCTCCTTCCGCCCACCTGTGTGTGCACTTTCCTTTGCCTTCCCGTGCGTGGCACTTGGGATCCATTTGCTCCGGCCTCTCACGACCCTTTTCTCCTCGTGAAACTTGTCTGGGGGGGCCCTGGGGTTTGTGAAGACTCACCCATGACAGGCTGGTGTTCTCGAGCGTCTCTTCTTCCTCTGTGGTTTGCGCTTGTGCACATCCCTTGGTGGTTCCTTTTTCTTGTAAATCCACTGAACCCAGATAAATCTCTGAATTCAGAGAATGCAGTAGGTATGGGGAAACCGAAACGGCCATTTCCCAAAACGCCTGGTGCTGCGGAGAGTGGGTGGGGGGAACCCATAGCTGCGTCACCGATACGGGAAGAATTTCTGGTCCGGCCCAGGAGGGCATGGACCCGTGCTCTTCGGCGGGGGCCGTCTTTGCCGGCGCCGCCTCTCTGCCCCACTCCCTTCCAGGTAGCCGCCCCCACCTGCCCTGCGGCGTCACCTTCTCTTTGGCGTGGGAGGGAGAGTGGTCCATGCACATCCCAGCATGCCGCAGGGGCACGTTCCCCGGGAAGGTGGACATGCCCACCTGCTTACCCAGAATCCCGTGAGTGGCGGGGTGGAGGGATCAAGGCCGGGGACCAGCGAGCGGGAGGGCAAGCGAGGGTGTGCATGCGCACCGCTTGCGCCTGTCCCCCGAGTTTCCTGACCCCTGGCCTCAGAGAGGTGCCTGTGTGCAGTCGGCCGGGCCTCGGCTTCCTCTCCTGGCGGTGTGTCTAACGCGGCTTGCACAGGAAATGGTTTCTTGCGGGGCCCCGCTTCCTGCCCTTCCCCCTCCCCTGCGCATATGCACCGCTGCGCCGCTTCCTCCCCGGGTGGACAGTGCCGGAAGACACCTCAGTTCACGTGCGCACAGGGCCAGGGGAGGCCTCCGGAGTGAGAAGGGGCTCGCCCTCGCCTCACCCCCCCCCAGGAGGCCTCCCGGCCCCGCCTTGGCTGCCTGGTAAAGCCACCGGATCCTGCCTGTGCAGGCCCTGGAGGCTGGGGGTGGTGGGGGGGGGCAGCTCCTGGGCCGCACGGGGTGGAAGAGGGCTGCTGCCACGGTCCTGTGCCGGCGGGGTGTGCCGGCCTCGCCCTCCCACGCCAGCCGTTCTGAGGCCTGCCCCCGAAGGTCATGTGCCTTTGCGTCATGGCTCGGCCCAAAGTCCCCCACAGCGTGGAGACCGTGACGAGTGGCGCAACACCGGGGGGGGGGGGTGCCGTTGGTGGGAGAGGCGCGTGCTTGTTGGAGAGTGAGAATGTCAGAGAGCGAACAGGCGGTGGAGTGAGCAGGAGGTGGAGGTGCGTGGCCGGAGGCGAAGGCATTGCCAGCGTGTGGCTGTGCCAGGGGCACGGAAAGAGCCCGGCTTCGCGGGCGCATAGTCGTGATGTGTGGCTGAGCGCCGAGGGAGATGGTGCGCGATAAGCCGAGTGCAGTACGTGTGTGGAAACAGTTGTGTGGGCAGCGCGATCGTGTGGAGGTGGCCAGGTGTGGGGATGTCGTGTGTCTGAGCGCTCAGCGGGATGGAGCATCTGGAGGAGCATCGCTGCCTTCTCGAATACACATGGCTCGTTGCCGAGGGGCGGTGGGGTAGGGAGAAGACACCTGCAGCGGTGCACGGACAAGCCCCTCGCCCCTCACCCCATCTGAGGAACCAAAACCAGGCTGGAAAACAAGAGCTGTCCTCGGACCTGGAATTTGGAATTGCAAACAGAGAGTCGGGTGAGGCGGCTGTCCAGAGCTGTCACGGGTTGCCCTGGTGAGGAAAAGAGATGAGGAGGACGACCCTGGGGTGCAAATGGTGGCCCAAGCAGGTGGCCACCATTCAGAGAAGGTGTGGCTGCCGGCCTGTGCAGCTCCTCCTCCTCGTAAAGGTTGGGACACCGTGTGCCCAGCCTTCTCCAACAGGGCGCCCTCCAGGTGTGTTTGACCGCAGCTCCTTTCATTCCCAGGCAGCACGGGAAGGTCGGACTTGTGGCCAGTGCAGCTGGAAAGTGCCAGTGTGGGGAAGGGGAGCGTGGTCCCCTCCAGAGGTGGGGTGGGGAGGACAAATGCTGTATGCACCTGGACACCCGGGGCTGTATGAGCAAGAGGGAAGATGCCAAGTGTGGGCACGGCCGGTCACAGGTGGGAGCTCACAAGTGCGTGATGGGTGGATCCGTGGAGATGGCACACCTGTGAGCATCCAAGGCAGATGTGGCTGGACGTGGACGCAGGGCGCCAAGACCTCTGTTCTGGGCGCATCATTTCGAGTAACTCCTCAAAGGGAGGATGTGGGAGCCAGTCAAGGGGAAGGGCTCTCCAGAGCTCCCGGGAGCACCGGGCACATCCACAGCGGCCGTGTTGTCGTGCCTCTGGTGTGGGTTGTAGCTGTGTGGCCTGGCCCCATGCAAGGTGGTTTCTGCTCATACGCGTGCCAACAGCACCCTGCTGTGCCTTCCACGCCCCATGAATCCTGTGCCAGGCAGCACTCACCTGGCGCAGGCTGCCCACTTCCCCTGCGGTTGCCTGGGTCCGGACGGCGTGTCTCCAGACTGAGATGCGCGCACACCTCGTGTGCCCTGCAGCTTCGGGCGCCTCAACTCCTCCTCGTCGTGCTCGTGCTTTGCCCGGCACCTTTTCACGAGTGTCTCCGGCAAGCACCCAGTGGAGCCCGGGACACCGTCCCTGGCATGGTGCCAGCCTGCAACATGCGTTGTCTGGAGCGTGCGGCAGGCAGATGTTGCGACCTTGCCCTCCGTCGGGGAAATGAAAGCCGGGCTGTGGCGGGAACCTCTCCGCAGTGTGGACCTGGGCTGGGCAGAGGGATCGGGCCCGGTTCAAGCAAGCAGAGATTTCTGTGAAGCTGCAGTGGGCAGCCTTTTCCTGTGCCATGCAGACTGTGGACCATGGGTTAGGGAGGACTGTTTGCAAGAGCCCTGCTGCGCACTTGCACAGCTGGAATAAAACCCTCGTGTATAGTCCAGTTTGGTGCGCGAGGGGCCAACAGAATGCAAGCCAAATCTGTGAATCACTGTTGGAAAGGTTTTGAACAAAATCTCTGCACGCGCCTGTGTGCGCACAGCTCTGTGTATCTAAATATACGAGGAAGAGCTTGGCTGCTGTGGGACTGCTCCCCTTCCCTCTGCGCTGCGCTGCTCTGCTCTGCTTGACAAGCCAAGAATTGCCCGGGAGGCCCCCGCCCGCCCGGGGTCTGTCGCGGCAGCCACGACGGACTGACCGCTGCCTCGCCCTGCCAAACTTAGCGCTCCGTCCCGGCTCTTCCAGAAATAGCCGTGCTCTTTGGCTGCAGGGTTGCTATGTGGCCCGGCCATAAATTCGCGCCTGCTCTCCCGGCCCGGCGGGGGGGGGGGGGTGCTTCATGCTGCCAGGGGTGCAGAATGCCGCCGTGCGGCGCACGCTGCCCCCCACCTCCTCTCCCCGGCCGGCTGGGGCTGGGGGTGGGCGTGCAAGTCACTGTCTGGCTGCCGCCCACGGTAGGAAGAGCGGAGCGGCTCGAACCACACGGTGCGGGTGTGTTTGGCGCGCGGGGGGCGGGCTGGCGGGCATGCCAGGCTGGGCTCCGCTTGTGGCGGGACGCAGGCTCGGCCGGCTCGGGCAGTGGGCGGGGGCGGGCAGGGGCGGGTGAGTCACAGGCTCGGGTGGTGGTGACTCCCGGCCGTTTCCTTCCCTCCCTCCCCCGGTGTCTTGTGGCAGCGTGGGAAAAAGCTGCAGCTTTCAGCCCTTCTTCTGGGGGCGCCCGGCCTGCTGGCAGAGATGGGCCCAGGCCACGCCCCACAGCCCCCCCGAGGAGGCCGCTTGGCCGGCGCACCGGGCATTTGTCTTCCCCTTGAGCAACGCAGCCTGCCTTCAATCTGGCAGCCTCCAGGTGTGCTGGGCTACAACACCCATGAGCCCCACCCAGCTAGGAATGATGGGAGTTGTAGTCCGACACAGGGTCAAGGACCGGCTACAGTCACTCGGCGCTCGTGGTGGCACATGTGCCGCAAGAACCTGTTGCTACTGGGATGGGGACTTGGTCAGGATGCCTCTTCCGGGAGAGCCGAGTGCTCATGGATGTGCACCGAGCGTGGGTCTGCATGCCCAGGTCCCGGGATGTGCTGTGTTTCTCGCGCATGGAACACCTCCTGCCCCCTCTTGGTCTCTGCTCGTATGGTGGAGCTACTGGCCGCGTGCCTGCCTGCCAGGCAGCTTTGCACGGTTGGTTCTGAAGTGCCGGACAGACAACAGAGCAGCCGCGAGCTGGAGATGGGGGGCCACCCGGCCTCCCTGTCCGCAGAGCAAGGGCCCATTTGGTTCCTGCTCTTCCAGACGCGCCGCCGCCGCCTCTGCCTCAGGGAGCATGTGAATTCCAGGTGTTCAACCATGCGGCCCGTGGCTTCCTTGGGAAGGGAGGAACGACAGTGTCCCAGGGCGGTTCTCGTCCCCAGCGCCTGCCTCGGCCCGGCACTGAGGCCGAGGCGGCTCACGACAGCGCTGCAGTGCAGGCCAGCCCTCCTCGTGCCTCTGCCCCCCCAGAGGCTGGAGCGCGGCCCTGCAGCCAGCGCGGGCCATTCGGCCCGGTGGCCAGCGGGCGACATTTCGGCTTCCGACCGACCGGGGCTGGGCTGGGCTGGGCTGGGCTGGGCTGGGAGGCATCCGGCAGGGAGAGGCGGTGGCCTGAGGGAGACTCTGCAGTGAAGCAGATTGATCGCCCGGGAGGCGATCGCTCTCTCGCTCGCCCGCTCGCCTGGGCGTGTGGTGCTCCTTCCCTTCCGAGCGCCGGGAGACGAATGCAGCCCTGCCTCTCATTCCTCCCCCCCCCCGCCAGCTGTGTTGCAGAACCCATTAGGAGACTGATGTGAAAGATGATTGGTGGCTACGCGAAGGAGGTCGCGAAGGAGCTCGTGTGATTGGCTGTCTTCTGGAAGGGGAGGGGGGAGAGAGAGAGAGCGCGCGCACGCGCGCGCGAGAGAAAGAGAGAGAGTGCCAGGAGCACAGTAGGTGTGGTTTGCATCCTGGGTGGTGGCAAAGGCACGCAGGGGTTAACTCTGTGCAGGCCTGCGCAGAGGCCCCGCCTCCTTTCCCGAATACAGGCATTCCATTGGAAGGGGCAAGAGCGGCCCCGCCCGGCAGGGGGCTAGGCCTGTGTTCATTGGAGGGACACTCGCTGCTTGTTAACTCCTACCTTCCCGGACGGGATGTTGAGCTTGGGAATGAAGGAGGATGCGGGACTCGGCGACCGCGCGTTCGGTCCAGTGGCGGCCATGAGGCGACGAGCGCCAGCCCACCCCCGGGTGCCAACATTTAAAAGGCTGCGTCCGCACCCGCTCAGTCTGGAAATGGAGCGCCCTTCCCAAAACACCGCTCCAAACCAGGGGCAAAAATGCCTTTCAGTAAAATGCATGGAGATTCCAGATGTTGCTTGGTTTTTCAAAAGCATACACAATGGTGGCTTTCCTTCGCACGCGTTCATTGAAATGTGCTGAACTTCAAATTCAGCGAGGGTTATCCGGGTATGATAGCTGTTGGGATGCATTAAAGAGTTGGGATGCGTTAAATATGCCTGTTAAAGGTACTCTTGTAAATAGTTCTAGATAAGGGGATATGCAAGGCGCGGATTTATTTATCCGTTAGGAAGCTAACAGGTTTCTGGCCTGGCTTTCTGGAGTCACGCCCTGAGCTGCAAGCCCCTTCCAAGCGAAGGAAGGATACCTCTTCCTTTCCGTGAATGCCAAATGACCTCTTCTCGCCATCTCTCTCTTCTCTTTCCCAGCCTTGTATGTGGCAGTGACTGGAGGAGGGGAGAAACAGAGGAGACGCAACCAGCAGCGACTGGGTGGGGGCACCCGTCGCTCGGATCCTGGGGGGTGGAGGGGGGGGTACCAAGACGCGTCCACTGTGGCAGGAGAGGTAAGCACTTGCATTGGGGAGAGGTACAAGAGGGGATGTGGGCTGGGGGGGAGTTGGCATGATTACATCTTTACTTCCTCATCTCTCTCCCCTATTTCCCCATTTTAAAAAGTCCTTTAAAAAGGCTTTCCACATGTGCAAAACACCACTTTGAAAAGCCCTGTTTGACTCTGGACTGGCCTTCTGACGTAAACGCCTGGCCGGGTTTTGAACGCTTCCGGGCAGACTGGGACTCCTCTCGCAGCCCTGCTGCCGCTGGAAGCACATTTCGCTGGGCCATGAGTGAGAGTCTTGCCCCCTCTCTGCCCCCTCTTGACCAGCAAACAAAGACACGGTTAATTAAGCAGGATCGTGGCATATAAGCCGGGTGTGTTGCCAAAGGGGTTTTGGTGCCCGCAGCAAAAGCAGGACGGTTCCTGTCCCAAATTCCGGGGAGACATTCCAGATGTGCAGGTGGCTAAATCTGTTCTTGCTGCCCTGATGAGGGCTGCAGTGCTCCGGCCCCAGGTGGGCAGCTCACGCTCTGGGGAAGTGCCTGGCTGGGGCAGATGGGCTCAAGGAGGCGAGCATGGCCTCGAGGAAGGGGAGGCGGGGGGGTGGGGGGCGGCCCCGCCGTCCACCTGGCCTCTGAGCCTGTCCCTCTTCCTCCCGCAGACTGGATGCATCGCACCGTGGAGCAGCTGGGGGGCCGTGCTGGGCGGGACCCTTTTGCTGTCGGCAACCTGGGCTGCAGCGGGCCCTGGAGCGCATGCCATTCTCGCCCGTGGCTCCCGGGCGGCAGGTACCTCTTTGGGGACAGGAGGGCGGGACGCAGCCGGGGCGGACGAGGAATCTGTCCTGCAGGCAGGGATCTGCCAGGTCCCCCGGGCTTGGCTCCCTGGGCCCCGGCCTGCTTTGCAGCGGCCCCGGGTCTGAGCTCCCACGTTTGCAGGGCGAGCGCTTGCCAGGGATCAAGCGCCGTGCGCCGTGGAAGCAGCGTCCTCTTCCACAACTGCTGCAGCGGCCGTTGGCCGCACCAGGCAAGCGAGAAGGCTGGCAGTGGAGAGGGTGGAGGGCCGCCGGGCTTCCCAGAACGGCGCCTGGGCCCTCCCTGCGTCCTGCAGCCACTCTGGGGAGAGCCGCCAGGGGCAGAGCAAGGGGCCCACGGGCATGGGCAGGCTTCCCCTCCACTTGGCTTGGCCCAGGGGCAGGGACTAGCGGCCGGAAGCGGTTGTGGGCCATTCAGCCAGCCCAGCGCCCGGCTAGTGGTAGCGTCAGTGCTGGCTCACGTGGGTAAAGCCACCGTGCTCTGGGGCACCCCGGATGGCAAAGAGGCCTTTTGGCAGGCGGTCCCGTGTAGGACAACGAACCCGCCTCCGACCCCTCACTCCCGCAGAGCGTGCCTGCGGTGGGGGCTGTCGGGGCCGGGCGGCTTGCCCCGGGACGCTGTTTTCTCGGGGTGCCTGCAGGCGCCTGGCCTGTCACTCTTCAGTGTGCCTTGTGAACCCGGGCAGCAAGGCTTGCTTGAGGGTTAGGGGGCATTCTCATCGCCTGGGGCTTGCTTGGGGGTCGTCCCACCCTCAGACGCACAAGGGCTTGAGGGCCGCAAGCAGAAACGGCCCCTGTGGGCTGCCACGACTTGCAGACGGGCTCCCAGCCTCCGTCGTGCCTCCTCCTCCCCCCTGAATAGAATCAGCAGAATGAGTGGCCCAAGTCATGCCTTCCCCGAAAGAGCAGACTCTCCCTGGAAGAAGGGCACGACAGCTGCCTGCCCAGCGGAACGTGGGGAGCGACTGGCCCTTCTGTGCGGGACGGCCACTCCCTCAGGGATCCCCCACGGCCTGTGCGGAAGGACCCGACTCCCCTGCTCCGAGTGGGGCGAGCCCCAAGCGTCCCCCTTCCCACGAGTGTCCTCTCCCCTGTCCCCCTCTGGCCCGGCTCGGCTCGGCTCGGCTCGGCTCGTGAGGTGGCCTGGGAGGAGCGCTCGTTCCCAGGCCCGGGTCCATCTCTGGCTCGGCCCCAGGCCGGGAAACCGTGGCTGCCAGCTTCCTGCAGCTGCAGCCGAGCCCCAGGGGCCTGGAAGGAATACGGAGCGGGGCGTCCGCGAGCGCACCCGGGCTGGGTTTCCTTCCTCGCGCCGCCTCTTGAGGGAGGCGTTTCCCCCTGAGCTTCTTCCCCTTGATTCTCTTCCTTTCCGCTGCCCCCCAGGTGCTCCGCCAGTGTCGGCCAGCCGCAGCTGCCCCCGCACCTGCCGCCCAACCATGGCGCTAACATGGGGCAACACAGCAAAGGCTATTACCCCCCGGGGTAAGTGCAGCCCCCGAGGCCCGGGGCATCGGACGCCCGCTCGGCAGTGCATGCATGCGGGGGGCAGCCAGGCAGGCAGGCAGGCGGGGTGGAACAGGCCCTCCTGGACCCCAGCAGATTAGCCCCCAGTTGGTATACTGGGGAGGGGGGTGAGGTGCCCAGCGCTGGAGCCCAGGGCCCCGCAGAAGTTAGTGGCCGGGTGGCGTGTCCCCCAGCTGCGAGCCCGCTGCTCCTTTGCCTGGAGCGACTGGCTTGAAGTCACCACCTGCTGCACCTTTCTTGAACGCCACCCCATGGAACAAGGGCACCAGGGCTCCATGATCTCCCCCCGTTCTGGCACTGGGCCCTGCCGCCCCTTCGCAGGAGCTACGCCCCGGTCCGCCCTGGCTGCCCCCGCCCCCCGCGCTCTGGTTCGCTCACCACGCCTCCTCTTGCTGCCGCCCTCCCCCCCGCCAGGAACCTGCCCCCCCGCCCCTTGCATGGGAAGCTGGAGGTCATCCACGCCTGCGTCCAGGCCCTGCTGCGGGACCAGGGGCAGCCCCAGCTCTGGGAGCAGCTGGGCGAAGTCTATGAGTCCGAGCAGAACTCCGAGGAGGCCATGCGCTGCTACCAGAACGCGGCCCGCTACCAGCGCGACTACGGCGGCTACGAGGAGATGCACGCCCGGATCGGGCGCCTGCAGCAGGTGCGCGGGTGCAGCGGAGCCGGGCGCGAGCGGGGGAGGGCCGGTGGGGGAAGCTCGGGGGGCTGCATGGGGATGGAATTGGTCGTGGGGAGGGGGTGGGGGCCGGGGGGCAGCCTGAGGTTCCCTGGGGCCCACCCAGCTCTCACCCCACCTTTCCACTCTCCCTTTCCAGGCTCAGCTGTGGAATTTCCATTCTGGGTCGTCTCATCACCGAGCCAAAGGGTTGCTACCTCCGCTTCAGCAAGTCTGGAACCTCCTGCACCTCGAGGTGGGTCCCCCCCCCCCATCACCCCCTGCCCAGCCCAGAGGGCAGAGCACGGGCACCTGCGTCCCCTTTGCCATCGCAGCCACGGGCCTGCTCCGCTCTGCTCCCTTCTTGTGGAGCCTTGGGCCAGGGCAGGCCCTGCGCCCGCCCCGACTCGCGCTTCTCCGGGGAGCATCTTCCCTCGGCTCAGTGGAGACCCTTCTGTCTCCGCCTCCCTCACCCAGGCGCCACAGCGGTTGTCGTTCAGTCCTGAGCCATCGTCCCCGCCCAGCGAGGGGCCCACAGATGCTGCCCCAGCTCTCCCTACACGTGCTGGCTACAAAGCGCAACTCCATCTCGATAGCGGGAGCATGCGTCTTTTATAACGCAGTTGGCTGATCAACACCCAGCCGCACAAATATCTATGTTTCCTGTACACTCAAATAGTAAACATATTGCTGTTTTCTGGTGCACACCTCAAAATGTCACACAATGTAGGTTTTGCCCAGTAAGGTGCGTATTGGAGTAGTTATTTTTGTCAACGAGGGAGCAGTGGCCAGTTTCTGAGTGGGGGGTGCCTTGGTACGCGGAAGACCCCCTTTGGGGCAGAGGTGGAGGGGCTTGGCTTCCCCCGTTGTGTGGCCCATGGGAGTCAACTCCATGGGATTCGGACACCGACGTCTGACTGCCATGGGTTCAGCTTGTTCAGGGCACCGTTGGGTCGCGGGATGCGGCCTGAAATGCAACTGTCTCGCTGCTGCTGCTGCTGAGGCGCGAGCGACTCTCGTCGTGGTTTCCCACGGCCCTGGGGTCTAACCTGCCCGATCTTCTGCCTGCTCCAATCAATTAATGCAGATAAGATACGGATCCTGTGCGGGGCTGTGCACATGACAGACAGCTAATCGACTCGGGAGCCTCGTTATGTCCTCACTGGCTTGCCGGGGCTGCGGGGGCTGTCCTGCAGCCGCCCGGTCCCAGGCCTTCCACCGCATGTGCCGCTGCCCCCTCGTCGCACCCCGTGGGCCTGGGGGCCAGAGGCCCGGCAAGCAGCCCCGGCAACTGTTTCCCTCTCGCTCCTCCTCCAGAAGAGGAACTTCTCGGCCAAGCGCAACCCCCAGCTGAAGCGGCCCGGCCCACCGATGGAGCCCCCCGTGGTCCAGCCCATCCCCCCCGTCCAGCACCCGCCCCACCCAGGGCACGGCGAGGAGCTGCCCGCCCCCATGAAGCGACGGAGGAGCACCAGCCCTGACCAGGTACCAGGGGGCTGCGTGGAAACGGCCGAGGGGCCTGGCAGCGGTGGAGGTGATGCCCCCACTTGGTGGCCGGCCTGTCCCTTTCCTCTCTCATGCCCGTCGCTTGTGCTTCATGCTTGGCGCCTCGCGCTCCCTCGAGGGCTTCTGAGGGCACGCGCCCTCCATGCTTCGTCCTGCCGCGTGGGGCCCGGCGGCTCGCTTGCAGGGCCGCGTGGAGCCGTGGCCAGCCTCGCTTCGACTGCATGGAGCCTGGCTCGGGGAGCCCTGCGGCCGGCTCCCCAAGGGGAGGTCCATCTTGCTCGGGCGCTTGTGGGGAGAGGCCGGAGTTGGAGTTGGGGGCAGAGTGCGTGCTTCGAGGGGGTGCTCGGGAAGGCGGGGCGCGCTGACGGTGTCTCTCTGTCTTGCCCTTTCTGCGGCCCTCTACCCTGGAGCAGAGTGGGAATGGGGTCAGCCAGCATCTCCCCGGGCTGGGCCTCCTGGGCACCCCCCACTACCAGCTGCCTAAGCCGGGATTGTGGAACCCGCTCCACGGAGACTCATGGGGGCAGGAGCGCAAGAACGTGGCTGCCCCAGAGAGACAAGTAAGGCTGCCCCCAGCCCATGGGTCCAGCGTGCGAGGTGGGAGGCGGCGGGGGTCACAGGTTGCCCCCAGGGCTCTGAAGGGCTTCTTGCAGGGAGTGCATGCAGCCTGAGGAGGGGCTTGACCCCGCGCACTCACGAAACCGTGGGTCGCACGTTTCCCGCTCCCGTGACCTCGAACTCAGAAAGGCTGTGAGTTCGGGGCTGCCTGCTTGCCTGGGCAGCGTCTGGGGCCCGCTCTGCTTCCGCCGTGCGCTTGGCTTGCAGCTGCGAAAGGGGGAAGCGGGCCGCTCCAGCAGTCCTGCAGAATGGGGCCGGGGCCGGGGGGCTCCCGGGAATGGATCTCCAGCCTCGGAGGTCGTCCGGACTGCAACCGCCCATCGGCCGCAGCCATCACGGGCCGTGGCTGCCGATGATGGGAGGTGTGCTCCGGAGGGCACCCGCTCGGGGGAGGCCGCTGTGGAGCCCCCCAGACACCTTCGCAAGTGTGTGCCCAGGTCTTACCTGCTGGTCGCACGGGAGGAATCACGCTCGCTCTCAGGGCAAAGGGCCGATTCGGGTGTCAGCGCGGGGAGGGCCAAAGGATGCTCCCAGGTAAAAGGTGTTCTCTTCCTCTCCCCCCCCCAGGAGCAGAGGAACTCGGTGGCTCACCCCTTCCCGTACCCGTCCCCCGCTTACGGATCCCACCCGCCCCCGCACCGCCCCCCGGCCGTCGCGCCCAGTCCCCGCACGCCGCCGGCTCACCGCCCGCCCCTGGAGAGCCACGGCTGCCTGGCCCGGCCCAACGGAAGTGACCTTAGAGACGGCCGAGCCGCCCGGGCGCGCCCAGAACCCACCGCCACACCAGCAACTGTTGCCTGCGTGCCTTACGCCCCGCGCCCGGCCCCGGCCCCGGCCCCGGCAGGGCCCCCCGCCACCAGCAAGAGCACCTCGCGGGGGCAGCCGGCCCCGGACAGCCTTGTGAGTGGGGCGGGCGCGGGGGCCGTGGGCGGGGGGGGACCTGGCCGTCCCCAGCGAGCACCGGGGAGGGGGGTGAGGCCCCGGGGTGGCCCGTCGGGGTGCCAGCTGAGCCGGGCCCGTCGTGGGGGACCGGGCGGCTGCGGCCACCCCCTGACCGCCTCTCTCCCTGTCCGCCCCACAGGGTCCTGACCAGTACCAAACACCGGCCTTGGAGCAGCCCAGCCCCACGGCAGAGAGCGGGGAGGGCAAGCCAGCCCCACTGCCCCGGCCAGCGCCCTCCTGCCTCGCCCCCCGCCCCCCGCCCTGCTCCCGCCTGCCCCCACCCCTGGCCATCACCAGGGCGCCCGCACCAGCGGTCACACTGCCCCCGCCTGCCCCACAGTGCCCGCCCCCTCCCCCGCCGCCCCCGCCCCCGCCTCTGCCATGGCTGAAAGGCGCCGCGTTCAGTGGCAAAGCGGGGGAGGGGAAGGCCAGCGGGGACCCCCTGGGAGAGCTCCTGTTCGCGTGCGGCGAGCCCCACCGGGGGGAGCCCCCCGCGACCGCCCCCCCCCCCCGCTCGGCCAGCCCTGAGCCCACCCCCGCCCCCGAGTTCTGGCTGCAGGAGAGCGGCCGGGAGGAGAAGGGCCCGGTCGGCCCCGGGGCCCTGGCGCCGAGCCCCACCGTTGCCTCAGGAACCTTCCGGTCCCCAGAGAGCCCCCCCCCCCCCCCCCCCCCCCCCCCCCCCCCCGCCCCCCTACCCAAAACCCCCGGCCCCGCCGGCGGCGCCCCCCGCCACGGAGGCCGCCCCCGACCGCCTCTTCGGCTTTGCCAGCCCCCCCCTCGAAGACCAGTTCGAGGAGCCCTCCGAGTTCTCCAAGATCCTGCCCGACGGGCTGGCGAACATCATGAAGATGCTGGATGAGTCGATCCGGCGGGGGGAGGAGGAGCGCGAGGAGAGCTTCCCCCCGCCGCCCCCGCCCGCCCCACTGCTCCCCAGCCCCCCGCCCCTGGCCAGGCCCAAGCCGCCCCCGGCCTCCACCGGCTCCTTCGACTTCCCCAAGCCGCCCGGCCAGGAGCCCCCGGAGCCACCCTGCCTGTACCGGTTCGGCAAGCGGGACGCGGAGGAGCGCCCCCCACCAGCGGCCCCTGCCACCGCTGCCCCTGGGGGGGGCGGCAAGTCCCCCCCCCAGCAGCACCACCTCCCTGCTGAAGTCTCTGGCCAGCGTGCTGGAGGGGCAGAAGCACTCCTACCGGCCCAAGCCTCTGCCCCCACCGGGAGCGAAGCCCCCTGCCCCGGGCGGCCCGGGCGCCCTGGCCCACTTCTCTACCTCAAGCCGAGCCTGGGCCGGAGGGGCCGGGGCGCTGGGGGAGCGCGTGGCCACCCCCCCGCCCCCGCCCGCCCCGCGGCCCGTCAAGAGCGCCTCGGAGGTCCTGGAGGAGATCAGCCGTGCCTGCGAGACCCTGGTGGAGCGGGCCGAGCGGGAGAGGAGCCCGCCCCCCCCACCCCCGGGGGCCCCCCCCCCGGCCCCGCCCCAGCCCCCCAGCCCACCCCCGCCGCCCCCTCCTGCGCCCACGTCGCCCCCGCCCGCGCCCCCCGCCCCGCGGCCCAAGGACGAGTCCCGCAAGCGGGACCGCGAGCACCGCCGGCACCGCCGCTCCGGCAAGGACGGCTCCCGGCGGCACCGCGACGGCAAGGCCCACAAGGAGAAGAACCGGCAGATCCTGGGCAGCCTCGACGTGCAGAGCAGCGAGACCCAGGCCCGCGAGAACGGGGCCAAGCCCCCGCCCCCGCCCCCCGCGGCCCCCCAGCCCGAGCGCAAGCCCCCCGGGAAGAAGGAGGAGGGCTCGGCTGGGGGCGGCCCCGCCGTTGTGTGCTCGGCCGACCTGCTCAAGCTCCGCTCCTTCACGGAAGGGCCGCCGAAGGAGCTGAAGATCCGCCTGATCAAGGTCGAGAGCGGCGACAAGGAGACCTTCATTGCCTCCGAGGTGGAGGAGTGGCGCATCCCGCTGCGAGAGCTCACCATCAGCCACTCGGCCGCGGAGGTCGTGCGGGCCTGCAAGTGAGTGCCCCGCGGGGCGGTTGCGGGGCCCCGGAAGCGGCCTTGGCCCCGCTGCCCTCTCGGCCCACGCCTGCCTCCTCCGCCCGTGCCCCACGCGCGTGCACTGGCGTTGCTGGGGTGGGCGTCTGCGGGGAGGGAGGGCTCTGGGGATGATTTAGAGGAGGGCTGGAGTCAAGGGGCGCTCCCAGGGGACACGTGGCCCCCGGCGCGCAAGCCGTGGCTCGTGGCCCGGGGAAGGAGGGCGAGGAGGAGACGGCGTTGAGTCGCCGCACTCGCTTCCCCCGCGGCGAGAGGCACGCCAGGCCCCGGCGTGCGCGTGCTTCAAGAGCGCACATGCGTGCAGCCTCGGCCCGCCCGGGCCGCTCCCGCGGGAAGAGCTTCGTGTGGTCCCCCCGTTCTCCCCAGCCCCGTTTTCGGCTCACTCATCTTGGGGCGCAGTGAGCTGCTGGCTGCCTGTTAGGGCGGAGCGTGGCAGAAAGCCACAATGAGGCCACGGGCAAAGGGTGTCAGGCTGGGGGGTCCGGCCCGAGGGGGCACCCCCTGCCCCCTCGGGCTCAAACCCCAGATGCCCTTCCCAGGCTCCGCAGCAGCGGGTTGCCTTCCTGCCGTTTCGCATTTCCTGACAGTTTTGCTGGCTCATCGCCTGCGCCTCTGTTTCTGCCCGTCCTCTGCATTTAAAAACAAACCAGCCCCCCACTCGTCCACACGCGAGCCGGAAAGTGGCAAGAGAACTCAACTAAGAGAAGCTGGATTCCCCGAATTCGGAACATAAATTTCGCTCTCTCCGCTCTGCCACGGTGAAGTTACTTTGCTCGATTCGCAATGCTTCGGCTGCCCGGGGCCCTCCAGGCCTTTCCCGGAATTTTACCCAGCCGTCTCGCTGCCTCGTAACGTTTCACCGGGCCGTGCCCACACCTTCCCAGGCATCTCTTAGCGGCACAGTGCTTCCTTTCTCAAAAAAGGAAAGTGCAGTGCCCAGGAAGTGCGATCCCTGGGGCTGCGGCCGCCTCTCCGCCCTCCTGAGGCACTGCATCGGAAATGAAGCCGGAGGCGCAAGCTGGTCTTGCGAGATTCGCTGGATCTCTCTCTCACCGCCAGTCTGGCAATGCGGCGGCATCTCCACCTTTTTTAGCTGGTTGCTTTCTAAAACCCGCTTCCGCATCTGAGGCGGCGGCCCAGGCTGGGCAGCGGGGGCATCGCGGGGTTCCCCACTGCCTGTACGGAAGCCCCTGCCTCTCCTTCTGGTTGGCTCGTTCTTGAACCCGCAAAGGATGTGGCCAACCGAAGGAGCACAGCCATCAGGCGAAGGAGGAAGGTATGGGGAATGTGGGTCCCGGGGACAGGCGGGGATGCTAGGAGAGTAGTGCTGGTGCAGACGGGCAGGTGCCAGGTCAAGGTGCGCTTGCCTGGAAGGGACGGAGCGGCGTCCTGCAGGCAAACGACGTGCGACCCACGCAGGTCTTTCCACCAAGTCCGGATGTGACCCTGGTCGCTTGCAGAGTGGTGGATTTTGGGGGTGGACGGGTGCATTCAAGGGCAGGAGGGGCGTGTGGGCGAGGAGCCAGGCCCTCCCCTCCCACAGCCCCTGGCCCTGCTCCCCCTTTCTGGTGCTTTGCCCTTGAAATCAGCCCTCCAGCTGCAGAAGGCTGCTGATCCAGACCCTCCCGGGGGCAGAGTCCTCTTGGAGCAAAGGTCGCGGGCACGCCGGAGCCTTGTGTGGAAAGTGCTTGAGCGCCTGCTGGGTGGAGGATGATAACGGGTGGCTTGCAAAAGGAAGCCTGCGGGAGTCGGCGCTGCGCATCGCTCTCTGCTTCTTTCATTTTGGAACCCGCCCCTGCCCGGGTTCTGTTTGTTTTCGCAAGGTGTCTGGGCAAGGGTCAGGCCTGGCAATGGATGTGGCGCCGCGACAAGGCAGAGGGACCTTGGCCAGAATAAGGGAGGCAGCGGGCTAGGCCTGGCCCCCGCCTTTGGACACCTGCACCCAGGACACGGAGGGCCACAGCTCCTGGGCTGCCACTCTCAGGATTTTCTCCTGTGGCCGAAATTGGGCGAGCGGCCCGCCTCTCTGGCGTAACCGGCGTGCCCGTCCCTTCCGTTCTTAGCCTTGCGCAAGCGGCCTTCCCCAAAAGCACGTGCTCACGCCAGGTCTCCCGGGACAGGTCTGACCCTGCAGAATGTGGGGTTTCCTGGACTCCCACCCCGCTGCGGGGACTCGCCAGTCTTAAACTCCCCTAGAAAGGGGGCACCTCTGCACCAGCCCCCTGGCTAACGGCCGCTCTCTGGTTCTTCTCTGTGTGCATCTCCCCGGCAGGAGCACCAAGGTGAAAGGGAAGTTCAAGGAGTCATACCTGTCGCCCACCCACTCGGTCAAGCCGCAGATCAAAGTGGACGAGAAGCTCCCCCGGGACAAACTCAGCCCCCCGACCCCGAGCATCTATGTAAGCACCTCCTTTGTGGCGGGGGGGGGATGGGGGCGGGGGAATGCTGAGCACAGCGCTTAGTGGCGGGGCTGGGCTGGGAGGCGGTTGCGAAAGGCCTGAAATGGGTGCTGTGCGCGAGGATTGCATGGGGCAGGGGTATGGGGTTTAAGGTGCGGAATGTGGGTTGCACTGGAATAGAAGCAGCAGCAAAGATTCTAGTCCTCATGGACGGAGAGACAGGTTTATAAATGTGTGACTCCAGATGCCGGAAGGGGGCAGAGCAGAGCTGCCCTGGGTACAAGGGGGCCTCCTTACAGCCGGGGGTCAGCAGATCGGCGACGTAGTAGGAGGCCAACAGTCGTGCTGTGCCCCTTCTTGGCGTGGTTCTCCTGAGCTCCGGGTGACACATGGTGCCTCTCCTCGGGTGGGTGGGGGCAGGAGCTCTATGGCTGACCTGGCCTTTAGCAAGAGCCCCGGGGGGGGGGGGCTGGGGGCTCCCGGGAGTGTGGGGCTGAATGCACCCTAGGGAGGCCCCTGCAAAGCTGCTGCTGCTGCACACAGAACATCCAGCCTCGTCCGTCGTGTTTCCCACTTCTTCCCCCAAACCGTCTCGCCCCCCAGTGATCCTCCACATCATCAGTCATTGTGCTCCTGCCCTGCTTTCTGGAGGGGGAGGGAATCTTCCAGACTTTCTGTCCCCAGTTCAAGCCACTGGCAGTTTTTTTTTTTTAAAAAGAGCCCTGTGTGGTTTCTGGAGGACCGGTGATCTCCAGTGCGCTTCCGGGGTCCCGGAGAGCAGCATCCCGGCAGCCACACCTGGAGGTGATACGCGCCTGCTCCCCTTTCCTCCTGCATTCCCTCGCAAGGGTCACACTGGTCTGTGGAGCTTCGGGAAGCCCTTTGGGCCATCCCCTCTCGCATGCCTCTGCCATGGCCAAATGTCTCTTCGCCATAGCTGAAGGCAGAGCGGATTTAAGAATAACAGCCCTTCCCCGTCACAGGGCAAAAGCCCGTTTTTAAGATCTTGCGGCCGTCGACCCGGTTCTGGCTGCAATCTTGCTCAAAAATCCTCCCTGCCACACAACTCTCCTGGTGCTGATTCACGCCATCCGATAGTCTCCGATTCACGGGGACCCTCGACCTCCCTGCCCAGCTCTTGCAGAACCGAGGCTGCTGGCTTCCCCGTCAAAGCCCACCCCTCTCCCGGTGGCTCTTCCTCCTCTTCCTGCCTCCGTCTTTCCCCAGCCAGATGGTCTTCTCCGGGGAAAGTTCTGGCTTGGTTTGATCCAGGAGCCACCCGTTCGTCTTTGCAAGGCTCCTCGGCAGCGCCACGTGTGGCACGCGCCCATTTCTTCCTGCTAGTCGTCTTCACCGTCGTGGGGAACACGGGAGTGTGGGTGGGCCGGGCCACGGCCTCCCGTGAAATGGGGGGGGGGGTTCTTGCTCTGTTGCTGCCGCTCTCCCCGGTCTCGGTCTTCTTCCGATTCCTTGACTTGGGCCTCTCCTCGAGCTGATGACTGAGCCGCGGGATGCAGAACCTTCTGCAGCTGTTCCCTGAGGTCCGTTCCTCGGCCGCTTTGGATGACGCATCCTTTGCCTAAGAAGCAGAAATGCGATTCAGGAGACAGACTGGATGGTGGGGCGCGGCAGGCACAGTGGTCTGCGTTGAGGGGCCGCACAAAGAACCGCGGCACAGCCGGCTCGGCCACGACACACACCGACGAGATCTGAAGATGCCTGCCGGCCGCACGCGGAGCACGAGTCGGCCACGTGAGCTGCGGCGGCTGCAAAAACCCTGCATTTATTTTTGGCTGCGAGGGGTGATATCCCCCACATAATGCAAGCAGAGGGCTGGACAGCAAAGGCTTGCCTTCTGCTTCCTGGGAAGGAAGGCTGGATCTGACACGTTTTGCGTCGCAGGAAGGCAGATTTTGGTTGAACGTTGGACGACGCTCCTTGATTCGCTTTTAAGATCCCTTCCGGAGAGAAGCCATCCAGCAGCCCGTGCGGTGCCAAGCGCTCAGCTGGGGAGGCTCCTGCGTGGGCTCGCTGCACCCCTGGCCAGGGGCCGGATTAGACCTTTCCGGCTGCCAGACGGTGGCAGCCGCTGCGCTTTTCTGGCTCCGCTGGTCCTCACCGTCGTCCCACGCTCTGCACCACCCGTTCCGTGGCTTTCATCCTCGGCCAGCAACTCCAGGCTGAGCCGTGGCTGGCAAAAGGCTCCCCTCCTTCCGAAACCTGACGCATCGCTTCGCTTTTCGAAGAGCAGAGACGACGTTTCCCTCGCTTGGTTCCTCCTCCTGAACTCTGGGATGGACGCTGCCTGGGTTTGCACGGGCCCACGTTCGCGTCTTCCGCATTCGTAAAGGCGACTGAGCACGCCCCGGGGACGGGCTGTGCTCCTTGTCTGAGGAGTCTTCTGTCTACAGCGACTGCTTCGCGTGCTCCCCCATATAATGGGAAGGCTGTTGGGACGTCTCGGTATCTGGCCCGACGCCTCAAGATAATGGCCGTTTGTTCCTCTGTGGGACCCTTCAGTCCGCAAGTGGCCGAGTTCCCTGTGTTCTGGGGCGGCCTGTTTGCCGCAGCCGCCCACGTCCTTCGGCCTGCCCCACGCTCCCCTCATCTCCTCCGCGGCTACGCCGTCCCGGGCTGGCGACAGCCGGGCCTTGGCCGGCGTCCGCCTTCGGTGCAGTTGCTGCAAACGGCTTGGTCGCAGCACGGCAGCAGCGCCTCTCCTTGAAGGCTCTGGAGAGAGCCGGTGGGGGGGCGTCCCCCCTCCCAAAAGGGCCTTCCCCTGCAGCAGGCAGGCGGGAGGTTCGGGGCATCAGAGGGAGTCCCCTTCGCACCGCACGGCATTGACCTGTGGGACCTGCTGCCACGGGAAGCGGTGAAGGCCACCAGCTGGCTCTGACAGGCGGCTGGATGGGGTCGTGGAGGCGGAGGCCCCCCGTGGCCACTAGCCACGCTGGCTGTGTGCTGTCCGAGGAGCCAGGCGGGGAACTCGGGTGGAAGGGGACGGCTCCTTGGGCAGCTGGTGGGCCAGGTGAGGCCTGCCTGACCTGACCGGGCTTGTCTTCGGTTCTGGAAGCCGGGAAGATCTCTGGGCGCCGCCTCTTCGGGCCACCGGGTGCTGGCAGGAGCCCCCGTGGCCTCCCAGGACCCGGCAGTGCGCCCAGCCCCACGCCCAGGCGTGTTCCCCCAGAGCAGAACATCCGGGCTTGGCCCACCGTCTCGGGGCCAAGCGGAACGCTGCCCTCGGCACCGCCCGTGCCCCGTGCCTCGTCAGGGTGGGCCTTCCTACCCGGGGTGTTGCGCGGAGCCCCATCATTCTGTGTGGGCGGGTCGTGGGCACTTCTGCTGCGCCCCCAGCAAGGCTTCCCAGCATTTCCACCCACTCTGCTTGTGGGGCCGGAGACCTCCAGCACGGGAAGAGATCGCGAACCATTTCCCCTTTCCCCTCCTTCAATTCGTCCTCGGGAGTTTCTTTGTTTTCTTTTTACCTTCTTTGTGTGTACTTCCTCCACTTCCCTCCAGTGTGCCCTGCCCAGTTCCCCCACCTCCTCCTCCTCCTCTTCCTCCCCCCCCCCCAGCCCGCTCGGCTAGGCACCTGGCGGAGCGCCGCCTCTGCTTCTGAGATCCGGGTCTCGCTTCTGCTGGGAACCAGCGCAAAGCTGGAGCCCCGAATGCCCGGCTTGGGTCCGTGGAGCGTTCCGCTTCCTTTTGTTCCTGAGGCGCGAAACGCTGCTCCTCCAAGGCATTCCTCACGGGAGCTTCACCCCGTCCCCTTCTCGGCCCACTTCCACAGCACTTTGCGATGGCGGCTCCCCAGCCCCCCGTGCTCTGAGCCTGGCCCCCGGCGTCATTTTCGCCTCCCCTCCTTTGCGAGCGAGCTGCTGTTTGGCTGCGTCTTGCACTCTGTCGGACACAGACATCTTTCCCTGCCTCCGTGTCGTGGGATGCCTCGGCCTGACCAGTTCAGCCTTCTGGAACTGGTGTGGAAACATCTCCCCCCAGCCAGCGTGGCTTCTTTGCCCGTTTGGAAAGGGCAAAGAAGAAAGAATTTCCCGGCAGGAAGAATTTTCCGGGGAAGGGTCTCCTGGGCACGGCCTTCCCTCGTGTCGCCTGTGCTGGCGCGGCGTGTGAACGATCTGGCAGGGTCCCGTGCCTGCACGAAGCACGAACCCCATGATCCGCAGGTGCGGATCTGAGCCCACTCGGTGGGGAGGGATCTTTTCTGGGCCCGGGGGAGTCCTGCTGGGTGCGAGGCAGGCTGCAGAGGGGAACTGGGAATGCTGGGTGAAGCCCTCTCGTCTTGGCATGGTGGGGGAGGCGGGCCAGGCCTCGTGGCTGCAGTGGGGGGACTCCAGCCTCATCGGGGCTGGTCAGCCTTTCCCCGGCACGGCGCCCTCGAGCTGTGCCGGACTGCGGCTCCCGGGGCAGCTGGCCGAAGACGCTGGGGTGCAGCCCGGCACATCCCGAGGGCGCCGTGCCGAGGAAAGGCTGCGGTCAGCGCTCAGGTGCCGGGTGGGTGCCGCTCTGAGGATGGGGCTGGGTGGCGGGGAGACGAGGGGTCCTCGTGGCGCTGACGGGCCTCTCACTTTCTGCAGCTGGAGAGCAAACGGGACGCTTTCTCGCCGGTGCTGCTGCAGTTCTGCACCGACCCCAAGAACCCCATCACCGTCATCCGGGGCTTGGCCGGATCGCTCCGCCTCAGTAAGTGCTTATTCCTTATCAGCGCCTCGCGGGGAGAAGGTGTGGGGAGGCTGAGCAAGTCTGCAGAGGAGGCAGGATCGCCTGGGGTGGCTGATAGCCTTAGAAGGCAGGAGCAAAATTCAGAAGGCTCCCGGCAGATTAGAAGGCCCAGCAGAAAATAATGGCTCCCGTGACAAAAAGCACAGCAGCCCTCCAGCCACAAAGAGAGGTCAGCTGCGCAGGTGCCAGGTGTGGGTGCCGGGCTGGCCAGGTGCCGGTGAAAAGGGGCACGGGGAGATGGGGGGTCACGAGCAGAATATGAGTCCCCGCAGGGCACGGCTGCAAAGCGGGAGCTGCGGGTTTTGGCTCCCAGAGACCTACCCTGTCCAAAGCCCCCTCCGCTTCACCTCGGATCCTGTGGCCGGTTCTGGATCCCGCCCGGTGCGCGCTAAAGTTTCAGATGAGCTGGAAGGAGTTCGGGGAAGGGCAGCAAGGGGGATTGGGGCCTAGAAGCAAAGTCCTGCGGGGAAGGAGGGGAACAACGTGGGCGTGCTTAGGCCCAGTGGGAGGAGATGGCGGCAGGTGATGCCGGCGCTTCCTGAGGGCTGCCCCGCAGAATAGGGAAGGCGCTGCTTCTCCCGCCCGAGGCCGGGGGAGACCCCGCTGGTCTGGGCAGGGGCGTTTAGGGGAGCATCGGGGAGACTTCCCAGCGCTCAGAGCAGAGCCGCCGGGCTTCCCGTCGCCAGAGGCTTTCCGGCAGAGTCAGCGCGGCCGTCGGTCAGGTGCTTCGCGCGGTCCCTGCGCTGGGCTGGGGTTGACGTGGCGGCCTCCACGGATGGTGGCAGCGTCGCGGTTCTGTGGCCCAGAGACTCTGGAGCCAGCAAGAGTCGAGGGAGGACGTGAAGCTCCGTGGGAAGTGGGGTGGAACTGGCTTCTTTCAGAATGTGCGTGATTAAGGGGCGCCTGAGCAGCCGGGACGGGGCAGAGGCAGAGGCAGGGGAGAAGCGGCCCGGGAGGATGGGGGCCAGCCCAACAGAGGGGATGTGCCGCCTTGCCTGCCCCACCAGCTGTGGGGCGACCCAGGGCCCTCTCGGCTCCCCGTCCAGACACGTGTCTCTCCTCCCCCATCAGACCTGGGCCTCTTCAGCACCAAGACCCTCGTGGAGGCGAGCGGTGAGCACGCGGTGGAGGTGCGCACGCAGGTGCAGCAGCCCTCGGACGAGAACTGGGACCTGTCGGGGGCCAAGCAAGTCTGGCCCTGCGAGAGCAGCCGGTCGTACACCACCATCGCCAAGTACGCCCAGTACCAGGCCGCCTCCTTCCAGGAGTCCCTTCAGGTGAGGGGCCCAGCTCCATGCGCGGCCAGGCGGCCTCCCTGCTGAGCCAGGCGCCTGGGGGAGAGCACGTGATTCGGGGGGCGGGCGGGGGTGCTCCACCCAGGGGCGATGGGTGCAAAGAGGGCCCCCATTGCCACCTTTCCCCTCTGTCGAGGCAGGAAGACAAGGAAACGGATGACGAGGAAGCCGACGAACCAGACAGCACCACAGAAACGCCTCCCAGGTAGAACCCCCCCTCCCCGCCGTGGCGCTTGCACCGTGCGCGCTCTTCCGACTGCAGCCATCGCTCTGATGGCTTTTATTCCTTATCATGCGCCTCTCCAGGGGTTTGGCTGAAAAGCACCGTATGTCGTGCTAAAGGGAGGAAATATTCTTTTTATTTGATTCACCGCCTTCGTATCTCTCTCTATAGCTGGGCAGGTTTAGGAGCAAAAATCTTAA
Source organism: Varanus komodoensis (assembly GCF_004798865.1). Lineage (NCBI taxonomy): Eukaryota > Metazoa > Chordata > Lepidosauria > Squamata > Varanidae > Varanus > Varanus komodoensis. The sequence goes on along the minus strand of NW_025336565.1, from coordinate 514,872 downwards.
AACAGAGAACAAAAATAGTTTGGTGAAAACAAGGGAGGCTTAAAACCACGCCTGGTCAGCAAGGAAGACTTCCTCTCAGGAGGGAGGGAATGCGCGCCCTCCACACTGGGGGCTGCATGTAGAAACAGCCGGGTATCCCCCAGTCCCCCTGTGGCTAAGGGAAGGGCTGTCTTGGGCATGCAGTCCCCAGTACTGGCCCTGAAACGTTACACTCGGCCCAGTGGGGAATTCCCAGGCGGTGCTTCCTCCTTGCTGCTTGGCCGTGATTAAGGTGCTGGTGCTCTTGAGGTGGGGGCACGGGGGCACCACACTCTCTTCCCCCTCCCCGCACAACCATGGCGAAATGCCTGCAGTCTTTGGAGGAGAAAGACGGAGCCGTGTCTCACGGGAGAGCTTGCACGGTTTGGGGGTGGGGTGGGGGTCAGGATTGCAAAGTTAATATTCAGACGTGGGGGCAGGAGGGGCAGGAGGGGCACGTTGGCACCTCTGCCTCCTCTTCCCCAGCGTTCTGCATCTCACATCCTAATATTTTCTTTTCTGCTCTTCCTAGCAATCCCGACCAGAAGCCGCACCAGATTATCAAGTTTGGGACCAATATCGACCTCTCCGATGCCAAGCGGTGAGAATGGCGGGACGGGAGGGCGGCAGGCCACAGCCCCGGGCCCCTGCCCCGTCTCCTGTGCTGCAGGAGAACGAAAGGGGCGCCTGCTTTTCTGCTTTCCCCCTGTGAAGCTGCTGCTTGGATTGCTTCTGCTGCCCCCCCAAATGGTTTGCCTGAAAGGCTTCTAGTGGCTCTGAGAAAACGGGGGACTGAGGGAAGGTGAACCCCAGTCCTGGCCTCTCGGTGGCTCTCTGCCGCCGCTTTGTGGCCGTACTGGGCACTGCAGGGAAGCGGCACTCAGCGTCGCCCCCTTGCGGCCACACAGAGGCGTTCCCGCAGAATGTTCTAGGCTGCTTCTTTGTGGTCGCTTTGGCCCTTGCAAGGGAATAAGAGCGTGCTGCCCCCAAGTGGCCGGGATGTATCATTGCAGCTTTCCCTTGCCCCCTGCAGGTGAACGTTTGCCATTGCAAGCGGGGATTGCAGGTGGGGGGGACAGAATCGCCCCTTGCTGCCCCTCCATGGCCATGGTTGGCATTGCAAACACGATGACGTTCCGGAACCGTCCCAAGAGTGGCCCTTCTCTCCGAAGGGCGCCTCCTCTGTGACGCGGCTCTGTGCTGCCTCCTCATGCTCAAATTTTGACTCGGCACGGGAGAAGTGGCTTGACCCGCCGTGACCCACGGTGGCCCCTGGGGGGCAGCCAAGAGCCGTGCGATGTCAGGCAAGAACAGCCAGGTGCAGCAAAGCCAACAGGAGGATCTTCGAAATTTTAAAATCTTTAAAATTACATTCCATTGCTTCCCTGCCCGATCGCCAGTGCTTTCTGGGCAGTTCACAAAACCCGCTGCAGCAAAATAACTGTGTGTATATAAAACTATGATATTAAAAAGATAGAAAGGCCAAAGTAAACTGGAATGGCACCGATAGAGCCAGCATGGCGTAGCAGTTGGGAATGCGGGGTGGGAGATCCGGGTTGGAGTCCCTGCTCAGCCATGGAGGCAGCGGGGTGTGGGGGGGACTTTGGACCAGTCACAGCCTCCCTCACAGGGTGGTGGTTGTGAGGATAAGATTGAGAGGCATAGAAGCATGTAAGCCACCTGGAGTTCCTTGAAAGGAAACAAAGGTGGGATATAATTATCATAAAACAAAATAAATAAGATTTAAAACATGATAAAAGATTTAAACTTACAGAGGTGGAAAGACCAGTACACATGGGTGCTGCTGTGCATTGGTGCTAATACTAATTACTATTATTTATTTCACTAAATTAATATCTCCATTAACCAAATTCTCTGCATGGTTAACAACAGTTTTCCAATACCAACAAAATACAGTATGGAGACCATTAAAACAGCCTAAAACCCAGGATAACGTTAAAAATCGAACGATCAGCCATTTGAGCAATTCAGCGCACTCAGTATGTTCGGGGCTCTGGTGGGCAGGCCACACGCGCCATTAAATGCCCCACGCGGCATTGAGTGGCTTGGCCCCGAGGGCAGAGCTAAGCTGATGGGGGGAGGAGAACAGCGTTGGCACCGGGCAGGGCTCAGGAGCTGGTGCCATGACCGGGGTGGCTCTCCCTCGTTGCCACTGGGCCGGAGCAAATTTCTGGGTAAAACCGGCTGATTGGCACCACGGTGCCGGCAGGCGGCCGAAGCAGAGCCACGGGCCCGTGCCCGCTGAGCGAGTCCTCGTGCCACAGAAGCCGGGGCTCTGACCGAAAGGGTTTTTCCCCTGGTGAATGTTGTGAGTGCTGCAGGGAGCTTTTGGGTAAGTCGAGCAAAGATGCTCTTTGAGAGAAAGTTTTGTTCTCAAATGCAGGGTTTTTTTGTCATAGAACGCACCCGGCACCATTTTTTGACGGATTTTCCCAAGTGATTGTGAATCGCCTTGTTGGGCGTAGCAGGTCGGCAGCAAGAATCATTAACGTGGTGCCTGCAGGCTGCTTGTGTATCTGATTGTGAGGGCGCTGCTTGGCTTGGGATCGGTCGTGTGGTCGCGCGCTGAGTGCTTACTGCCTGCGGCGACCGTTGTGTAAAAGTGCGACCTCAAGACACGAGTTCCAGCACCCTTTTTATTTTTAACAAAAAAAGCACTGCTGAAATATTTTAAATATTTTCATTGAGGGTTTTTTGTATTCATTCTCATGGATTCTGTGACGACTCTCCAAACCGCAGGTGGCTTGTTTGGGTGTTTTGTTAGCATGACATGTGAGTAAACATGCAGGTATGGGGAAGAGTATATGGAAAGATTGGAGTGCAGAACGTGGATTGCTACTAATCCCAAAATTGCGGGAAGGGCTTAGAGGGGCATGCCTTTTTTGAAAGCCTCACCCCCGCCCTGCCCTGCAGATGGAAACCGCAGCTGCAGGAGCTGCTGAAGCTGCCGGCTTTCATGCGCGTCACGTCGACGGGGAACATGCTCAGCCACGTGGGCCACACCATCCTGGGCATGAACACGGTGCAGCTGTACATGAAGGTGCCCGGCAGCCGCACGCCAGGTACATGAAGGTGCCCGGCAGCCGCACGGCAGCCACGCCACGTGGGCTGCGCTGGGCCCGGTGACCGCGCCAGGGGCAGGGACCGCTTCTCTGCACTGGAGGGCTGGACCTACCTGGGGCCCCACCTGGCCTCCCCCGCTGACTGCAGGCCCCCGCAGCCACGGATGGGTGGGCGGCTTCCTGGCTCTCGCACCCTTCGTGCCCTGTCCTAGGCGGGGGAAAGCCTGCCGAAGACGGGGGGGTTGTGCTCCTGGCAGCGCGAGCTGACGCCCCCCCCCCCCCCCGCGGCTGGTATTTCTTGCCGCTTGTGCTCCCCACCCCAGCATCACCTGAGCTGAGTCCGGCCCTTGAGCTGAAAGGGCTCCAGGCACCCTCGTCCCACAGGAGCCTTCCAGAAACTCTCCTCCTGCCCACGCAGGGCTCTGTTCACGGGACTGATCCCCCCCCCCCCCCCGTTTGCAGGCCACCAGGAAAACAATAACTTCTGCTCTGTGAATATCAACATTGGGCCGGGGGATTGCGAATGGTTTGCGGTCCACGAACATTACTGGCAGAGCATCAGTGCCTTCTGTGACAGGTAGGCCGGGCAGCCCTCCCGTAGGCCCCGGGTCGGGGTGGGGGGCTTCCCCCTCGGCACAGACGAGGGGTCGGGGCCAAGGGCACCTGTGCCGTGCCGAGGTCTCTGCCGGGCGGCCGAGTCCCCGCTCGTGCCCGGCTGCCCTTCCTGCCGGCCGCTCCCTCTGGCACGGCTGTTCCGCTGGAGGGGCCGTGGCAGGGAACTCCCACGGGACTCCTGCCCGGGCTGATGAGCAGGCGGTGCGTGCCAGTTGGCCTTCCCGCCGCATCGCCCTGCTGCTTTTCCGCAGGCATGGTGTGGACTACCTGACTGGCTCATGGTGGCCCCTCCTGGAAGACCTTTACCAGTCCAACATCCCCGTGTACCGCTTCATCCAGCGCCCCGGAGACCTGGTGTGGATCAACGCCGGGACAGTGCACTGGGTCCAGGCCACCGGGTGGTGTAATAACATCGCCTGGAACGTCGGCCCGCTGACAGGTAAGGGAGCCGGGCCAAGATCCTGGGAGAGCGGGGGGCTCGGGGGCTTCCCAGGCCGGTGGCGAATTGTTCGGGGGCAGCATGCGGGTCTCCTAGGACAAAGACCACGCCGAAGCCTTTGGAAGCAGAATTTCACTCGGGTGTGGAGCTCACGAACCTCCTCCTTCCTTCCCCCCCGAAGGTGCCCTCTGTGCAGGGTGGGACAGGGGCATGCTGGGAGCTGTAGGCCTTTTGTCCTCCTCAGTCTGGCTGGGGTTGCACCCTTAGAAAAGTCCACTCAATCTTGGGGGCTGCTAGGAGACCCTGTGACAACATCCGGGGCTCGTCTGCGGCCAAACCGGCCTGTGAACGCAAAAGCCCCGCAGATTCCACGCTCGGTATTGAAACCGCCATGTCCTTGTGCTTTCTTCTTGGTGGGGGGCAGAAGTCACCCCACCCCGGATTTTAATTGAAGAAGCATAAGACACTCCTTCACTCCCCATTCTGAGAACGGGGGCCAGGTGGGCAGGAAAACAGCCTTTCCTCTAAGAACGGGTCTGTATCCCGGCCGTGTTTTGCTCACGGGAAGATTGGCAGACGGGGGCCGCTCTCCCCACCCAGCTGGTTGAAGTGAGGAGGGGAGAGCTCTGGAAGAGCTTCCGCCGCATTCCTCACCGTGGGGGGGGGGGCGTGCTTGCGTGAAGGGGGGGCTGCGGCAAAGTCCACCCTTCTTGCACCCGGGGCCGAGTTCTCCCATAGCCCAGCAAACGTCTCGGTGTCTCCGCACAGCTTATCAGTACCAGCTGGCGCTGGAGCGGTATGAGTGGAACGAGGTGAAGAATGTCAAGTCCATCGTGCCCATGATCCACGTCTCCTGGAACGTGGCCCGCACGGTCAAGATCAGCGACCCCGACTTGTACAAAATGATCAAGTGAGTCTCTCCAGGCCCCTCCGACTCGGGCCAGGCCTCGCGGGGCCCCTCCCTGCTTTCGGGCGACCCCGGCACACACACGCTCCCTTCTGCTTGGGGGAGAATCCAGGCGGCCATGGAGAAAGGCCCTGATTCTGGGTGCTGGAACTCTGTGGGGTGGACTCGCGTGGACACCGACTGCGCCCCATCTTTGGTGGGGGGCAGCCAGGCCTCCGGAGCCAGTAAGAGCTGCGCGATAGGCAGGAATGGGGTGGCCCTGTGGTGGTCTCAGGGAAAATGGGGAACTTAATCATATTTACCCACAGAAAGGAGTCACGTTAGGAGATGGTCTGTTTGGGGTGGCGGTTAATGTACCCTGGAGATGTTCCAGTGGAAAAAGAAGGAGAGAGAGAGCTGAGTGTATCGCAGTCACTCGGCCACACGGTTTGGCCATGCCTGGGATGGGGAGACGGGCGAAGCCTCCAGTTACTCAGCCGGGAAAAGCACCCTTATGGTTTTATAATTGGGTGGATTCGCAGGTTATGTTCATGCACCGCAAGGAAGGCTTCTCCCTTCTCCCCAGATGGTCCATGATCATTTTATCATCGAACAGATAATTTGTCTTTTTTGAATGAATTCAAAGTACTTACAGCCCATGGAACCTTCAGGATTAGTAAATTTATCACAACATAAATATTTGTGGACTGTGCTGAAATAGCATGCCATGAGAGTCTTGGCTGACGTTTCTGTAGCAGATTTAACTTGTCCACCCTTCTGGAACTTGTCAAAAGTATTCATGTACTGAGATCGGGGTTTACAAGAGCCTATCTCTGTAGAATGAGGGGGGAGATTCCAGGGATTACGCCTCTCCGTCACCCATACCTTGGCATGCGTCTCACTCCCGCCCCCGGCTCGTTTCTGCTGAGCTGACTGCCGGTCCCCCCCCCCACCCCAAGCGTCTGCGTGCGCTCGCGTATCCTGGGCCCGGCACTTCCTCCCCAGCCCTTTCCTCGCAGTGCTACCTCCCGGGGGGGGGGGTTGCCGAAGGGGTCCTGCTCAGAGGCGCATCCTGACCGCTTGCCCCTCCGCCCCGGCAGGTACTGTCTGATGCAGTCGATCAAGCACTGCCAGGTGCAGCGAGAGAACCTCGTGCGGTCCGGCAAGAAGATCGCCTACCAGGGCCGGGTGAAGGACGAGCCGGCGTACTACTGCAATGAATGTGACGTGAGTTTCCCAGGGGCTCTCCCGTGTCCCCACACGGCCAGCAGTCAGCCACTCTCTCTTTCTAGCTGGCAGCAGCCGTGTCCCCATGGCCGGCTCTGCCCCACAGAGTAACAGGGTCGGCAGTGCTGCCCGCGCCAAGGCGGAGCAGGGCCCGGCGTGCGGGGATGCTGTTGGTCAGAGCTGGGGCCGCGGGGCAGGTGGCGCCGCCCTGCGCGCTCTCCTGCTTTCCCCAGCTCACCTGCAGCCTCCCGGCAACCGGCCTCTGCACTTCTGTTCCCCGCCACACACCAGTCACGAAAAGGGGCCCACCTTAAGCACCTGGCGGAGGCTTTTGCTCGACCACTGGTGCGCCCAGTGTTAACACGAGGCCTAATTGTCTTTAAAATGCCTCCTGTCCCACCTCCAGTTGGGGAGTGTCGGATCTCCTTCACGCCCGACAACTCGGAGAAGCGGGGCTGTGAGAGAGTAGCGGGAGCCAAACTGTGAGTATAAACCGCGGGTTTTCCAAACCAGTGCAAGAGAGGGGCCAGTGGCCACCCCTGGAGAGGATGCAGGAAGCAGCTGTGGGCCCTGGCAGGATTCTTCTCCCAGAACCCCAAGCCCAAAATGGATGGTTGACACGGACAGAGGAGGACAAGGCGCCCTGTCTGAACCAGAGAGAAGATGCCAGGGCGACAGTGCAGTCGCCTCGCTCAGGAAGACCTGCGAATTGTGGGTGAAGGCTCTGGCACGGGAAGGAGGAAGCAGGGAGTTGGCGGAGCAACAGCCTGATGGACGGGCGAGGCAAATGCGGCATGACTAGGACAAGCCCGGGAGCGTGGAGCAGAGACGCAGCAGCGTAGAGGTGGACGGAAGAGTGGCACAGCCAAACCACAGAACGTGTCGTCCAGTTGCTTGGAAAGACAGGGAGATGGCAGAGCAGCGACACAGCCAGCTGAGGAGACAAGCAGTAATGGCGTGCCCGCTAGTGAGTGAGCAAGGAATAGCTTCCAGCCAGCCATCTGCATTGGAGAGTGCATTAGAGTTGATTGAACATTCCTGAAAGGCCTTGAAGAGCATCGGTGAGGATTCTTTCTTTCACCTGAGCCAGGGAGAAAGTAAGCAGATTCTTGCAGGACTAGGGGCAACGACTTGACGGAATCAAGAAAGCGGCATGGGCTAAAGCGTGACTCAGCTAGGCTGGAAAAGGACCAAGCCTCAGTTCTTGGCTAGGGAGACAGTGATGTGCAAGGGAGAGAGGCCTGTTTCTACTGAAAGGTCACTCCAGCGGCTGAGGGGATTAAAGGTCTGAAGTCCAGACAGGCTTCCAGACCGAGAGGCAAGCAAGAAGCCTTCTCTCCAAAGTTTCTTGCCACTGGGACTGGGCTGTCAGCCCCAGGCTCCGGTGGCGCTTTGTCCCAGCACCGAGTGCTCCTGAAAGTGACCCGGAACTGAGAAGCAAGGTCAAGAACATGCGACATGCTCTTCGTCCCTGGAGCAAGAGCTAGTGTAGATCTCTTTCTGCAAAATCCAGGAAGAGGCCCCCGCTGGGGTGGACGGACCCGAAGGCTGGGATTTGGTCTCCAGCCCAGAAGGTCTGGGCTGCCTTCGCTTCATGGCGGGGAAGCCAAGCTCGGGAACCGCCGGATGGATGTCGCCAGAGAAGAAATAAAGGCCTTCCCCCTGCCTCCGCATCTGTGCGGCTCTTCCGCCCGCTTCCCAGCCCCGTCGTGCGAAATCTGCGTGCGTTTGTAGGCTCTGCCGCGGGCTTCTCTTCTTCCGTGCCTGCGTGTAGCCGCTGAGCCGTCGTCGGTGGACACGCCAGGCAGACCGCGGCTGCAGCGACGACTGGAAACAGCCCCCGGCCCCCCGGCCCCCCGGCCGAGCCCGTGTGCAGCGGAGTCCTGCGAGGGCCAGCGAGAGGCTGAGCCCCCGGAAGGGTTTAGCTCAGCCATCCCTGACGGAGTACCCTCCCAATACAGGCAGGGGGATGCTGGGAGTCGTAATCCACCGCATCTGGAGGGTGCCGGGCTGGGGAAGGGGGCTGTACAGGAAGCTATTTCGTCCCATGGCATGAGATTTTGTAAAAAAAACACGTCTAGATTTTGCTTTTTTTTGGTTGTTGATTTGATCCCAGGAGTCAATGCTAAGCAAAGTGGGGTGTTGGGGTTTGGTTAAGGTCTGGAAAGTTCTAGCGTGGTTCCAAAACACGGACTATTTCCAGAAGATGCAGGTGGAGTAGGAAGGGGTTTGGTTTTAAGTCACGGGTGAGGACTGGAGCTCATGGCTCAGTTGCGCAGGCACCGCGAGAAGGGGGAAAACTTGGTTTAGGAGTGGCAGCTAGAGCCAGGCCGCCCGGTCAGCTGCGGGGGTGGCCTTCGTTCACCTGCGTTTCTTCCACCCTGACCCTGACCCGAACCCGAACCCTTCCCCGGCAAGGGAGCAAGCCGCACGGCAGGGACAAGCGCTGACGTCCGCCTGTTCCCCGCAGGTGGAGGTGTTCAACATTCTCTTTGTGACAAGCGAAAATGGCGGCAAGAACACCTACCTGGTGCACTGCGAGGCGTGTGCTCGCAAGCGGAGCGCGTCCCTGCATGGCGTCGTGGTGCTGGAACAGTACAAGACGGAGGAGCTGATCCACATATACGACAGCTTCACCCTGGTTAGTGCGTGGGGGGGGGCCCGGGGGGGGGGGGGGGGGGCCCTGCTGGGGGGAGCAGGGTCTGGTCTGTCCAGCCGCTGACCAGAGGGAGAGCGCAAGCGCGGAAGGGGGCAGCCCCTCCTGTCCCCGTTTCCCAGCGACCGGGGCACGCGGGCCGGATGGCGCTCATCCTGGAGGTGGCGTCCGAACAGGGAGCCGGGGGACCTTGTCCCCCTCCGCCAATTTGCCCAGTCCCTGTGTGGAGCCGTCCAAGCGGGCGGCCGCCGTGACGCTGGCGGACACGCGCTCCGTTGTTCCGCTGTGAGCCATGTGCAGAAGCCCTTCCTTGGTTTGGCCCCGAATCGCCCGCCCTCTGCCGCGTGGGAAGACCCCATCGGGGTCCCAGGTGCTGAGCGAGGGGAACAAGCTGCCCACGCTGCGCTTCCGCGCACCAGGCACAACCTCGCCTCCCGGGCTCTGCTGCTTCAGCCCCCCGGGCGCCCCCCACACGCCCAACTCCTCCGCAGGCTTTGCCCTCGCTAGTGAAAGGGGAACTTCCCGGACTCCCAGCTGCGGGAAGCAGGCAGCCCCTGCAAGACCCTTCCAGGCCGTTCCATCCCCTCCAAGAGGCGACTGGCCGTGACCCTCCGCCGTTCCCCGGATTTGTCCAAAGCGGGAGGGCTGAATGGGGTAGGAGCAAGAGCCTGGGACGCAGCCCCCCATCCACCTCTCCCCCCCCCCGCTCTCTCGCCAGTCTGCATCTCCGAGTTCAAGATGAGCCATACCGTGCCTGGACATGGATGTCTGGGCTCCTTCGCTCCAAGCTGGCCTCCCCCCGCTTGCCGTGAATGTGGTGGAGGGGGCGCTAGCCTGCCCCCCGTCCTCCGTCAGTAGCAGCTGAGCCTTCGATCGCCACCCGTTCACGGGACTCACGCCTGCCCTGAGCTGGGGCGACACGGGCCTGGTGCACCAGACGTTCCCCCCACGGACCCTTCTTAATTTATTCTTCAGAACGGACCTTCTTTTTCCCTCGGTGGTGCTGATTTTGTATTAAAAAAGGAAAAATAAACTGAATCAAAATGACCATGAGAACAGGAAGGGCAGCAAAATCGAGGGGAAAGACACGGCAGCCTCTCTGGACTTGACGGGAGCGTGTCTGTCTGCCCGTTTGGTGTCCGACTCCCACCGTGCCTGCTTCCCCTTGGACAAGGATCGGGGCCTTCAATGAACAGAGAAAAGAGGAGATCAGTGCATTTCCTTCTTCACAAGAGCATTAATTTTTGTCTCTCTCGCTGGGGAGGAGAACAAAGTGCGGACCGAGAGGTGGCTGTTAATTTGCGGTGTGTGGATTTGTGTTTTTTTTTCCTTTTAATTACATTTTTTCTTGTTGGAAATTTAAAAGAAAAAAGAAAGAGAGTTTGGAAAACAAAAACGCAAGCAAGCAAAAAAATTAATACGGGTTTCTTAACACAGGACTTTTATGGGTTCAGTTCTCTGGGGCGAACTTCTTGCTGGGAGGGGGGACAGTGTACATGGATTTATATATATTGGCGGGCGGGCCGGGGACAATTTGCGCGTGTGGTTTTTAATTATTCTGATGGACATTTGATTTCTTACATCCTTTTATATATTATATATATAAATATAAGAAAAAAATCTTGGTTTGTATTAGAAACTGCTTTTAAAAACAAAAACACAAAACGTTAAAAAAAACCGAGTCCAGTCGAGGTGGTTGTGCGACGCGCAGGATGGGCCCCGTGCAGCGGGTTGGAATGGCAAGCCCTGCGCGAAGGGAGTGGTGCTCGCCCCAGATCAGACACACGGGTAGGTGGGAAGCTTTTTCGTTTTGCAAGAAGGAGGACGGGGCTTATTTCTCCCTGCCCACTTCACCCCCCCCCCCGCCAGTTGGGCAGTGGGCAGTCTAACAAGGAGCCCCCTCCTCTGTTAAAGACCCTTAAGACTGCCCCATGAAGCTTCATCGTTGGCCAACAAAATCGTTCAGACCTCTGCCTTTGAACCTTTACTTTTCCTTGTGGAATCTGCCGCCCCTTCCTTCTGAAATGCAGCTTTGCAGTTCTCACTCCCACTGGGTTGAAAATATCAGCAAGAATAAATGTTCTCAGATTTGGGGTAATTTTTCTTTCCCCACTAACTTTTTAAATGTGTACCTCCATGCCTCAGAACTGTTTTGTAAACCCTCCCTCCCTCCCTCTTTCGCACTCTCTAATTTATATGTCTATTTTTGGTAATGATTTCTCTATTTATTGGTCCTTTATTGGGGTTTGATCCAACTTTTCCTTCATCTTGTTTTAAAAATAAATTTTACAATGTTGTTGTATCAGTTTTATTTTTTATTTTTTTAAGTATTTCTTTTTTGTTGTTCTTTTTTGGCTACTCGCTGGAATTTTTATTGAATTTCTAAATGTTTTATTTTTGTCTGTCAATGTTTTCCTTGACATGGTGCTCAGTTTTCTCACTGGGGGGTGGGGTGGGGAGGGAAAAATAAAGCTTGACCCTGTTTCATCTGTTGTTTTCCTCCTTTAACAGAACCTCACCCCACCTTGCATTGTAAAAATCTCTTCCTTCCGAAACTGCACTTTTTAATTCCCTGGTCCCACCCCCTTCTCTGAAAGCAACACACACACAAATGGATTCTTATTGTACTGTAGAGGACAAGAAGAAAGCAAAACTTATTTTGTAAATGTAAAAAAAAAAATTAAATTAACTCACAGAGATAAAAAAGAGTCACTCTGTTTTCCTTCCTTTCTGTATGTTGCAATGCCGGGAGTTCTATAGGGCATCTCTCTGCTCCGCTGCGCGCAGTGGGGCTTTCCTGTTTCTAGGGCTGGGAAACGTTCACTGAGGCGCAAGCCAAATGGGAAAGGCACGGGTCTTGGCCCATTTGGAAAACGGGGCCCCTGGGGGGGCGGCCGGCCGGCCGGGGGGGCAACGCGGGTCCTTCCCGGGGAGCTGGATCCGCAGGATCCCCGCCTTGGGGGCGCGCACCCGCCCACGGGGCCGAAGCTGCGGCGCTCCCGCGTGCGCCCCACTCATGCCAATGGCCGAGGCTGGCAAGGGCGTCCGCTAGCCGCGCCTCTGCGCAACGGGCTCCCGGCTGGGGGGCACTGCGCCCCACGCTTCCCACGCGCCCTCGTGTTCGCGGCCCCAGCGCGCCCGGGGCTCGGCTCGGCGCGGCCGCGCGGGAAGGAGGCGGGGGACGGCCGGGGAGGCATCCCTGGAATTCGCGCCCGGGGAGCCCCTTCGCGGGGGCGGCGCTCCCCGCTCCCCGGGGCGGAGGGGCCGGGCCGGCCGGGCCGGGGCGGAGGGCCGCGCGCCTATAAAGGGCGCGATGGGCCGGGGAGCGCGGCAGGCTGCGATGGGCGTGGAGGCGCGCTCGGCCACGGCTGCCCCGGGCGGCGAGAGCGGGCCGCGGGGCTCCCCGCCGCCGCCGCCGCCGCCGTACGCCGGGGAGGGCGCGCTGGAGCTGCGCGGCTCGCTCGACTGCTGGGCCTGCGCGGTCCTGGTCACGGTGCAGAACCTGCTGGTGGGGGGGCTCAACCTCCTGCTGGTGGCGGTCATCTTCGGGCTCATCCTGCTCCCCGCGGGCGTCCTGCTGGGGTTCGGCTTCCTGTGCCACTCCAAGGTAGGTGGATGGGTGCGCGACCCTCGCCCGGCCAGTTCGCGGGGGGCCGCGGGGCGCCCCTTCTGGCGTCGCCGCGGGGCTTAATTTCCCCGGGTTGGAAATGAACTGGGGTGCGCAGTTGCGCTCTTCCAGTGAGAGCAGGATCTTTTGGAAATGCGTATTATTAACATTCATATAATTTGAATGAGTGTGTTGGGGTGGGGGGGGGGGGAGGTTGCCAGGATTGGAGAGGAAAGCTGCAAGCGGGGGATGTGTTTTCGGAATCATTTGCCCGAAATCCGTTTTTCCTCGTGTAAGGCCTAGTCCTCGAAGCATGTCTTTTTTAAAGCAAGAAAAGATACTCTGCGCTGGCTCAGAGGTCCTCTCTTCCTGGAGCCTGAAAGCGAAGAGAATTTCCAGTTTAGGGGTGCCAGCCACGTGCAGCACTTCTCGGTTGGAGAAGTTGAGGAGCTTGGACTTAAATTCCAAGGTGGGGCTTCCGGATGGGTTTTTGCTCCCGGGCTGGCAAAAAGCGCTCCGCTCGCTCGGCCTTGAATGCAAAAAGTAACATGCGCAGCGATCCGCAGTTCAGGCCGCCTTCCTAGCCCTCCCTCAAAGCACAGCAGCAATCGCATTAGCCAGTCTGGGCTGGAGTGCCTCGTTAACACACAATTAACAAAGCAAATTAGTTTTCCTCCATTATTTAAACAAATTGCTAACTTTGAGGTGTGTCTGCTAGTTGGCAGATTCTTCTCTCAGTGTGCAGAATACCTTAGTCTCGACCCCTGCTGCACCCCTCCACCTGTAACATACCTGACACCTTTCAGTGTGCTGGCCACCCAGAGCAGCTCCTGCAAAATGCCCATTTTACAGGTAGGGCTGACTGGCGGCATGAGGCACCGTGCTCTCGAACACACGCACAGATTCTGGTGGGGGGGAGCGCAAGCCAGTCCATCAAGCCAGGAAGTATTTTGGGACTTCCAGGCATGGCCTTGGAGAGCAGCTTCTGAACTGGAGGCGCGAGGATGTACGAGTGCTTCCAGGCTGCGGGGGCTGCCCGCAGTTGCACGAGGGAGAGGAAACTACTCTGCACATGCTTAAGGACCGCACTCTGGCAGAGAGCTTCATGGCTTAGTGAGGCTGACACACAGTAAGAGATGGCTTTTAAGTGTATGCTTTAATTAAGAGTCCCATCATTCTCAGGCCAGCATCTTTTCTGTATTTTAGGAAGCCTCCTTCGTATCACACACTTTGTACTACTGTTTCTGGAATTTGGGGGCCCAGCTGGCCTCTGGCTCAGGAGTCCTGTGACTCTTGCTTGGGCAGTCCTGACCAACTGAGCCCCCCCACCCAGCTGGCCGGGCGGCTGCGGAGCGCTGGGGTGGTCTTCCCTGAGGGGAAGCTACTGTGGAATGCGCTGGGATTAAGCCGCCCCGCTGGCGGTGGGCTCCGACAACTCCTGCCACGCCTCCCTCCCCTTGGGACGTGTCACACGGAGCCGCTCAGCGCAGCGCCCCATGTGTGGCCGTGTGCCGAAGGATGCGGCCCCCTCCGTGCAGCTGGCGTCTCGTGTGGAAGTGCCGTGCCGCATCCGTTCCCTCTGGAGGGGCGCCACGGGATGCCGCCTCGGCTCGTGGGCCGCTGGCCTTTCCCTGTGGCTGCAGCAAGCCCCACCGTGGCCTCGGTCCAGCTCCGTGATGGAGATGGGGGAGGCGTCGGTGCCATTTCAGCCTGGCTGCACGTCCAGCAGGGCGTAGCAGTTGCATCCAAGAGCGTCCGCCCCTTTCGTGGGATGAAGGATTTTTAAGGCTCCTCCTACAGCAGGTGTGCAAAACCTTCCAGCCACACCTGGCCGAGGCCCGTCCCCTCCCTGGCTTCACCCCTTTTCTCGAGCCAGCCCTCGTTTGGTGGTTTTCCAGTTTTCTGCTCTCCTAAGACTTAGCTGTGGGCACTAGGTGCGAGGTTAAAATACTGGGGGTCTCTGCCCCACAGCGCTCCTTTGCCTTCAGTTGCGTCTCTAAAAGGCGTTTCCCTTGGACTCAGAGAGGGTCTGCACCCCAGCTGCAGGGCAACAGTGGAGGGGCAGGCCCCTTTGGATATTTTGCACTACAAATCCCATACTCCCTGACCATTGGCCATGCTAGCTAGTGCATATAGATCGAACCACAGGAGGGGCAGAAGGTTATTCTGTATGCATCGTAACATTCAAATCCTGTCTTTTTCTCCCTCTTGTGTGGAGCTCAAATCAGCTTAAATGATTCTTTCTCTCTCTCTGTCTCTCTCTCTCTCCATCTCCATCACAACAGCCCTGCAAGGTAGGTTAGGCAGAGAGCCAGGGCTGGAGCTGGGGGGAGGGTCCTGTGTCTAAAATGGCATGTTCAGGGCATTAAACGAAGGTGGGTTACTGGATAGAATTGCTGGAGGAGACCTGCCAGGCCGGTGGGGGGTGGGGGGCACAGGGCAGAGCGTTCACTCACACTGACAAAAGCCAGACCCTGCAGAAACCGCTTTGACGGCTTTGTGGGGCCGGAAAAAACAAAAGGCAAAACCTCAAAGAGCACATTCCAGGCATGGCGGCCACCAGCCCCACAAGCCCCCGCCCCGTCTTAGAGTGGGGAAGGTTGTGCCTCCCCTCCCCTCCCCCTTCCATCCCATCCTGGGGAAGCACCCATGGGGCTGGGCAGCTGGTGAACATGAGCTGGGGCACGGGCAGCTCCCGTCCCTCTGGCTGGTTGCAGCCCAAAACTTTTGGGATATGCCCCGAGTAGAGAAAGGGTCTTTTGCAGGCTGGACAAAGTGATAAAACACAGACCTTCCCCCATCCCCCAGTTGGCTGCCAGATGAGGTGGCTGGGTTGGGGATCCATCACTGCCAATTTCCATATGGGGGGGGAGAGAGAAAGAGTCCCCAGGTACTCCCGGCTTGGTTCTGCTCACAGGGCACAGGAAGAGCCCCCCTGGATTTGAGGAGGTGCCTCTCGTCCAGGTTTCGTTTTGCTCCCCCAGTGGCCGCCCCGCCGGCTCCCACAAGCAGGGGATGGGCGCCATAGCCCCCCGGGTGCCCCCGTTCCCCAGCCACTGGGGTGTGCGAAACTCCCGATGCGCATGGGGGTGGGGGGGGGCAGCACCCTGTCCTTTTGTGCATGGGCCTTGCTCAAGGGTAGGAGAGCTGGGACGCGCTTTCTCACAAGTGTGCTTTCTCCACCCCCCTCTCTCCGCAGTTCCTGCACGCCCAGGGGCAATACTGCACCGCCCACCTGCACGACACGGCCTCCGTGGCGCTCCTGGTGGTGGGCTTCGCCCTCGTGGTGCCCCTCCTGGTCCTGGCCCTGGCCGCCTACTGCCGCCTGGCCCGCCGGCTCCAGCTGGGCTACTGCCTTGTCCCCTACAGCAAAGCCGTCTACAAGAACCTCCCGGCAAACCAGTACCACAGCTCCGGCTGCTGCTGCAGTCGGGACCTCGACACGGTGGAGAAAGTCTGGGTCTGAGGAGGGGTGGCGGTGTGGGGGTGGGGGGCCAGGAGATTGAAATCGCCACGGGAAGGAGAACCCCATAGGACCATGGGCTGGGCTTCAAGAACATCAGCTGAGGAACCCAAACCAGCCAGCTTTGGAGGAACTGGCTCTCTTCCAGCGAAGGGTGGCTGCATCACTGCAGTGAGATGTGCTGCGGTCTGTCAGACTCTCCCCGAACATGAGACCCACTGCTAGTGTGGCCACTGTGGCTGTGCGAAGGCCCTTTGGAAACCAGGCACGCCTGGCTCAGGGAAGGGGGTGAGGTGGCTGATTTGGGCAGCAGCTGCGATCCCCAGCCTCTCCCCCGCAAGGACCATGAATCATTCAGGGAAGGGAAGAACGGACAGGAAGGATGCCTGTCTGGCTTGTGAGGAGAGGAGAGGAGAGAAGCAGGCCCTGGTTCACATCCTTCAGTACCGGAATGGGCAGACCTTTGCCCTCTGAAGCAGCCCCAGAGCCGTTGTGGTGCAAGTACCTGGCTCCAGTCCAGTGTTAGTGCAGCATGGCAACGCGGACGGATCCGCGCTGCACCAGCTCTGAAACCGGAAGCTTGAGAAGGCGGTGGGCCGGGTGAAGGCCGCTAAACGGAGCCCCGAGCCTGGCAGGATGGGGCTGGGTGGGCCCCGAGCCTGGGAGGTGGGCAAGTTGCTTGTTCTGGCTGGGGCTGGGCAGGCTGGGGCTGCCCCACGATCCGGCGCCGTCATGGAAGGCCCTTTGTGTTCCCGGACAAGGATCGCGCAAGCACTGTGGCCTGTGCATTGTCCCCCCGCACGTCGGGTCACTGCAGTGGCCACAGGTGGCGCTGCCCTTTGGCTGGCCCGGCAGAGGCAAGACGCTGCAGCCGGGCTGGTAGCGGGGGCAGCTTGAGCCAGCATGTCCTGCCGAACTGCATCTTGCCCGTGCTGCTGGCCAGTTCTCCAGGATTTGGCACCTGTTGACGATGCCCAAAGCAGTGCAGGAGGGGGCGCCTGGTTCCTGGGCCGCCCGTTGGGCTGCCAACCTCGCCCTCTTGCCGGTCAAGGTGCTGGTCCATCACGTGCAGGGCAGGGCCTTCAGCTGGGCTGCACCAAGTCCCTTCCTCTCCCGCCCAGCCCAGACGGGCCAGACACCAGCCTTCCTGGGGTTTTGGCGCCAACTGAAAACCCCTCGCAACCCTTCCCAGAACAGATGTCCTCCTTTTCCTTGCTGCCACTCTCCTGCCCGTTCCATGTTTTATACTGCTTTTTATTATGGTTTTTATACTGCATTTTTTGTATATTGTGTGGTTGTATCTTTTAAATGGAAGCCATTCATAAATGTTGGCAAACAAATACAAATCGGAAGAGACACTGTCTTTGCTGGTCTGTAAGTTTGTGGAGGGTGGGAGGTGGGGAGAGACAGGCTAACTCCTTAGACTGCAAGCTTAAACTTGTTTACCCGGGAGTACGTCCCATTGAGCTCAATGGGGCTTTCTTGTGAGTAGTCATGGGCAGAGTTTGCGATGTTAGGGTCTCCTTTCTTCCCTTAATTATGACCCTTTTGCTTACGCAGCCAGGGCTGTTGAAAAGTGGAAGGCAGTACTTGATTTCCTAAAAGAAATGCCCATCTTTTCTCACCCTCCTGACAACCTGAGTCCTTGGAAACTTAACTCCTATACAGTTAATACATTTACTGAAGATGAAAATAATTTGTACGGTTTTGTCAGTATGCATACTTAAGCTTTGTTGCAAACTTTTGGGCAACTGCCTTTGTATTTTGAGGGGGTGGGGAATTATTTAGTCCCCCCTGGTGAATTTTGCAGGAGGGTGACATGCAATGCAATGCAATGGGGTGGGGATTTTCAAGTGCGTAGTTTATGGTAAATGATCTCAAGGCATCTGTGCATGGTTGCTTTGGAAAACATCTCCAATAGAATTCAGCTTTCCAGCTGAGGTTTCACACAGGTGACTTCTCTCTACCTTCTCCCTCTGGGAACATACCATGTTTGAAACCGACCTTTTGCGCCAAGCTGGCACAGCAAGGAGCTGTCGGTCTGGCTTTCACTCACCTTGCTGGCACTTTTCTCCTGGCATCTTGCAAATCAAATGAGGCACAGGTAGGATGAGTGAGGTGCCCTCTTGAATGACTGTGGAAGACTTGTTGCCCCCAAAACTAGCCGCTGCTTCTGCTGACATGGGCTTGAGCAGAGCAGAGCTGAGCATCTGCCATGATAAACGTCTTGATCTTCCAAGCGCTGCAGTCATGCAGCCAGCTGGGTAGAAACTGTCAGACAACTGTCTTTCTACCAGAGAAGCAGGCAGAAGGTGCTTGCAGGCTTTTTATCAACAGCGAGTAAAAATACAAGGAATTGAAAGAATAAGGCACAGCCTTCAACAACCTTGTAAAAATCACTTCTCTTAGACTCTGCATTCCTCCGCTGGAATAAATAAGGATTAACTGATTGCCTTTGAGCAGGAATTTGGGCAGCCCTCCATATCAATTTCAGTTTTATATTCAAACACCTGAGTTGCAGTTCCTCAAAAAGTGGATTCTCATTTGAATATTCAGAGCAAATGTGCTGCAAAGATGTGCACAAGCCGTGTCCAAACTGGAACCTAGTCGCCCTGTTTCCGGCTTCTCTCTTTACAGAATGGGCCATAATCTGGAAATCTTGGCCTTCTAGTTCCCGCCCGCTTTAACAGGCCACGTGGCGTCTTCAGGATGTTTTGAGGACCAGAGCTCCTATCACTCCTTGCCGGAATGGACAACGCTCAGATTATCTGGAGGCTGCCAAATATGAGCGTAGCTTGCAGGACTCAGAATCTGGCAACTGGGGTTCAGCTGAGGCAGCCCGTGTCAGAGAATACTGCAGCCTCTCTTTCCCCTTCTGCGAAATGGGGATAATTTATTTATTTATAAAATTTGTATGCCGTCCAATTACTTGTGTCTCTGGACGGCTTACGGCATAGATAAGTTGACCATCCACACTGGCTGCAAATTAATAAAATACAATAAAATTGAATATTAAAACATTGATTAAATAAAAAGGTCTTAACCTGGCGCCGAAAGACATGATGATGGTGCCAGGCGGACCCCTCTGGGGAGCGCATTCCATAGTTGGGGTGCCACTGCAGAGAAGGCCCTCCTCCGGGTACTCTGTCTCCTAACGTCTTTCACGGAGGGTTCCCGGAGAAGGGCTTCTGCTGCCGATCTCACGGGGCGGGAAGGCAAATAGGGAAGAAGGCGTTCCTTTAGGTATCCTGGTCCCGATTTCATTGCAATCTACCTCTGGCGCAGGACAATGGTAAAAAGAGCGTGCTTGGGAACAGCTATAGGGAAACACTCCCCTGAGAAGGCCCTACATTTACAAAGTGTTGTTTTTCACTATGAAAGTGTTGGTACCTTCTGTTCCGCTCTGCTGAAGCTGCTAGGCCAGAAGACAGAAGTTCAGCCAGGGATGCTTTTCCTGGCATGGAGGTGCAGTGACCAGGAAAGCTGAAGTCTGACCTCTTGTGCAGCTGTCAAAGGCGGAAAGGACACCAACCACCCAGGGAAAGGCTGTTGCTGTTGCTGTGGGGTCAGTCATGCAAATATCCTGTTCCGAACAGGATAAGGAAGAACTGAATCAGCTCTGGGCGCCAAGAGGCCGATGGAAACTCCATGTTCTGGGGAGGAAGGAACCTTGGATAAGATAACAGTCTCCGGCTCCTGCAAGCTCTCCATTGTGATGTGGGAGCAAAGACGAGCCAAAGGAGACAGGCCTTGCTATCTATAGATACCGTTTCCTGCGAGGTTTGCTGTGGATGGAACAACCGCAGAGGTCGATCTGGGAGCAGGCCGTGCTGCTGCTTCCCAAGGCGGCTTTGGCAGGGCTTCCGTTGCGCAAATGCCCCTCCGTGCAGGCAGGCGGGGGGCTGCATGTACGCACCACCAGCCAGAGCTCCCCACACTACGGGATTGCTTACCCGCTCTGCAGCGGCGTTCTGCAGTGGAGCGGTGGGTCTCGGATGCCTCCTCTGGAGATTCTGTTCACGTTTCTAGGCCTTATGCGAAAACTTAGAAGCTGCAAGAAGGCTGGATGAAATTGCCAAGGTGACACCTTGAATAGCCTTCTCGTAGTTAAAGAGACATAATTCTGCAAATATTTCATATGTTACAAATTCCACTTTTATTTTTAGAGGTCTTTTTAAAGAAAGACATTAGAATATGTGCAATTCCTGGCTATTGCTCTACAGACTCTTAGGGGTTAACAAAGGGCTGGGGCTGCACCATCACACTTTCACAGACATTCCTTTGGAAAAGTTAAGAAGTGAGTTCCTGGCACCAGTTTGTATGTTCCCCTGCCCACAAACATCACGGTGACGCTGCCTTTTCCTGTACAGCAAAAGGGCTGCTGCCTCCCCTTCAGCTGGAGAGCAGGAGAGTCATGGCGCAGGAATCGGTGGCTTCTGCATCTTCATCTGACTCCTCACCAGTTCTCAGTGCTGATATGAAAAGGCTGAAAACATGTTGTGATTCCTCTTTCATTTGGGGGGACGGGGACAAGATGGAAGGCGAGCACAGGTGTATGCAGAGAAAGGACGGCCAAAGGAGCCGGCGAGGTGGTGAGGGTCTGGGCTGGGGCCCAGGTGAGTGGAAGGAGGGTCCCTGCCCCTCTCCTGCTCCCTGCACTGCAAGCGCTGCCCCACAGGCTTCTGGAAATAGCCGAGGGGCTCCGGCTGTCTCTGCTCGTGTGAGTCCTTCACAGCACAGCTCAAAGGGAGGTGCATCTCTGCCAGCCATTTGGAAGCAAACCTAAACCCCCTGCGAGCTGCATTTTGCTTGCAAGCCGTGAGCTGCACACTCTTGTGCTCGTGTGAAGAGCAAGCAAGCATCTGGGGGTACTGAGCTCAAAAGCAGTAAACAGAGGTGCAGCATTTCGGGGTGAGCTGGGAAGGGGTGTCGACTGGGTCGGGGGGGGGGCATCCTCTGCCGCACAGTGATATCTGTTGCTATAGAGCTAGCAGTCATTCCCCCCATCCAGCTGCACGGTGTTTCTTACGCTCTGCAGCAGTGCATTCCTAACAAACCAGCAAACAGATTTTCATTTGCTGCTGCCAGCAAATTTTGGCACCAGAACCACAGCGGAAGAGCAGCCTGCGTGGGGGTGGAGAGTGGCCCCCGAGCCCCCCTACAGTGGCCCACCCTGGTCTAGGTGTGATAAAACACACACACCGCTTCAGAAAAACAACACTGAGTTTTTTTCCTTGAATTCACAAACACCAGACAAATACGAGCATCATTACAGTCAACCGCTTCCCAGGTTGAGGCCGCAGACACCTCCTCGTTCCCACTTCACGCACCACTCTGGTCCGGTTTGACCGGCAGAGCTCCCGCTCTTCATGACCACCACAAAGCCCGGGTCACGCGGAACGGGAAGGAGAGCACCTCTAGTCGCCCTCCGTGGGACACGCGTCTTGGCTCTGGAGGACGCCAGGGCGTCACAGGTACTGCAGGGAGGCCAGGCTCTCCAGCTCCACCTCGATGGAGACGATGTGATGGCCTGGTACCATGGCGAGGCCCAAGACTCGGGGCTCTCCGGTGGAGAAGGAGTCTGCAGAGCAGAGCGAAGATGAGAAGTCAAGAGTTCAGGCCCCAACAGAGCCTAGAGCACTCCTGGCTCCTGCCAGGGAATCTAGGTGTTCGGCTGGTTGATTAATCAATTAAAAGCTTTTATAGGCAGCCCACTACAAGCGTCTCAGTACAGCTTACATGAAAAAGAAAGAAAGTTCCTCAGCTGCACCCCTCTTCTTCCCAGGAAAACCCCAAAGTCCCTTCCCAGACAATTCAGGAAAGCTGGCTGCCCCCGCCCCCCGGCCTCTCCCAGCTCCTGAATGACTTGTTACGAACAATTTGCCCCCACCATTTGTATGACATCAATGGCTCTCCAGGAAAGAAATGGGAACAAGGAAAGCAACTCAAGGCAGAGGGAATATTGGTCCACATGCTGGCTGGCATGTCTTCCCACCCACCCCCACCCCACAGGAGCCGAGGGGGCAGTGCTGGTCAAAGCCGGTTTTCCTTTTGTTTCAATCCTCTTCCCTCCGCCTGCCCTTTTCCTTGCGCATCAAGCCTTGTACGTCTGCCACCAGAGACGATCGTGTGCCAACAAACGACTGCAAGGCAACCTGGGAATTCTTTTGGCTGAGGAATGGAATAGAAAATTCCACAGGCGCAGCAAGCTGACAATTAACTAGGGGCGCAGGCAGCCGTGTCCCGAGAAGGAGCCTGAGTCTGGCAAGCCTAGGATGCTGTTTCCGCACAGGATGTTTTCCTGCTCCACCTGGAGAACCCCAGGAGGGAACCAGGGACCTTCCGTGGGCAAAGCAGGGCCTCCAGCACTAACCCATGGCTGCTCCCTTAAAGCCTGCAGGAAATACTGGACAGCAAATGGCTGTTTCTAAACAAATCTAAGAGAGCAGGCATTCAGCCGAGAACTCAGGTGACCACACTTACCTGTGGGCTTGAGGTACTCCTGGGCAGAGCCAAGGATCACATTGCAGTCTCGGTCGGTGCACAGGAAGCATCCCACCAGGGTCCGTCCGTCCGTCATACGGATGCGCATGCTCTTATTAAGAAGGTTCTCAAGCTTGCGGTGAGCATGCAGGTACGATGTATCCACTTTTTCCTCACTTGAATCCTAGAAGACACAGAGCGTTGTTCTTAATGGGTCAGAGGAACGAGGGAGTCTTCCTATCCTGGTTAACTGGAAAAGACTGCACAAGAACTGGTGCTAGGATGTCTTTTCTCCTTGTTGGCTTTGTTTTTCTACTTTTCAAAACAGCACAAACCAAGCCTGCAATCCTCATGAAGGGCGATAACACATTAGGCTGGTCTTGGCAGGTGCTTAGGAAGACTCCAAGAAACAGGTTTGGCATCCGTCTCCCTCAAGGCGTAATGGAGCACCCATGAAGTCAGAGAGAATGTAAGCCACCACTTTCTTCTAGCCACCTAGCTCTCACTTCAAGACCTTATTGAGAGTCATTTTTATAGGATGCGACATTGGATTAGGATGCTCCCAGCTTCATCCTCTCTCCTTCCATTGCTCCACAGTGAGGTGTGTCATGTCGGTATACAACACATGGGAGGTTCTCCTTTATGAAGCGCCTCCCCATCTCTTTTTCTGACTCCTCCATCTGGGACACACCATTTGCCTATTTTGTGTACTGCCAACCAGAAGAAAACAGGTTACAGCAGTTTATGTATAAAATCAGGTTGGTCTCTAGTTCTGGAGTTATGGGAGTTTAGTCCAATACACCTGGAGGAAAGCTGGGTGGGAAAGGGTGATCTGGCACATGGACCTGTTTGGGGGAAACTGTTGCTTCTTGATTTCTGTTCACAAAAAGGCATGATACAGAGTAGTTCTCACTCCAATATGTTTCTCATTCCATTTCTATACCATCCAATTGTCAAAGCTCTCCTGGCAGTTTCCAAAGGTTAAAACTTTAAAAATACAATATTACATAAACCATAAAACCTGTCAGCATACAACATATGGGCCGATTGCACACTCTCTTTTCCTAAGCAATTTTAAACAATCAACAAGAAAAAAAATCCAGAATTTGATTCAAATGTTATCACATGATGCCAAATGCCTAAAGGTAGAGGAAAGTCTTAACCTGATGCTGAGAGAATAACAAAGCCAAAAGGCTCCCATTTTTCTGTTTCTCAGTTAGATTTGCTAAGGAGTAGAAGAAAGATGCATTTTCTCCAAATTTCAATGTACGAATCTATAGGCTGGATGACAGAGAATGCCTTTGGCTGAACTGCTCTGGAAGACACACCAGGCTGGAGGAGACGGCTGGGACCCATCGTTTTGCCTTGCTTGTTGAAGGCGTTACGGAAATACAAAGTGTGAAATAAATATATTGATACAGATGTCCAGGCCCTTAAAACTTGCAGTCACTCAGGGCAACCCTAGGAACATTTGGTCAGATTTTTAAAACAGATTCGGAACTCCCAGCATTTCCCAGCCAGCTTTTTTCAAGGAGCTGCCTAAATGTGCACGGGGCTGCACCCCCGGGGAATTGAACGTCCCCCAGCCCCGTCCGCTCGCTGTGTGGACTCCCGCCCCCCCTCTCCGTCGGGTCCCACTCTTGCCCTGTAAAGTTCTTGCTCAAGCCTATCCCCCCCCCCACGCACGGCCCCCTCGCCTCCCCGCGGGGGAGTGTAACCCCCACACACTTTGGTGGGGGCTGACATGGACCCCCAGCCCTCCCGCCACTTACTGCAGGGCTGGGGCTGTTTCCACAGCCATTTTCCTCCCCCCTTTGCTGCTGCACCGCTTCCGGAGCCACAGGGGCCGCCATCTTCCCCACCGCCGGCGCAGGAAGGGACTACCGCTCCCAGAAGGCCTGGAGGCACCAGGCTCCCACAATCCTGTGCGCGGACTCGCCGCTCCCCTTCGCTCCAGGACGATCCGCCCCCGGTTCCCTCGCCCCTCCCTCTCCCCGTGGCCAGACGTCATCTCCCGTCAGGCCCGGCGCCTGGAGCTGGCGGTTGCCATGGCAGCGGCGTCGGCGCGGCCTGCTCCGGAGCATGGATTCCTTACGGCCTCGCTACTTCACCCCGCAGGAGGTGGCGGTGCACAACCGGCCCTGGGACCTCTGGGTCTCTTACCTGGGGAGGGTCTATGACCTTACCTCCCTGGCTGCGGCCAACCAGGGTAAAGTATGCGGGGGCCCCCCTTCCTGTGGGGTTCACCGCCATGCCCGCCTATCTGCCCCCCAAGTAGCCCGCAGACTCCCCCGTGGCTTTCGCCGCGCCCCGCAGCGGCTGGCAGGGGGCTGAATGCGCTGCTTAAGGTGCCCATGTTTCTCCTCCAAAAGGGGGACCAGGCCCCTGCATGCTCGGTTGCAGACTCCCCCTCTGGAGCCTAACAAAGGTTCTGGACTACAGCTCCCATCTAACCCAGCCAGCGGGGCCAGTAGTGTGGCATGATGGGAATTATGGCCCAAAATTTGGAGGGGGACCGGTTGAGAGGCGGGCTGCTCGGTTAGCTTATTCGTTTATCCTATTGATAGCCCACTTTTTTCATGCAAGGCACCCAGCGTGTCTTCCATGGTCCCCTGCCTTGTCTCCATTTAATCTTCACAACGACCTTGTGATGGCTGATGGCTTGGGCTGAGAAGCTGTGACTGGGCAGAAGGCTCCCAATGAGCTTTGGGGCTGTGTGGGGATGAGAGCGTGGGTCTCCCAAATCCCCGTTTGGCTCGCAAACCACTGTGCCGCATGGGCTCTCAAAGCGCCAGGCATGAGTTGTGGGTGCCAGAAGTCCCGGTGGGAGAGAATTCCAAGTAAAACCCAACCCAGTGTCCTCCAGATGTTTGGGATTACAGCTGCCACCATGCTGGCTGGGAATATTGGGAGCTGAAGCTCAATACATTGGAAGGTGCCAGAGTGGGAGAGTTGCCTGTAGCCACTGTATCACCTGGATGAATGTCCGGGAGCCCAATTTGAAATTCTGCGACCCTTCCTTCCTCAGCTCACCACAGGACATGAGCCATGCAGCCATTATGGTTTCAGTATCAAGCCAGGCTCAGTCCCTTCCCGGTTCCGCTCTAGTTTGCTTTATGCCGCATTTCACCTGCAGGAGAGCTCTGGGCAGCGTACGCAATGTATACGACCTTTACATTGGTGCAGTATTACACTGCTTATGCAAATATGAAATCTTGGTACAGGATGCTGAGGAGAAACACCAGTGGAGAAGGTGCTCCTGTTTTTACCCCCCGCCCCCACTTATACCTCCAGCCCATTCCTTCCACACCAATGGTCAAATTAGCCTCCTTTTTTATTTTGAAAGAAAATCTCAGTGAAAATTTAGATTATTTGCATGCATATTGCCCTAGTTCTTGTTCCTGGATGTTTTCTTTTATGTAAGGATCAGATAGCAGAAGATGGGAAAGACCCCATCTTGGCTTGAAAGCCCCCGCCCCCCCTTTGGCAGAGAGGCTACTAGTTAAATCCTGGCCTAGGCAGCCTCTGACTTGGGGTAAGGCAGGTTTACCTGTTTATGTAATATATGTGTAATCTGCCTATCCAGGTGATCTCTTGCTGAAACCTATTCTGGAAGCAGCAGGGAAAGACATTAGCCACTGGTTCAACCCCAAAACCAAAGATGTGAGTACTTTAGCTCCAGGCACTTGGGGCAATTGAGAACAGTGGCTGGGGCTGAGGACAACGCTTGAGAAAGGTCAGCCGAGTGTTAGTTATCTCAGTGTTTGGGTTATCGTGCTGTTTAACAGAGTACTTACACTTATTGTCATAAATTTTGTTTGTTTGAATTTATTGGGTGTCCAGGCAAACTTCTTTGGAAGGGCATTCTGTAAGTAGGTGCCACCTCTTAAAAGGCTCTCTCTCTCTTAGCAACCGAACTCACTTCATTTAGCAAGTGTGCATAGACAGAAGACTCAGATGATGATCTTAGGATCCAGACAAGTAAATCTAGGAGAGAGGTTGAGTAACTAAGCCCCAAGCCATTTAAGTCTTTAAAGGTGCAGTCTGATGCACGTCTAGACAGGGAAATGTCCTACAATTTCCAGTATGGCTTCCAGGGGGTGGTGGAAGTTTTATGCCTTTTTTCTGTCTAAGCGTACATAGGGTGCACCTTAAAGGTTAAAACCAGCGCTTTGAGTGGGGGCAAAAAATGGGCTGGAGACCAGTGGTGATGGTACAATCTTGACATGATATGACTGAATCAGTAAGACCTAGTTAACAAACTAGCTGTCCTTGTTTGAACAAACTGAAGGTTCTGGATCATTTTCAGAGGTAGACCCACCCAATTTAAGTATGTGCAGAAGTCTTTTCCAATGAGTTCACTGAGACTTATTCCTTGTACTCGTAAGTCTGTTTAGGACTGTAGATTTATGGTACAATCTAATGCAGTTTTAGACAGGAAAAATCTCCAACTCCCAGCATTTCCTAGCCACCTGGGTTTCTGCCTCTTACTCTCCAACCCAATTTTCATTGCTTCTGCAGATTTCTATGCTCCTTCCAAAGGCTGTGCATGGCACTTTTTCTGGCTGCCTGCAAGCACAGTTCTGCAGTACCCTAAGAAAACATAGGGCAGGGTGGGATGCTAAAAGCTCAGTGAGCAAGGAGCACATGCCCAGGATGGCCCACTCCACCATTTATAGTGCCCTCAGGCTTCAGTTTCCATGATTTCTCTGTTCTTCAGCTATGATCAAGACTTGTTGTATGTCTTATCTTTATTAGATTTTGCATAATCTTCCATTAAAAATGGTTGGCACTTACCATAGATATTTCTCCTTCTTTGGGCTTTACTAGTTCGTTAACAACTTCCTTGAGTTTTGCTATCCTAAAATGGATACTCCCTGAGTGGCGTTTCAAAGGCAAAGTAAAGAGGACTAGTTATTCCTGTTACCACAAATTTCAACAGATGGCTTTTAATTTTGACACCACGTCAGTCATCACGTGTGTGAGCCCTGTTCTTAGCACCCACTCCCCTCCTGGCCATGAGTCAAGTGCAGGACTCCTGCTGACATCTCTTGCCTTTCTTCCAGATACTGACGCACATCGACCCTCTCACTGGGTGCCTCAAGTACTATACCCCACAAGGTCGCTTTGTGCATGTCCCACCTCCATTGCCTCGCTCAGATTGGGCAAATGACTTCGGCAGGCCCTGGTGGAAAGATTGCAGATATGAGGTGGGCTTCTTGTCTGCCAAAACCAGGCATATTCGGATCATCAACACTCTGACTTCTCAGGAACATGCTCTTGAGGTGAGTGAGCCCTGTCCTACTTCCACAGAGTTAGGATTAAAAAACATGATTTCAGCAAATGGACTTCCTTCCTGGCTCATGTTCTTGAGTATTCACCCCCGTGAATAGTTAATTTGGCTGATTTGCTCTGCCAAGGTCATGGAGGTGTAAGGGAATCCCTTGGTTTTGCAATGTATCCCCAAATCCTGTGATTCCATGCATGGAAGTAACTAGGAATGCTCCACAGGTGTGTGCAGAGGAATCCATGTGGGAGATCTTGCGGCGATACCTGCCCTACAATGCCCATGCAGCCAGTTACACATGGAAATATGAAGGCCGCAACCTAGACATGAACAAGAACCTTCAACAGAACCAGATTCCAGATGAAGATGAAGAGTTCTACCAGCTCAACATGGATGCAGATTCCTTCACACCAGCCGTTTTGCTGTATTTCAATGATGACCTCACTGAATTCTAGGTAACACCAGGAGAGTGGAGAGCAGTTGTATCAAGTGGGTATCTGAGGAGCTTGCCTCATCCCCTGCCATCCCAGGATCCCCCCCCCACCCCAGCTCATCACATTTAGAGTTCTGTGAACTTTCCTACTGTCCCGCTGAGGCCTGTTCTGGCTCTCCCCTCTTCTTCAGGGCCATATTCTCCTTTCATCTTAGCAGCTGCGATTATGTTCTGCAGCAAGTCACTGATCTGATGTGCCATTCAGTTGTGCTTTCCTTGAGCAAGAATAGGGGGAAGCCATCGGTGATCTGATGGGTAGCCTCCCTCAACCTAATATTCTCCAGATGTGTTTAAACTGCAGCTCCTATCATTCTCAGCTAGTATGACTATTGGCATGCTGGGTGGAAGTGATGGGAGTTGCAGTCCAACACATCTGGAGGCTGGGGAAGTTGGGACTGATGTGTTTCTTGTCAAGCTGATAGCAGGAAGGACCCCTTCTCAGACCTGCCTACCTGGAAGCCTGGCAGGGGTGGGGAGCATGCAATATTCCACTGGGAGAAAGGTGAACTCTGGAAGAAGTTCCTGATTGGGGAATTGTGGATTGTCCTGTTCCAGATGTGGCTCTTTTTCCGAAAGGTGAAAATTCTTGGCATGAATTCTGAGAGCCTCTGTAAATATATTTCTCACCCAGGACACATTCTGTGGCAAGAGCAGAGAGGCAACACCTGCTTTGCCCATGTTGATCACGGAGATGTGTGAAGCGGGCACCAAGAAGATAGACAAGATGGTGGCCCTGCTGGCATGTATTTCTGGGTCAGAAGTGATGAAGGTCCTGTGTTACAGTGAAACGTTTTCTGGATTTGAGGCTCATCATTGCTTTCTCCTAATGGATCAGGCTGCTATATCTCCATGTAAGAAGTAAAGTGATTCCTTCCAGTCAGACTTCTAGCTAATCTTGTACCCCCATTTCTTGGGCTTATTCGGTCCAGTTTCAGGCACCACCTAGGCCAGGATTCACAATTCTTCAGGTGGTGATATTTTCTGGAAATGAGGATGCCGTAAAATGTATTATTTTCAGTGGCTCAGAGGAAGGGACCTTTGGCTAGAGGCCCATCGCGTCCTGCAGGTCTTATAATTAGCGAGCAGTCTACCTTGGTGGCCACTAGGGGTCAGGCATGGCTCATCAAGTAGCCATTTTGCAGCAATGCAACTTTTCAAATGGTTTTAAATACAGTGCTGACTCTTACATCCAGCAATTCATTATCTTCCAGGGGCATGAAAATTGGGAGACGCCCTACTGCCGCTCTTCCTTTTTCATTTGGAAGGAAGCATTCTTTTATATCCAAATGCAATCTTGGTTGTTAAGGTTACCTGTCCCCCTGGCAGTAGGCACCTCGGGGCCTGGAAAGTTTCTGGGTGAGGTTTTTGTGGTGCTGCCTCATTTGTTCATTAGCCTCCAGTGTTTTCCCACTGCTGCTTCTATCTGCCTTTCTTACCCCCAAAATCTGTTAAACAGTACAATGCCTTTTGGCTGATAGTGTTAGAATCATGCAAGTCCCCGCTCAGCAACCTTGGGTTGCTGTTTTTCTCAGCCTAGCCTGGGAGGATGGGAATAATTAAAAAATTAATAAAACAGACTGTGGAGTCAGAAAAAAGACTATTGATAAGTCCAGATTATTCTTTTGTAGTGCTGCATTAGTTGGAAAAATGTCTAAAATTCTCTAAACACCTGTAAATATTCCCTTAAATAATTTGGGTTGGATACAGATTATCGTATTTGGAGTAGATCCATTGATTTCAGTGGGACTCCTTTAGATAGGATTAAATCTGTATTCAACCTGTTGAAATGATGTGAGGGAAAAATATGTATTTGAGTCTTAATAATCTGTTTATGCCCTTTGGGCTTGGAGTCAGTACAAAATACCCAATCCTATGCATCTTTCAGCTGGGTTTCCTTTCTATTAAGTGTGTTTAGGATTGCAGCCAAAGTCTGCTTTGACATCCTGCATTGGTAGAAAAGGTAAATCCATGCAGTCAAGTGTGTTGTGGAAACTCATGTTTTTCTAATTCTTCCCCATGTCAAATTTTTCTCATAATATCTGCCTAGGGGTAAAGAACTCAGTATTGTGTTAATTCAGTATAAATTACACTACACAAGCCATCAAAATAATGCATTTTGATTTTTAAAGAATTCCAGCTGCACTGTCCCAATATTTAATTATATTAAAAAGTATAACTTTTAAAATAAAAAATTAAAACTAAAGATAACCCTCATGGAATTCCCATTCATCAGGGGCCATGACTGCCAGTCAGATGACATTGCAGTGCTTCTGAAATGTGCTTTATCAGCGTGTTTGGGGAGCTGCCATAGTAAACACATCTCCGCACTTTGCTGCTCAGGCTTGCTGCTGAGAGGTTGCTACCAAAGGTAGTTCTTAGCGAACTATCAAGATCTGGATAAGACACATACACTCACGGAGAGAGAAAAGGAAATGTTAACTGCCAGTCCAGCCATATAGCATAGAAGCATCCATGGATCATCATGCATGGATAGCCAGTGCGGTAGAAAAGGAAATGCTTAGAGCAGAGTCAGGCTAGACCTCCGGGGGAGCAGGGAACCCTGTGGTGCGGTGTAACTCCCTCCAGTGAGTGTACTTGTGCGATAATTGCTTGGTGGGTGTTTCTCTCTTGCCAGGCAGCAGCTGGGTTCTCCGCCTGCTGACCCGTGTCTGTAGGCAAAGTGGCGGTGCTTTGAGAGAGGCGGTGGGTGGGTGAGAGGATCTTCCTTCAGAAGGAGCGAACATGACAGATCTCCAGGGAGGTTATTGACTGAACAAAGCTAGCCTGTTAACTTTTAAAGACAGCTTCTGATCCAGCCCCAAATGTTTGTGAACGTTCTGCTCAGGCTTGTTTAGCACTACAGCCACATTTGGAAACCTACCTGAAACTGAAGGGCCAAAGATGTAAAGAGGGTAAAAAGCACATAAAGGGAGATTCTCACAAATGTGTAATGGAGGAATTTACAGTGCACTCTGAAGCCAAAAGATACTAAATATGCCAGAATCCTAAACATATTTTGTCCCAGCAAGTGTAACTTAATTTAGTATGATGCATTTATATGATGGGTTTTTTCCCTTCAGAGACTTAGGAAATTCTAGCAGTGTAGTCTTCCCAAGGGTTTCCTCCTGTTGCAATCCCAAAACATTTATGCGTATGAAATTTAAAAAACTCTCTCTCCACACATAACCAGGAGAACGTTAATTAAAACAGCCAGTGCTATATACATTAAGGGTGCAACCCTGTGCATATTTAGGTGGAAACAATGCCACAGCTCCCCGTGTGCTCCAGCTGCTCGAGGCACATACACCTGAAAATATCCAGGGCAGCTTGGAGAAGGGGTGCCGCTTAGTGCTGGAGCGCACGCGTTGCATGCCTTAGGCCCTGCATAATTCCCTGCACCTCCAGGTGTGGCTGGGAAAGAACCCTTGGCGGAATCTCTGGAAAGCCGCCAGCGCTCAATGTGGTGGACATGGCTGAGCTGTACAGACCAGTGGTCTGACTCAGCGTAAGGGACTGGCGCCGTCCTCTGATCCTAGACGCCCACCTCGTTTCTCACCGTTTGCAGTCTACTCACAAGCACATTGTCCTCCTCTGCTCCTTGGGCATCCACATTTCTGCTCAGTGGTGGCAGAAATAGCGGCATCTGTCTACTCGCCCCCCATAATGCTAATAAGGCCCCAGCTGCCCTCTCGCTTTTGCTCTCCTCGGGTAGTTGCTGTCCCTGGCAGCTGTTGTAGGGGAAGGAGCAACCTCCTAACTGTGGGTTATAAAAATGAGACGTGAAGGTTGAACCTTATCTTGTACTGGCAGGTCCCATAACCTCTGGGAAACCTTCACTTGTATAGAGAACAGATGGGATTGCTGCCACCCATCTTCCAGCCTCCGTTTTTGAAAGGAAGTCCTGACCACAAAAGCAGAATTTCTCTTGACCTGTGACCTGCCCTCCTTTCTCTTCTTGCTGTCCCACCACCACCACCACCTGGGACAACCTCAGCTGACATATGGTAGATGGATATGCAAGGGAGCATCTTTTCCGTTTCAGTTTGGCCTCGGCCCTGATCTTTTACTCTGAAGGAAGGATGGCTCTTCCATAGATTATTTGGCAGGGGGTTTGTAGAATAATCCATTATTTTCTTGTGGAGTTTAGCTGCAGTTGGCAGCTCTTTGCTGCAATCCTGTGTACACTTAATTGGGAGTGCATCCCATTGAACAGAGGCTTACTTCTGAGTAAACATGCGTAGGTTTGCACTGTCAATTGATTTGATTTTTTTGGTAAATTATTTTACTGAGATTTGTTATTCTCCTTAGGAATCGTTTAAAAGGCAAAAAGGTGGCTTAAAAATGTTTGTGAAAACATATGTGAAGTTTGCGTACACACAAGTTCCCATCCTTGAGAAACCAACAATGTTCCTCTGACTTGTTCCTCACGCATATTCATCTTATACCCAATCACTTTACCATTGCACAAATCTAGGGACTGAATGGTAAGCTCTCTCTGGCTGCCACGGTTGAGAATTTTTTGGTACCACGTGGACAATCAAGCCGCTTGGCATAGAGGCTGGACTAGGGCCAGGGAGGCCCAGCTAGATGACCTCCAGCCAAATCATTAGCCTAATCTATCACACTAATCTGTTTAAAAGAGGAGATTCCACCTGGGGATCTTTAGAAGGAAGCTGAGATGTAAAAGTGATAAAGACAACGACAGCAAGCACTGGTATGTAGGCCTGCTATGCAGTGCTTGCTTTTCTCTCTCTCTTGGTTTGTTTCCTATTCTGAGATGGATGAACAAAGTAATGGTTATTACTGTACAGCCAAACACCTTTCTTATTTTTTATTTTAAAAATGTGCATCCTACCTTATTTTCAGGAGAACTTAAGGAAGCTATAAAAACATCACAATATATAAAAGCACTTGATAGCACTCTCCATTCCTAATACAAACAACCATAAAATCACATTAACATTATATACTAACAATAATCACAGTTTCTGTGGACTACAGTTAAAAGTAGAGAAACATTACCATTAAAACAGAAAAATATTCAACCAAACTGTTAAATAACAATGTCTTTGCCAGCTCCCTAAAAAGCAATGGAGCCAGATGAACCTCAGATGACAGAACAACTGTGAATTTATGGGAGCATTTTCTGTATTTCAAATGGGATATACTTTAATTTGGTGCAATATGAAACAAATAGCTCCTGCTACCCAAGATCCTTTGTGCTGTGGTGGAAAATGCACTGGGCTGTGGCTAAAGCAGGCCGTGCAGAGTATGAACTCTGACCTGGAAATCCTCCAGTGCTGCTTAATGAGCCAAAATGGTGGGAGGTGTTTGTCTTTAGGCCTCAGTTACTGGATAGAGTGAGCGGAAGCTTTCAGAACCAGTTGTGGAATGATGCAGGATGCCCTGTGGCCATTCCCAAATTCAGAGTAATTTTATCATGAGTCTTAAGACATGTGATCCAAGCAATGGGATGCCTCATGTTTTCCAAATGCTGGAAGTTGGCAGAGGTGTCAATAAACTGCCTGAGGTCACAGGAAGTATTTCTGACAAATGCTTCTACACTGATTTTTTGAATCGAAGTATGTAATTCCTATGTTTCTGACAGCGCTCACACTGTGTGTGCGCGTATGCGTGCGTGCGTGCACATGTTACAACCATGGCATAATCCTCGAAAGAAAGGGCTTGAAAGTTTCCTGCCTCCATCCCAAACGGAACAGTCACCTTTCCCTTGAGAGAAGAAAAGGTTTGTGGGGTAATGAGCAGCATGTTTTTGAGCCCCTTGAAAGGCTAGATACACATGATGATGGGGCGAACTGTCAAAATCAACACATTTCCACGATTAGTATCATGCTGTACATTCCTTGATGGGATTCTTGAAGCTTCATTATTGTGAAAAAAAGATCAAAGGCAGGCAAGAGACAGAAGGAAAAGATTTTTTCCTCTCTGCAGTCTGTTCCCTTGAGCAACAAGGTCCAAGCCACAAACAGCTAAGGTCAAAATCCAAAAAGGCTTTTCCCTCCTTCTTTTGGAAAGTTTTGTTTTGTTCTCATTGTTTTATTTTTGACTAATGTGCCATATAATACTCAAAACGGATGAAATCCCAGGTCTAAATTCAGATAATATTGCACCACTTTAATCTTTCACCTTTCCTCCTAATAGAGAAATGCTCAGTAAGTGAAGTAGAAATTGCATTTTAGAGGAAACTATTTTGATGGCATGAAACCTCCAAAGCTCTTCCTGGAGCAGTGGCTTCCAGCTCTGCCAGGGAAATGTTTCAACATGAGTGGATGGGATTGGCGCCCAAGCTCCTGGAGGGCTTCAGAGGGTGTTGCGTTAAATATAAAAGCCACATGGGGGATCCATTCATTGGCAAGCCGTGTCTCCTGCAGGCACTGTTACTCCTCTGTGGACATTTATAACTAGTCTGCAGGGGAATAAGCATAGGGTTAGGTTGAACACTTCACAAGAACAGCCATGCTTTGGTAGCTGGGATTGCTGTCCTTCTGTTCCCATAAAAGGAAACCTGCCCCCACTCTGGCCAATAAAGCAAGTGTCTCACTGACCATAAAACTGCTGTCTTCACAGGGAATTATTCAGATATGATGTGACATGTTTTTAAGCAAACTTATGTAAAAAGAAGCTTCACCAAGATCAGTGAGTTTTCTTCTGTATAATATGTCATGGCGTTTTTATTTGCAGCAGAATTACAGATGGAAGAAAATTTGAAAACTTGTGCTCCTCAAAATTAATTAAATGTTTGATCAACTTTACTACTATGTCTAGTTCAGTATTACAAAATATATATGAAACAGGATTTAAGCTCTGGTCCAATTTCAATATAAATAAATGTGTAGTATTTCAAAGGAACCTCGTTGTTTTTAAGTTTGTCTGATTTTCTGATGAAGTTTATTCTGTTAACCAGTAAAATATATTGGGGTATTTGGATACCCTTAAGAACAGAGTATTACACAGCTTTTTCAAAGCAATGCAGATGAGAAACAATGAAATCGTCTGCATTATATATTATATACAAAACATTATCTTTAACAAACTCATAGCTTTAAGTGGGACTACCTTGGAACAATAATCTGTGCACCTTGTGTTTGTAGACAATCCTTTGGTAAGATGAAAATGAATCCTCTTCATTTTCAGAAATAATTTCTTTGCTATTTGGACAATGGGAAGGATCAGGTCCAAAAATAACCAGAATTGCTTGGGAAAAAAAATGAAAATGTAATGAAGACAGTAACAGTGATGAGAAAATCTGCAGACTTTTGTCTCACAAACACTGGGGTGTGGGAGAATCAACTATTGTAGGTAATGTTTAGAAAAGCGTATTTTAAAAGTAACACAAACCTTGTGTTTCTGTCACGTTACAGTACTGTATAAAGCTAAGTTGCATAAAATCTTTTAAACTATAAGATCTGCTGGGAAATTCTGCTGGGAAGAACATGTCAAAGATTTTAAAAATTCTAGTATCAAATCTCATGGAGAGAACTGCTATTCATTTGTCCTCCATAAAGACATTTGGCTGTTATTCGTACAGTTTCTATAATACAAGTGGCACTATTCAGATGTAGGATCAGGTCCCTAAGAAGCACTTTTAATGAGGGCAGGAAAACTCTATTATATACTGAGGATATCCCACAATTCAATCTTGTGCATGTGTGCTCAGAAGTTCCATTGAATGGTATAGTAGGTATGCACAGGATTGCCCGGTCAGTAGTTCTAACTTCCTTTGATGGGTATTCGCTCTGTAACAAGTGAGCCTCGATTTGAACTGGAATCCATACAAATTTCAAACCTGGATTTTGTTCAGGACTTGCCTACCTGTTTTGACTGCAGCAGTGTTATCCTACATCACGATGCCCTTCCAGCCTTAAACTTGCCTCATTTTCTTTTGCAAGGGTGTGTCTTGTGATACAGGCTGGTCCATGCTGGACTAGATTTTTCTCTCTTCATCTATTCAGGATAGGAAACCCCATTTGCACAAACATAATAACTAGAAATATAAAACGGTAACTTAACAGAATCTTTTGATTTAAAAAATGGAACCTCCTTGGTTTTGGAACCTGTTCCTGTGACCACAAGTAAGAAAAAAGGTAACTTAAAGATTGTATTGAATCAGTTTGCACATAAGTGGGAGTGAGCGAACCTGCTGAGTCCACCATGTTCCTCACTTCTGCTTTCAATTAACTATCTATGATCACTGCATTCTGTAGGTTGTCGGTGTGAAGTCCTAACCCAGGCACTCTGGGCTGGTAAGAGTTAAATAACACAGTTAACCCAACAACAAAATCGCTGGCTAGCTTGTCCAAAAGTAAAAGCTTGACTGCCTGTTTAGGTTTTATTCCACCCCCCCACACACACACAAAGGTTATTTCCCCTTTGATAAAGGGGCTGGGGGGTGTTGTAGATGCCCATCTTACAGCAGAATCCTTGATTGTGGCTACTCAGAAGAAACCCCACTGAGTTCAATGGGACTTCTTCCCTGGTGAGAACGGGATTGAAGCCTTAGACATGTTTTAAGCCTCAGTGGGGTTCAGTCTGTATATATAACTGGGTGCTTGACTGTAGTCATCCTTCTTTCATAACCTGCTTTAAAAATGCTCCCCAATAGTTCGATGAGAAAAAAAAGTTGCGAGAGAGAGATTTTGTAACACAACATTTAATAGCGTACTGATTTATTCATGTGGGGGCAAACGTACTAAGATAAATATAACCTTTCTCTTTCTGTGTTTGTATTTATATATATGTATGGAAAAAGGCTTTCTGTATATTAGTTGGCCAAAAACACACCTTAAAGGAACAAAAAAACCCCCAACAACCCCCCCACTCAGTTAAAAAAATAAAAAATAAAAAAGCCAAAGTCTCCTCTATGAAACCAGTGAAATCCACTTATGTGACTGTGGGTAAAATCTTTTAATGAACTGCAGTAATCAGTGTGTGTTTTTTTTCTCTTCTATTCTTCCTTTCTTGCCCTAGAGGAAAAGCAGAGAAATAAACCACTCCCTTCTGAAGTATTTAAAGTTAGCAGAAGAAGAAGAAGAAAAAAAAAGGGGGGAGGAAATAAAACACCCCTATTCTTTCTTCTCTTGTGCTAGTAAAGCAGAGACGGGCACACAGAAAAGTCATGGTGATACTAGTATGGAACTAGTTAACCTTTAACAATTTTATGCTGATGTCATAACTGAGCATGAGTACTGATTAATCCAACCTTTTCTCTCTCTTCCCCCCTCCCTGTAAAAAATATTTTTATTGAGGGAGGTGGGGGGAGAGCATAAGAAAAAAAAAAAGAAATAATTTAGAGCAGCCATCTTTGTTTTATGCAGAAATCTTGTCAGTTTCCCCCCAGTGCCAGGAATGTCTAAATATTGTTCATGATCACAGATCTTGGAGATTGAAAAGAAAATATAACAACAGCAAGAAGAAAAAGCCTTTACCTTTTATCATTTTTTCTTGCATGGGATTTGTTTTTAATTTGGAACTGATTTTTGGAAGTGGGGATCTTTTTTAACCCTAAGGAAGAGGGGGTTAAAATTAAGCCAGCCATTTTGTTTTGTTTTGTTTTTTATATGGGGGGGAACATATATATCTTTTACCTCCGGGGGGGGTCTGTTTTAAAAATAATTTAAGGGCGGCCATTTTTGTTTCTAGCTCTTGTGGAAAATATTACCCTGAACTCCCCCCTCAGAATTTAAATATATCTTTACTCCCCCCTTATTATTATTTTTTTTTAAGGGGGTGGAGGAAACATTACAAGGAAGAACAAAGTTTTAAAGAAGGAGACTTCTTTTAATTTATGGGACTTTTTCCCTTTTTTTTCCTGAGGTGATCTGAAGGGGGGGGGGAGCTTTGTGTGTGTGTGAGTGAGAGAGAGGGAAGGGGGGTTGCCCCCCCTTCTGCTTTTCTCTGTGTTCCCCCACCCCCCTCCTCCAGCACCACCATGGCTTCCCCTCTGAGGGAGGACGAGGAAGAGGAGGAGGAGATGGTGGTGTCTGAGGTGGAGGGGGATGAAGACGAAGAGGAGGAAGAGGAGGAGGAAGAAGGAGCAGGGGACAACAGCCCAGGCGACATATTCCCGCCTGCTGTTCAGGCTGAGGCTGCTCCGCTGACACCAACAGCATCCACGCCAGCAGCAGCTGAAGGGACTGAGGCGCTTCCAGGTAAACAACACCCCACCCCCACCCCCCGATTTGCCCCTCAGCGCTTTGGCGGGAAAAGAAATGCCCCGGCGTCCCCCGAGCGCCGCGGCCGGCGGCGGCGGCGGCGGCGGGGGGGCAGCTTGTTTGTAAACAACCAACGGCTGCCGAACGGTGAGGGGCCGGGAGTTCCGAGCCGCCGCCGCCGCCGCCGCCCTCGCGCCGCCACCCGCCCCCCCCCCACAAAGCCGCCGCGCGCGCGCTGCCCAACGGCTTCGGAATGTTGAGGGACCCGGAGTTCCACCCCCCTCTTTGGCCTCTCCCCTTAACCTCCCCCCCTCTCCTGCTTCTTTTGCCCTCGCCCTAATGCCTCACCCAGCGCGAACTGCCCGCCCGGCGGCTTTTGGAACCTTCCGAGGGGGGGGGGGTCCGGTCCGAGCTAGCCGCCCCTCCCCCACACGTCGCCGGCCAAACGGCTTGGAAGCTCTCGAGCGCCGGAGAGTTCCCATCGGCTTCATGATTCAGCTTGTCTGAGGGGGAGAAGCGGGGCGCGGGATGTGGGGAGGGTTTCCCATCTCCCCCTCCCCACCCCCGCCTCATCATCATCATCATCATCACCACCAGCACCACCACCACCATGTGCCAGGAGCTTCTGAACGTTGTTGGGGAGCCCCCCGCATGACACCTCTACTTCCGTGTGGGCAGGGGATGGGGGAGGGGCGGCTTGAAAGTGTCCAGCGCACCCCATGCGCCCACTCGCAGCCCCACCGCCTCGTAAATACTGTCAGACGCCCCATTTCTTCCCCCTGTGGTGGTGCTTGAGTCACCTCAGGCCACGCTTTGGGACTTGGATCCTGCTTGGGGAGTAGGAAGTACCTTCGTTGGAGGATTGGAAGGGAATCCCTCTCTAGTGACCGCACGCACGGGCAAGCCTGCCCCATCTCCTTGGACAGGAGCATGAAGCGGTTCAGCAGCGCTCTGAGTTTATTTTAGGGCAAGGCGGTTGCCCAGGAGGGAGAAACTGACTGACTGGCCTCTGCATTTGGCGTTGTTGGGTCTGTCAGATATGGTGGGAAATGAGGGTGCCTTGTGATTGGGATTGGCATCAGCTGGGTTATGTGACTGTGACAGAGGTGTGCTGGAGGCGTGAGGGGGATAGCTGGCGGCTTGTTGGTCTGTGCCCATTTTGGCTGGCGCTGAGGGCTGCCCCCTCACAGGGTGACTGAATTAATGAAGGATGGTGAAACGGCCAGGGTGACCATGGGAGCAAAAATCCTCCAGTGACAAGGAGGAGGGCTTGGTAGCCAAACAGTAGTGGAAAGATGGTTCTGAAGCGTTGGGGCCAGTGGTGCTCTATGAGATTGGATCCACTGGTATGACTTGGATGAGGGCAGTTGTCCCATTGATCCCGGCCAGCTGTTGCACAGGCCTGTTGAGCTGAATGAGTGGCTCTTGGATGGAGCAGACTCGATATTGGGTATGGATGAAAGAAGGGTATGCCTCTTGAACTTCCAGAGTTAAAAGTAATACTGATGCAGTCCCTACATCTAAGTGCTATTCAAAAATAAGCAAAACGAAACCACAGAAATAGGAGTAAAAAGGGAGGGCAGCAGGACATGAAAGGGACAGGAAGGCCCAGTTCACATAGGGTGGTCTGGTATCTGAGAGGAAGGGTGCTTTGATCTTCAAGAATACCATGGTATGACCATTGTCAAGCTTATCCTTGAGAGTAATGTGACAGAATGCAAGTTGGATATGTTCAAGGCCAAATGAGTGATATCGGGAGACTTCCTTAAAAAATGAACCCTTCACTCAAAGATCTTAGAAAAAGTACATGAAAATTTCCTCTAGCAGTTTTAAAGGCTGGAGTCTTACAAAGGCACATTCAGGTAGTCTATTTTTATTTAATTTCTATTTTATTATATTTATATCTTGTCTTTTTGCCTCTTGTAGGGAACCCAAGGTACTTACATAATCCTCTTTCTCTTCTGTGCTGTAACCTTAAAACGACCCTGTGTGGTAGGTTAGACTCAGAGTGAGTGACTGACCCAAGAACTTCATGACTGAGTGGAGACTAGAACCCGGATCTCCTGAGCTCTGGTCCAACACACTATTCAGTATGCCGCAGTGGTTTTCATACTTTTGTCCGTGGATTGATCAGCAAGGGATACTTAGAACATGTAAATTCTGTTCAGCACTGTGTCTTAACACAGTAGTCTGCCCCTGCTCCAATTATCAGTGGCCTCCTAGTCCTATATTTCATTATCTTCCTTTGCTTATCACTAAAGATATCGGAGAAGTTACAGATGATAAATGACTGGTGGACAAGGAGGGTTTTTATTGTTGCTTTCTTGCTTTTGGTTTAAATATTAGGGTGTAAAGTAGTAAGAAATTGCTTTCTTTCACACATAGCTTGCATTGGTTTATACTGTGATAATTAGCACAGGAAGTGCTTCTTCGGAGTTCATACATCTGCAGGGGTATTTACCCATATTCAATGTCAGGGGTATTTTGTGGTTTTATTGTGTGTAGCTAGTTCACAAAAATCTCTCTCCTATAAAAAGCTGTGCTGTGTGCTTTGGTTTTTGATATATTGGGGTAATCTTTATGGCTTCAGCCATGATGTTGGATGAGTGTGCATCAGTATGTACATGGGACAGATATGAGTCTGCTAAGCAGCTCCTGAAGGCTTGGTATGATTATCTTGCAAATTGGTGGACACTTCCCAAATGGCTTTGGGCTGTGACTGGGTTGAACAATGGTTGTTGCAGTACAGCTTCATTTCTCAGAAAAACTGGGTATCCTATTAGGGCTTGTCAGAAAGACAGTTAAATGGTAACACAATCTTTGTGGAAAAGACAAATCTTATGGATTTAATTAGACTTTGGGCACTCTAACAGTTCTTGCTACTTACTGTGCCTTGAGTCTTCATGAAATGTTCTGGACCTCAGCTTCCACCAACTCAGGCCAGTGGCCAGTAGTCAAGCATGCTGGGAATTGTTGTCAAAAATATTGTGGGGCACCAGTTTGAGGAAGGTAAAGCTAGGCTATGCATATGTAAGTATCTTGTAATTCTGTCATTGCTGGGTTGGGCAATGGACAATTTGTGGAAATATCAGGCTGTAGAGCAGCTATTCATGGGGAATGCATGGAAGTGGGTGATCCTTGAACAACTTAGGTGTTATATTGTTGCAGTATGTATTTTCCTACAAGACACTGCTGCTTAAGGAATGTATGCCAACCCAGCCATGTTGATTGTGATATTTTTATCCTTCAATCTGTGTGTACTGATTTACTGGGATGAAAAACAGTGAAATTTTCCTACTGACACGGATTTTCACCACCAAAATGCATCTGGACATGAATCTTGTGCACTGAATATTGTTCCTGTTGCCTGTGAGAGAAACCTCTTGGGGCCCTGGTTATGGTAATGTACTTGGTTTTTAGTTGTTTATATCTTGCACAACCCTGCAGTTTCGCTAGAAGTTCAGTTTGAGCATCACTGCAATAGGAAAGCAGCAGAAATTGCAAATGGTTGTCATACGAATCAACCTTTCACAACCTGGTTCCCTCTCAACA
The DNA here is from genome assembly GCF_004798865.1 of Varanus komodoensis. Taxonomy (NCBI): domain Eukaryota; kingdom Metazoa; phylum Chordata; class Lepidosauria; order Squamata; family Varanidae; genus Varanus; species Varanus komodoensis. Next base: position 472,891 of record NW_025336565.1, on the reverse strand, counting down.
TCCCTTGCTAGCATGGTCATAGTGCCTGGGATAATGGAATTTATAGTCCAGCATATTAGGTGGACTCCAGATTACAGTAGGCTGGCATAAATGAAAGTTAGTTACTTGGGCATACTCTGTCATGACATTTTGGTGACCAACCTCTTGGAGAGAGGCATTGCTCTTTTCCATCCTGGTGTTTCTGAACTAGACATGAAACTTGCACAAGGTTGAAGATGTGGAGTAATGTGATGCAGTAAAGGACATTAACAGACATACTTTTATTTCAGGCTCAGTTATGCCTTCTGGGAAAACCTGTATGGGTAGCTTTCATCTGTTTTTTCCCTAGAGGTGAGGGGCTTCAGATTTAAGCATTTTGAATAAATCTAGACCCCATGCTGGTTTTACTGAGTAACCCAGAATTTTATTTAAAGTGTACAATTTATTACACAAAGTATTTTATTGATTGACTGACTGACTGACTGAGTTTCTACTGCCCAATAGTCAAAGCCTTCTGTACAACATACAACAAACAAAATGAGAAAATACAACATAAAATACACCATAAAAGATTAAAACTACAGTATGAAATAGAGGTAAAAGTAAAGCCTCATTTAAAATGTTTAGGCAGTGTCCTATCCTGCCTGTTTATCAGTGGGATCTGCCAGTAGTGCAGCAGGGACCTAGGGGGTTCTTAAATTGGCCAGAGGTCAGCAGAAATGCTCATTTCTGGATCAGGAGAGGTAAGCAGGACTGTCCCGCTCTAGAAATGAGCATTTCTGTTTATTTCTGTGATTACTTTAGGAAGCACTGATTCCCTGAGCTAGGTGTAGTTCTCACTTGTGCAACAGAATGGGTGTGAGCACAGCAGCAGTACTAGCTACTGTGGTGTTTAAGCAAATGATGAACTCAGGTGTGAAATGTTTGGGCTGTGGAAATCATATCATGTGCTGGGCCCCTGCGATCATCAAAGCTGATTATTTATTGCATTTATATCCCACATTTTCCTCTGAGGAGTCCAAAGCAGCATATATAACTTTCCTCCTCATTTCCATTGTACTGTCACAACAACCCTATGAGGTAAGTTAGACAAGGTTGGAGACAGGGATATTGAAACGGCAAGCTTCATCCACCAAGCAGCAGTGTTTCTGGCCACTTCTCTACATTAACAGAAGGATTTGAAATTTCTGTGATACTAAGAGCAGTTATGAGTCCGAGAGAGGGCTAACTGGTGTCTCAGTACTATTTCCAAAATGTTGTCCCTAACAGTGCTCCCCTTTTCCAAAAATGTGAAGAAGTAGTTTGCTGCAACATCTACCCGAGTTATGGCTACATGGACATGTATATAAAAGATGTCAAGATGTGCTTCCTTCGCAAGGCAGCATACAAGGTATGAAAACAGAGAGAGGGAACCTCTAACTTGCGGACCTCGGCAGAAGCTTTCCTCGATGTCCCGGAAAGAAGGGCTCCTCGTTTGCCTTCCCTGCTTGAGGAGGGAGACCGCAATCTCGCTGTGCGCTCAGCTGGTGTTTCAAGGTGCCTCCTGAGTCTACTTCACCTCTGCCTCCCCTTCCCTCTGGGGATTGTGAAAGAGAATCAAAGCTGGTGCTTCAGTGGCTTTGCTCCATGCAGGCTTTCCCTAGCTCGGAAAAGTCCGCGTGAAGTGAAACATGCTTCCTGTCTGAGGTGCCAAGTGGAGGAGCTCCAGCTGGCACCTTGGCTGGGGACTCAGTAATGCCAGGGCAATAAGCCTCTGCCCCAGTGCTGTGGGTACTTGCCCCCTCCTGTCATCTGATCTCAGTAGTGGTAGAGGACATTTTGGCCACCGAATCCAAAATTGTTCCCCACCCTTGCTGTAAAACATGTGAAACATACCACTTGGAAACAGAAAAAAGTAACACATTTTAAGAGCCATCCCATGCAACACAGTTCAGTGCAGTGCAGACTAAGATGTGCCTGATTGCACAAGAAAAAGCAGAGGATGTCTGCAGTGCATTTGAAAAGGTGTTCTGCAGGGAGTCAGAAGAAGGACCGTGTTGGCCCCAAGCATCGAGCAAGAACAGAAGTGCAAGCCGTGCATAGAATGGCAGAGGAACAGGAGGACAGAGGACCTTGGGAACTGTGGTTCCCAAGAGAGATTCCAGGGAACACGGCATAGGCAGTAGAGAAGTATCTTAAATCCCAGCGCTTTCCTCGGATTTTCATGGGGGGGGGCTTGGGGGGAATCCCTTGAGTTTGATTACAAGCCTTCGTATTCTGATCATTCTTAAAGCTCACATGGTTCAGTCTTTTTTCCTTGTTGGCCTCTCAGTTCAGCAACACAATTTCTCCCCTCCCCCTCTGCAGTGCAGGAAGGCCTGTGTGATCTGGGAGGAAGCCCTGGTGCCCTGACCTCACCCGGCTGCGTAGGAGCACAGATCTGTCGGCCATGCGTGCCAGCAGTGCTCCTTGCCAGCTGGTGCCCTTCTAGTCTAGATTTGCAGCGGTGTAACTGGCTGGAAGACAACCGTCCTGTTTTCAGCCGCTGGCTGGAGATGACAGCTGGTTGTCAAGCTATTTTTGAAAACCCAATTGCTTCATTCGTGTTTCTTTTCTACCATGTCCAACTCTTGAGAGACCACAGTTTAGAAAAGCCTGGCTCACTATTAATCCAGTGTTGCTTTTTGTAGACAAATCATAGAATTGAGCCATCCCATAAATCTTTACCCATCTCACTGAATAGGTTATTTCCCCCCCTCTGCCACCCCCATCTCTGCATGACTGTTTTTACCCTGATGATTAAGATTTCTCACTAATGGAAATGGCTGTTATTCTCCTCCATTAACTGACACAGATAAAAGGCGCTGTTCTTTCTTTCTTTCCAAATTGGCCGTCCATTTTTTTTGTATTAAATTGAAATACATAAGTACTGTTGGTGGTGAAAGAGATGGCAATTCTAAGCAGGGTTGGTCTTCTGTAATTTGTAGTTATGGCTACACATCTACATTCTCCCTCCCCCCCCATTTCCTTTCCAGATCCTTTGTTAGCCTTATATAATATATATTTTCAAGGTAGGGAGTAGAAATATCACGTGTGTGGAAAATTCTAGTTGATTGCCTGCCAAATATAAGAATCTTCTGCGCATGTGTGCCAATATTATGATTAGGAAAAGGGGGGTGGAGGGGGAACAAGAATGCGTGGAAGAAGTAGGAAGGAAAAAAAAGATTGATAGATGAATTAGAAATTGACAAGAGTTGCGGGGGAGGGGGTGTCTGATAAGCCTACCCTGATGTATTTCCCCCCCCCTCGTATTTGTCAATTCCATCCCACCAGAAGCGGAAGGAAGGCGGCGTTGTATGAGGGAAATGCAACAAGGTGAATCAGCTTGGAGGATTCAGAGATAAATGTTGTATTGTCAGAAAGAGAGATAGGATTGTGCCAGTTGCAAAATGTAGCAAGCTGAGGGAGGGAGGGAGGGAAGGAGGGATGGGAAGCGGAGGTCCTGAATGGTGGGTTATTGCACCAATGTCCATTAATCTTAATAGCATTTGTTAATGAAGTGGGGTGGTGAAAGCTTCTGGAAGGGATGATGATTTTGGCTTTATTTGAGGATTTGGGGGGGGAAAAACATGCAATGCATGGCTGACTTGGTGTGCGCAAGGATTGTGTTGTAATGTACATCCCATGCCAGAATCCCCTTGAATTTGAGAAAACTGCCTGAGGTGGAGCATTGGCCTCTTGTTGTTTGGTTAAACCCAGATATTCTTTTGCACCTGTTTTTAATCTAGGACGATAACATTTGGAGCTCTGCTAGGGGAGATACATATTTTTGGACTGCGTTTTGAATAGAGGTTCAACCAATCACTGGATTGTCTTTGAAATCTGGCAAGCTTGCCTACATTGTATGCACTGGCTGACACTCGAGAAGGAGGGGGAAAGGAATGGGGGTGGGAGACACAGGTCTGAACTGGGAAGGTGGGGTTGGGCTGACAATGCCAACGTTTGTATATGATTCTTTCCCACACAGGCCTGATTTAGCTCCGGAGCAACTTCTATGACTATTCTGAGTTTGGCACTGCTTTAAATGGAGGCCAGTTGGCATGAATGAGGAAGATCTGGCTGGTCTGCGACAAGGATATAAAATTCTGTTGCTGAGTGGGTGGGGAGAAAGCAGTTGGATCTGCACCACACTGGAAGAGAAAAATGCAGGCTCTCTGTTTACCCACAAAGGGTGGACACCATGCTATTCCCACGCATGCTGCTTCCTCTGTAGTCAGTATGTTTAATCTTTGACCTGGAGGAACCCCCCTGCGGGAGCACGAGAGGGCAGTTTTGCTTCCTACAGCCCCGTTTAGCCTGCGACCTCTCAGCAGAGCTGCTGGCGCAGTGAGCCAATTAGTGCCAGCTGTGATTTATACAGTAGTTTGTGTCCTGTGGCTTGTAGGGCTGGGGTGAAGGAAAATCGTAAAGAGGGGCCAGGACTTAAGAGCCTGACAACACGTTGCATTGTAGGTCATCCAACAGACATGGGGTGGTGGTGCATCGGGGCTCCCTGGAGTTGGAGTGTTAAGCTGGAGGCAAATGGCGGTCTGTGTTCTGGCTGTGCAGTTGATGATGTTGCCCTGTCTAGACTGGAACTCATTCGTCACCTAGATTCTAAAATCACTAGGAAATGTTCTGGATTACCACAGTGGGCCAAATCTAATAAAAGTATTTAATGATAGCAGCCAAATTGATGAGAAGGCAATTGAGAAGGGGGAAAGAATGAGTGTTGGTTCCCCTTATCAGCTTGGGTGATAAAGACGTCTGAACTGGCCATGGCTACACATGCTTTAGTTAAATCCCATTTGGACTATTATTTTGCACTTTATGTGGGGCTACCTTTGAAAAATATTCAGAAATTTCAGGTAGTCCAGCACAGTGTGGCCAGACTGTTGACCCTTGTATGGCTATTGGTCTGTTTCCAAGCAGAATTCAGAATACTGGGTATGACCTATGAAGGTTTAATACAGTTTGAGACCAGGCTAACTGAATGACAGCCTTCTTCCATACAAACCTGCTCATTCCTTAAGATCTCCTGCAGAGACCCTCCTGCTGACACTACCATCATCAGAGTCTTGGATGGTGGGGATGCAAGAGAGGGCCATTTCAGTGCCCCCCCAGGCTGTGAGGCTCCTTCCCATGAAAGCCTTAGGTCGCTCCCTTTCTGGGGAGACGTCTTTATTCAAAGTCTTAGGCTTGAAAGCGCATTTGTGGTTTGGGCATTGTTTTTATTGTATAACTCTTTGTTATATTTTAATGTGTTTCATTTTTTAATCAATTTTATTTTATTTTTTTTGTAAGTGACCTTGAGTAACATTTTTAGCAGAAAGTTGGGGTGTAAATCAAGCAAAAAAAGTGAGCCCTTGGGAAGAATCCTAAATTGGAAGGTGAAATGGAGATTTCTCTGATTCTAGGCTATGGGTTGCTTCACGGGCCTCAAGGTGTTTGTTGCTACAAATGGCCATTGTTAGACAGGGACCAGTAAGATGTGGTGAACATGGGAAACAAGGTTCAGATTCCTGCTCAGCCATTTATTTATTTATTTAATAGGCTTCTTTTAGGTCATGATTCTCTAAAGGCAGTTAATAATATAACACATTAAAAATATAATTTTAGATCAAAATTACAAACAAGTATCTGACAGCAGGACAAAGTTTCTTTCAGAATAAAGACCAGATAAAAATAGACAAAACAACAGTAAAACAAAAATAGTAAAACATTTCAGACAAACTCATTATGCACCAATTAAATGTTTAGGAAAGATTAGGTGAGTTTTTAAAATTGATTTAAGTTAGGCATGGTCTCTTGCAGCCACCCGCCAGATTGATCGTATAGTTACTTGTCTGAAGAAGTCTCCAAGGAAGATCTCAATACCCAGACAGGTTTCTAAGGTGGTCTTTCAATTAACCTGTTGCTGAACCATTATGACTTTGCAGGTCAAAAGCAGCCATGAAATGCACAGGGTAGTCTAAATGAGGGGACAGAACTCTACATTGTACCACATCTGACAGTCGTATTTCTGAGAGCTTTTGCATGAAATGGTTCCTGCATGTTGTCAGTTACCAAGACAAGCATTGCACTTGCTTTTCTGTGTGCAGTAGGAACATAGCAAGTTGCCTGGGGCCCTGTTTGTGCATCCTGTTTGTCCACCTTCCTCTTGCTTGCTCTGGTCCAGACCATGGTGGTGGTAACAAGGAAGAGCAGCAGATGCCACAGCCAGCTTCCTTGCAGATTCTCTACCTGTTGAGAAATGGTGGTAGCAATGAGGGGAAAGAAGATAAGCAGCAGTCACTGTGGAGGATGACCGAGGCAGTGAGAAGGCGGCTCCTGTGGGGGAGGGGGCCCATGGAGAGGGTCTTGCCAAGGACCCTCAGAAGCCTGACGCTGACAGTGTCTAGCCTCAGCTAAGAAATTGGTCTTATAATGAATGAACAAACAGATAACATGCCTATTTTAAGTCTAAGATTAATGATGTAGGGGAACAATGAAATTATTGACTAGTATTTTCAGCCATAAAGCCCCCCACAGCTGATATTTTTAACTGTCCAGGTATTTCCAGTTTCAGAAGCCTTTATATTTCTATGTGAAGTAAATTATCTTAATGTGCAACCGTGAATGGACAAAAGTTTGTGAAGATGGCAAAGTTTCTTCCAATCTACTGCATTTTGTAACTGCAATGGGAATATGGAACTGAAACTGTAGAATGTTTTAGTTTAGGTCTGGGAAAAGGTACAGTGCCCATTTTCAATGTACTGCTAGTCCATGACCTGCAGGAATGTGGGAGGGGTTCTACTTTAGCAGGAGACAGTTGTACCTGTATTTCTCTCAATCTGCCTTTTCCCCAGCTGGTCATGCTGATGGAAGCCTGAGAGCAGCATAATCTGTGTTCCAGATTTTCAGAGACAAAACACAACCCAACAGGTGACTCAGTAGCTGTAGGATGCATTTATTTTTATTTATTTTAAGGCTCATCAGCATTTTCTTCCAGTGGGTGTGGAGCACATAAAGGTGTCCTGAGTCAGCAGTCAAGGTTCTAGTTTCAACAGTGGTGCAAAGTAACCATGTTCCTATCCGACCTGTCCTTGGACTCATTATGAGGAACTGAGGTTAAGGGACTTCCTCTGTATTGCAGGCACACAGTGGGCATGCCTGTTCCAGAGTTAAGCCAGTTACCCATCTTAGCTCTTGGATGGTAGAAATGTTAAAATATGGTAGCCAGAGCATGTGAATGCCTGTTGGGGGGGGGGGGGGGGGGTGGACAGGAATGGCATTTGTTTAGTGAACAAGTGCTTCCACATGCAAATAACTTTCCATCCTTAAATTTATGCATGCAGCAATCAAGGTTGTACAGTGAGTTGGACTGAGGTTTATTTATTTATTTAAAACATTTCTATGCTGCCCCATCGCAATAAAGCCTCGGGGCAGCTCACAAAACATCAATAAATAACAATACAGTAAAACCCCAATACAATAAAACCTCAGTGCATTCTCGGCTAAAAATTTAACCGAGAAATGGTTATCTTCTCTCTTTCATGGCTGAGTTGAGAGTTGAACTTGGGATAGATCTGAACCATTTCTTCAGGAGATTCATAGCCTTTCAGTTTCTTCCATCTATGATTCGGTGCTCTGCAACCTCACTAGGTTCAAACCTGACTCTCAGTGCACTGTATGTGCACCTGTCCAGAAGCTGCTTGGCTTTGGGGAAGGTAATTGGCCAGTAACAATTTAAACATAACAAAGGTTTATGTTGTCCAGTCTTAGACAGGGTTTGGACAAACAATGACAGTACCTGACATATTGGTTCTTCTAATTTGGAGAAAGGTTTTCCGAGCATTGACACTTAGGGGGTTACGTCCCACATTAATCACAGCCAGGTTAACAGTGAGACTCTTCTGTCTCTTCTCCGCCTGCCTTGTCTGGCAAGACAAGAGAAATCGCTCAAGGGGGCAGAGTGGCTCTGGAGCGTCTAATTACCACTGAGCTGGCTGTCCTGTGATATTAACGAGTCAGCGGCGTGCATAGCCTGTGTGTGCAGCTTGCTGTAGATAGAGCCTTCGTTTGCACACTGAGGGGAGCAGGAGGTTGAAAAGCTGTCGGAGAAAACGTAGAGGATTAATGGTCCCTCCTCTGTCTTAATATACTGAAGTAATTTCAGTTGATACTGGTGGAGTCGCTTCTGATTTACAAGAAGTGTGAATGAGAGGGGAGTTGGCCCAGGTGACTCCTATTAAGGAGTTAAGCCTTGTTGCTATACTTGCCACACAGTGCAATGTCTGTGTGTCTATGACAATCAACCTCCAGCTAGACTTGGAAAATTTCTAGCTTGCCCCATTCCTAGAGCACGGGGCAGGTTCCAGGCTAAAACTACTGTATTCGCATGCTTCTTGCAAGTCCCAGATCTGCCATTCACCTCTTGGTGTTATGGAGCCTCGGAGAAGTGGTTATGCTTTGGGGAGGATCTTCAAGGAGAGATAGCAGGAACTATCTGCCAGGCAAAGCCTCCCCTGAGAGTTCCTTAAAATTTATAAGCTAAGATAAGGAGACAGAAAGAGAGAAGAATTAACGATGTTGGGGTTTGTGGAAGGAACAGAGGGTGAATGGTTTGTGGCTCCCAGCCATATTTGGGCATTCTTCTGTGCTGACTAGGAAGACTGACAGAGCAGTATCACTGGGTCATCACAGCAGGACGCGAAGAACCTGATGTGTTAGGCCGCATTCAGATGAGCAAAGGTGCCAACTATTAGCCATGTTTTTAGAGTGTATTCAGGCAGACAAGCCTTATTTCTGTTCTGTTTGCATACTCCACAACATTACATGTTGCTGTTTTCCCATGTATTGAGTATTGTTCTCAGTGAAACTTCTGTGAGAATAAAGTGAAGTTTTCCACCCTGCCAGTGCTCTTTCTCAGTTTATTCTCTGCATAGCTTCTATTTACATTAGTATAATTTTATGGGCCTCTGTTTGAGTCTATATTTGCTTGCTGCTATTATTTTTAATATGTTGATGTTTTATGCTAGTTTAGTATTTTTATATTTTTATTTTTGTTGTATTGCTGTTCTATTTTATAACTGTTGCAGTTTACCCACAGAGCTCTAACTATTAGTATAGAAATGCAATAAACAGTAATTTTGTTGTTGTGTATGTAAGCCATCTTGTGAAGATACATATTTTGAAACATTTTAAAAATTATATTTTAATATAGTATGATATTTCCATCCATAGTCTTTCTAGTCGGTGCATTATATGTGATTTTAGCTTCTCGTGCTAAAATGGCCAGCCTTCTGCATCTCTTTGTAGCTTCAAGTGGGTTTTGAAGTGAAATGAGCTAAGGTCTTTGTGAAAGTTCCTTGGAGGATTGTAGTCTGTGCCCTGTGACTGTCTCAGGAGTGTTGGAACAGATGGCAGCTCTTTTGACTGAGGGGGAGTAAAAACAAAACAGAACAGTAATCATAGTAAAAAGAACACCCACCCCCACTCTGTCAAGCCTGCCTGAGTAAGGCCGACCATAGGGAAACTCCATAAGCGCTTAGATCTTTTCATAGCATGGCCCTTTCAGTGCAGTGGTGAGACTTGCTGGCAGCTACTGCACTGTGAGGATTGGAGGCGAGAAGGAGAGAGTGTAATTGCTTCAGCATGTGAGCTTGGAACTGTAGCTGCTCAGAAGAGTTAAAGCAGACAAGTGAATTCTTTCTTTTTTTGATGTTTTTTGTTCCCCTTCTCCCCATCCCTTTATTTTCAGACGAGGAGGAGGAGTTGCGCAACTTAGAGAGTCCTCTTGTTATCAAGAAGAAGAAACGAGGACCCAAAAAGCAGAAGGAGAACAAGCCTGGAAAACCCAGGAAGCGCAAAAAATTAGTAAGTTCTGTGACTAGAATCCTTTCCATAAGTGTGTGCATGTGTCATGGTGTTGGTGCTTTGTTGCTTCTAGGTGTGTGATGCTGATGGGGCAGCCATGATATGGGAAGTCAGGTTGCAGCAAGAGACATAGGTCTCATTCCTGTTCTTCCAGTACGAGAGAGCCAATCAGGAACAAATGGCAGAATTTGGTACCATTCCAGGGCTCTCACTACCTCTCCCTTCAACCCACTCCATGCTGGATAGTTGATTTATGGAATTACCTGGTACTGATATATCCACTCTCAAGCCCTTCAAAGGTGGGATTCTTTCCTTGTTAAAAGGTATGGTAGATTGATGGAAGAGCAAAAATAACTCATATTTTTAACCGGGATCAGACAAGAGCCAGCAGCCATACTGCTCAAATTTTTCTTGGTTTTGGATGAAAGTCAGTTGTTTGTGCATGTCACCAGTTTTCTCATGCACCAGTTATAGAAACTGTTGGATCTCCTTGTCAGTGACCAAACCTCCCCAGAGGCTTTGTAAAGGTTGCTGCCAGACATTTTGCTTAATCACTTCTTCAGGGTTTACTTTTCACAGAAATCTCGGTCTGTTTACTTTGGGAGTAAACTCTTCTCCTGGCACTGGACTTCTCTGCCCAGCAGGAAGTCTTGTCATTAATTAATGCTAATGATCTCACTTGCAGTGTCCTCTTACTCTGTTTTCTCTTGGTAGGTTAGCGAGGATGAATTTGAGTCAGACCGAGAGGAATATCGGGCCAAGTCAGAGAGTGGTGGCAGTGATTATGGAGGAGTGGGGAAGAAGAAGCGAAGAAAGCATCGGGAGAAAAAGGAGAAGAAGACAAAACGGCGGAAAAAGTCAGAAGAAGATGGAGTGCAAAAGCCAAAGGTAGGGGAGCCTGTGGAGAAAGCATCTCTGTCTGGACGAGAATCACTTCCTTCCTCTCAGTGCACAGTTGGCGAATTGGTAGGTTGGAACAGAAAAGGTGTATTACGGGTTTCACGCTGATACCGTGGCCCAGAAAGAACCTGTTCATGACCCATGTTTTTTTTTATAATAAGTTTTATTCAAAATAACCCTGAAACAAAGGAAAACTAAAAACAACATCAATCATCAGAAACATCGGACCTGCTGGGTCAGCCCCCACATTTTTTTCTATTTATGATAACTTAAAAACATATTTAAATCTATACGAAGTCCTGTTTCTCTAGCCAATAATAAAAAGAGTCCCAAGTTTGATAGAAATCAGTATCTTCTTTCTCCTTCAATGACAAAGTCAATCTGTCCATTTCTGCACAGTCCAAGATCTTTTTTAGGATCAGTTCATCGGTGGGTGGTTCTTCACTTTTCCAGTGTTGAGCAAATGCAATCCCCGCTGCAGTAATTGCATGTAAAATCAAGTACATTTCTTGTTTACTAATATTAACAGGTGTAATGCCTAATAAGAAAACTTCAGGTTTAAAAGCTAAGGATTTTTGTAACATTTCCTCAAGCCATTTATGTACTTGCTTTTGTACTTACATTTATGTACAGAACTTTTTCACATTATTGCAAGTCCACCACATATGATATTATGTACCCAATTTATGTTTACATTTCCAACATCCATTTGATATATTTGGAAACATCTTAGCTAATCTATTTGGTGACAGGTACCATCTATAAAACATTTTATACAGGTTTTCTTTATAAGAAGTTGCTAATGTTACCGTAATATTTCTCTCCCACAGCTTTTGCCATTTTTCTAATTCAATATTATATCCAAAGTTTTGTGCCCATGTTATCATAGTTTCCTTAACCTGTTCATCTTCCATTCTCCTATCTAGTAAGAAATTATATAGTCTTTTAATCATTTTCTCATCTGATTTAAGCATCACCTGATCAAATGCTGTTAAATCTTTATAAAAGCCCCACATTCTATAGTCTTTAGCATATCTCGATTGTACATGACCCATGTTTTCAATACTCCTTCCTCTCCACTAGGCAATGATAGCACAGTGGGGAGAAAACCTCCCACCCTTTCCACTGACTTTTTTAAATAATTCCAAAGTGTTATGGGATGCACAACCTTCTCAGCTCTACCCTGAGTTAGGGAGGGTGTGCATGGTAGACAGATACAGTGAGAAATTCAGAGCTATACAATGCTTACATGAGCTTATAGACAGAGAGTTTCTTATACTCCACCACATTCTCTGCTAGCACCCACTCCATTCTCTTTTTACTATTCTGATTCATGGGAATTTATCATGGTAGAAGTCAGTGGCCCTGGCCCAAATCCTTTTTTTCTGTTTTTTGTTTAATTGCTTATAATCGCATTATCTTCCATTCAGAAGTGCTTTCAAGGTGGCTCCTGCTTTAAAAATAAAAACAATACAGTCAACATACAAATCCATAAAACAAGACAAAACTAAGGCAAATCAAAGGCAGAAAGTCAGTTATAGTGGTATGGAACTTGATGTCTTAAAAAGGCTTGGCCTATATAGAGTCCTTCACCTGGTAGCAAAAGACCTCAAGCTTAGTTTATTTATTTATTTATTTATTTATTTATTTATTTTTATTTATTAAAACATTTTTAGTTCCTAGTGAGTCCCTTGAGGAGACCATTTCCAGAGCTGGGTTGCCATGACCCTTGAAGCCACATAATGCCCACCCTTTGCCTTACTGCAACTGGCAGAGAGACCTCTGAGGAAGATTTAAAAAACCACCCAGGTTTCTGTGGTGGGCAGCAAGCCTTGAGACTGTGGTCTAGTGCTTGCTTCTGGCAGGCTTTACTCTGTGAGGCTATCTAGCAGAATTAGAAGCAAAATGCCCCCCTCCACCTTGCAGTTCTTCAGGGCAACATTTTAATATTTTGCTGATGGTGTAGGGAGGCCTAAAAGCAGGTGTGGCTATCAGTATGGTGGGCCAGGTGGTGTGCTCTTGCCCTGACGACTGATCACTTGCTGGTTTCCTAGCTTTTTCCCCACTCTAAATGGGTGAAATGCCTTCCCTAAGACTTAATTACTGGCAGTAAGAGCTTTCAGCTAAAATAGGCTGGCATTTTTGGCTCTGCCCCGTTTGCCATCCCTGTCCCTTCCACCCCTGTAATGCTTAGAGCTTCTCTGCAATTGAATTCAGCCCACAGGCTGAAAGAGGTTGCTCATCCGTGTCTTAAAGTAATGTCTCCTGCACTATTTATACCGGGGGGGGGGGGGCAGTGTTTTTTCCCTGGATTAAAGGTGGAGTCACACTTCAGCCTACACTGAAAAAAGCCCCCCAATATATCAAACGACTGTCTGCCTCATAATCAGCTCCTAGAGCTGTGCAAATGTGCTCCTTGCCACTGTCATATAGTCTTGTGAGTGCAGCCTTCTGATGTCCTTCTCACCTCCCTGTTCAGCCTGCTGGCCAGGGCTGTGTTTCCAGGGGTGCTGGTGAAATTTCTGTATGTTTATTATTGGCAGTGGCACAAGGTACATCACAGAATCCCGGTGGACGCTTTCCTTGGGGAAGATGTCACTGTCTGTAACTTGATAGAGTGTGAGGGGATGAAAGCTCCAACATGCACATAGCGCCTGATGCATCCAACCTGGTAGCTTAAGTTGTCAAGGCATGCTTCAGCTCCTCCTCTCACAGCACATTTGTGTTTCCAGTCTTGTGCTTCCTGTATCCCTACATTCCTCCCATGGTACCATGCAGTAATAGCACTCAGGGGAGAGAGTGTTCTTTGGGGATTGCAGAAGCTCCACATAACCTGAACATTTTGTTTCTCTGAAGGTGGAGCAGAAGTCCTCTGCTCAGCTGCTCATGACTTGGGGGCTGGAAGATGTTGATCATGTCTTCACTGAGGAGGACTATCACACCCTGACGAATTACAAAGCTTTCAGCCAATTCATGAGGTGGGTTCTTTGATGTTTATCTAGATTCCAGGAGGGAAGAAGAGTCTAATGCTGGGTTTCAAGGTTTGCCTATTTACAGCAAAAAGTACTTCCCTAATCATTGTTTAGAGAGGAGAACTGAGTTTTGTGAACAGTGTTTAATTTTCATGTATGTGCTTTGTTTATTATTTAAAACAGCCTTCCCCAACCTGATGCCTTCCATGGTTGGCTGGAGGTGATGGGAACTGTAGGTAGTACATTTGGAGGGCATTGGCCTGAAGAAAGATTTGGAGTACTTAGTGGTCATCTTTCTGGACAAAGTCCTCTCAAGGCAGTGAGCTATAATATACAGATTATAACTTGCTGATTAGGTGGACCACATACTAAGCAATCTTATGTATACATAGGAATACATTTTCCCCATCTCCGCTTCTTCCCATAAGAAAGATACCCCCCGAGTTCTATCCTGCCCTGCTTTCTGAGAAGGCCCTACTCTTCCTAAATGAACACATATTTGGAGAGAAAGGATTCTTGAGGAGAAGAACTTCTGGCTCATTCATTCATTCAGTCATTCATTCAGTCATTCATTCATCTCTTATGTATGTATGTATGTATGTATGTATGTATGTATGTATGTATGTATGTATTTCATTTTGATACTGCCTCACAGCCCAAAGGCTCCCTTATACTTACTGTTGTCTAACAATGCTGCAAATGGTTTGGTAGACTGAAATGCTAGATGATGCAAATGTAGTTTCTTTTTCTTGGCTGTGTAGTGGATGGCAGAAAAGGCAGTGTGGTGGGACAGAAAGCCCATGTGTCTGTAATGTAGGCGCTGAATGCTAGTTAATGGTATCACTGTCTGAGCTCATGGCCTTGCTAAACGGAAGCGCTGGAACACAAAATAGCCCCTGCGTCTGCATCCACAGACCTGAGGGCTTATCTGGCCGCTAGCCTGCAACTCAGTCCAGGCTCGACTGCGTTCATGTCAGTTATGAGGAAGCAGCCAGTGGCCTTGGCAGGCTGCACAGCATCTCCCTGCCTTGGCTTGGCGGGTAGAGGTGCACTCTGCCGCCAGCAACTCCCTATGACCAATGACGGGGATCCAGCACCAGCATTTGTGGGATCTCGAGGCCACTTGGGCCTTGCCAGATTTAATCAAGGCAGTGACTTGTGCCAGGTACTCAGGGAACAGGCTTGCTAGTGGGGCTTTAGGGGAGTAAAGCTCTCGGTCTGACTCTAATTAGCTCTAAATTGTTTGGCGCTTGCTTGTACCTGAGGCAACTTGCCGTCTTCCCCTGCTGTTGCCGCCGCTGCTGGAATCAGCCAACGAGAGCTCCCTCAGGACCGGCAGGACGGCGCTTCTGCTTGAGCGGCCCTTGGCGCCCTTTCATGTGCCTCTTGTGGCTTCTTCTCTGCCCTGGGGGTCGTGGCATACTGGAAGTGCAGTGCACAGTCGGGGCTTCCGGAGGTCTGTGTACCTGCCCTTGTGCCCATGTGCTGCAGTGACGGATGGCTTTGTTAACACTTCCATGTGCAAAGTGCTCTGTGGTCCCTGGCGCATCCTTATCCTTCCAACAACCCTGTGGAGTCAGTCAGACTGAAGGAGGATTACTCGCCCAAGGCCACACTGTCACAGCGGGCCCCAGGGACTTGGACCAAGCCTCTGTTTACTTGAATCAGCCATCTGTTCTCCACGGCCGCATCACTGGGGAACGACTGGGGCATGCTAAAGATGGTGCCTGCTGACCCCCTTCAGGCCTGCTGCGTTATTCGCCCCCACATCCCTCCGATCCCGCTCGAGGGTAGCAACTTGCAGCTATTGGGTTAGATGGGCAATGAAAGAGAAGATAGCACCGAACCCTCTCCCCACCGTGGGTTTGGCTTGACTGTTTTGGGAATGGGCAAGAGCAAAATTTCTAATTCCTGAAGTCAGGGGTGGAGGGAAATGAGCAGCATGTGAAGTGTGGAGTGAAGCTTCAGCTAATACAGAGGGAATAGTGAAAAAAGCACTAGTGTAACAACCAAAATAAAAAGCAACATGATGGGGGAATGGAAGAGAACGGTAAGGGTAGCACAGGTTTTCTGGACTGACTGTAGAACTGAAAAATTTGAGTTATCACAGGCTGCGGTCTTTGGGGTACACTTCTCGAGGGATCTTGTCTCAAATTCTCTGCAGGAGGAATGGTGAGATACGCTGCACAGTTTTCCCCAGGTCCACAGCAGTGTGCCTCTGCCATGTTGTACCCATCCATCTCTGCCTTCTACATTGCCCCTCCCTCCCCTCCCTCCCTCCTACCCCTAAGACCCTTCCTCTCCCCCTTCCTCTCCCCCTTCCTCTTGATCTGTTTTTAATATTCTCCCTCATGTCTTTTTCCCTGTAGAATTGCTCCCATATGGTATTGCCGTCTGAACTAGTGGCATTGGTTTGGGCTTTTTTAGCTTGCTGTTACCCATACCTCTGCCTCGCTGTTTCCCGCTCCGTGTCCACATTCTTTTCCAGTCCCTCTCCATATGCAAGGCAGGGCAGATCTGCTGCTGCTGCTGCTGCTGCTTTGTTTTGTTCAGGCCCGTCTTTGTCTTTGAGCCCCGCCTATTTCTGGAAAGCATTTTGAAATGAAATAAATTCAGACTCCTCCAACTCCCCCTCCCCGTTTAGTGCAGATGCTTACTCTCTCCCCTCCCTTTTAAAGTAAGAGCTCATATTTCTTTAATAGCATCCCTTAATAGTCTGCAATGCATTATGGGTTGTGGTGACCATCAATAATTAAGAAGTCAAACGCAGTTGTCAAAATGAAATCATAGCAGGGCTTTGCATAGCAGCCTTTTTAGTGGCTAGGTTTGGATGATATTCCAAATCAGGGCTTGGGCGTGTATCTTGTATACTCTCTCCCTTCCTCTACCTCCTCTTCTCGCATGCCAGTTCCTTGTTTAGTTACAGGTTGTTTTAACTGTAGCTTGTGATGACATCTGGATTGGACAAAGTATGGTTTGAGCTAAATCAAAGTTTGCAAAACCTCTTCTGGTCATGCGTTGTGGCGTTAGCCATAATTAGAACTTGCCAATTTGGATGTCATGGGAAGCCTGGAAGTGACACTGTGATTCAGCATGAAAGCAGATGGAAAGGAAGTGAGGAAGGGCATCGGTGTCCTGGAGGACTGTCTGAACTGAGCAGTCGGCCTTGTAGTCTCTGTGCCTGCACAGGAAACTAGTTGAGAAGTCATCTTCGGGTGAACCCTTCCCCTTGTTCTTGATATGCATGTCCCTTGCCGGTTCCCACCTTTCTTCTCAGCTCTTCTTTGACTGTCATTGTGGTTGCCTCAGGGAGACTTTTCTCATCCTCATGGACAGTGTTTTTTCTCAGTTCCTGAGTGTTTATTCATATTTTTCTCTTACAGTTTTTTTCATCTAGCTGTTAGTCTTTTTTTTTCTTTCTTTAATTTTCCTCTCTCTCTTGTCATCCTCAGCTGCTGTTAGCCAAAGGGATCTTTCCATTGAGGAAGCAATGCGTTTTGTATTTTAAATTGTTTTTAAACTGGTATGAAGAACGCAGAGTTTTGACTATTGGGCAGTATACAGTGTGATAGATGGATAAAAAGATAGATGGATAGATAGATGCTAAATAAATAAAACAGGTGTATCACAACAGGTCAGGTCAGGATTCAGCATGAGAGCAGATGGAAAGGATGTCGGGAAAAGCATCTACAAGGACAACCTGGAGAATTGTCTGAACTGAGTAGTTCTCCACCTTCTAATTTGCTGAGCTTTCTTTGGAGTTACAAGGGTTATCTCTGGATTTATGAGGGCCTTCCTTTTGGATAAAGTGCGGGAGCTTAACAATTCAGGTATGCAAGCCCACACACAGAAGTGCCTCAGTGGAAGCTGGCCAGGGTGACTCTTCTGATTCCTGCTAAGATGACATAGGCTAACAGGAAACAAGAGGACTCCTTGGTTCAGGGGGTTCCTAGGTAGACCTCCAATTTCTGGGAGGGAATGGTAAAAGGAACAGCTGGATTTGGGAGGGGTAGCCATGTGTGTCTCTAGTAGGAGCGAAGGCTCAGTCATTCCATCCTCTCCATGCATGGAGTGTTACTTTCAAGTAGACCTGGAGTTTTCCTGTTGGGTGACATAATGTAGAGCCAGGAAATAAGACTGGAGCATGTGGCACAGGCAGGAACGCCTTTGGCAAATCACAGGGAGCATCCTTTTCATATCTGAGCTGAATTCCCACATCTCCCTCCACTCTCTTTAGAGTGTGTCTGTGTGCATGCACATGCCCTTCTATGAGCTCATTGTGCAACTGCAAAAGCCAGGATTGCGACAAGATTCTACAACTTGAGGAACTTAGGTTCTTACAAGCGTAGCCTTTCTGACTGCAATACTAGATTGGTCCATGCATGAACTCTCAGGAGTGGGCCAGGCTGAAATGAGCATGGTTTCAGGGTCTTTGCCCATGGGCAGGAAGTGCAGTGTCAGTGATGTCAAATATGATGAGACAGACCTGTTCATAGGGCATGTGTTTCATTTGCAAAATTTTTTACAGCCTTTGCCCTCAGAGTAGCCCCCTGCTGTGGGCCACTGGAGTTCCTGCCTTCCAGGTGTGGGAAGCAGAAGCTTGTAGAAGCAGTGACTCTTGGCAGAGTTCAGAGTCACATTTGGGTCAGGACTGGCTTTGCTGGAAATTAACCCCTGTAGAGCCCTGTGCATGGCTTTCCTGTCAGTCTCATGAAAATTCATGTATCTCCCCCTTGCACAGAGGCACAAAGGCTGTGAATGTCTGCCAGCCAAATCCCAGAGGTCCTTGTAGTCTCAAGCCCCAATTGGATCAAACGTCAGCGTGCTGGTTACTAGTGCTGTGTGTTGACAGCAGATGAAGTACTCAGGCTGGTTGGGGGCAGCAAGATCAAGACGACGCAGCATCTGCAGCAAGGATTATTGCAAATGATGGATGTCTTGTGCTCCAGGGTTCTTGGCTGGGGGGAATGGAGAGATGAAGGAGGAGGGGAGGTCAGAGAGCTGTTGCCTCCAGTCCTGTACTGCAACATTACGCTTTGTTCCAGTGAGTGTGGCGTTGGCCTCTGTCGGATTAAACAGTGTTGGCCTATTCCAGTTTGGCAGTTCTTGTCATCCCTTGAGACTGATAAGCACTGAGAGGACTGAGCCACTGTAATCCTTGCCTTGCTGGCCCACAGGGTTACTCCTTGAGGGAGGGGCAGGCAGGGGTGACTTGTGTATAGTGCTTTGGTTTGCTGTATGGGGCTTCCATGTTGGTCTGCCTCCTTGTTGCCATCATTTGTGTGGAACATGGATAACTTTCAGGACTAAAAGGGATTTTTTTTTAAAAAAAATCATTATTCTTGGGTCCCTAATGCATGGAGATACTTCAGAAATAGTCCATTACTGTGCTGACAGGGAACAATGGTGATATGATTACTGCTGCTACTCGGAACCACTCCTCTCTAGCAACTCTTCATCATTAGAAAGACCCTGGAATGAAGCCATAAATATTTCTCTCTTAAAACAACAAAATATTTCTCTGCTTTTATTTCATTGGCCTTGGCAGGCAATTTGGGAATTTTGACCCTTCTAATAGCTTGGCACCTTCTCCGGATTCCCATCCTGAATCCAGGATGGTCTGCTCCAGTTGATAACAATAGGTAGGCAGGGTAGGGGTTGGAAGGCAGGACTTGATGACTTCTGGGTTCTGTAATGTCATTCAGGTGTATGTGCTGCTGTGTCATCCTGTCCTATCTTCTAATCTCATCCTTCATTAAAAAGAAAATAAAACTATGTTTCCTTGTACAAAATCAGTAGCTTGTGGAAACGTCTGTTCCTTTCTATGCTCTATTCTGTTATTAGGATGAGGTAAGAAAAAACTGTGTGGGTTGGCACTGCATGGTCAGGGGGCCTGGACTAGATTCTAGTGTTCAGGAAGAGCGGGTCACAGCACCAGAACTCCTGGGAGAATCCGTAACAGCCTAGTAACTTAGTGTGCAGAAGAGCATCAAGGCATCTTCCTTACAAGACATAAAGAGTGTTGCTGTGGAGTTTACATACTGAGCCAAGGGGGCTTCAACTGGTATTTTGCTTCCTTTCCCACTCCTAGGCCTCTTATTGCCAAAAAGAACCCCAAGATTCCAATGTCCAAAATGATGACTATCATGGGAGCCAAATGGCGGGAGTTCAGTGCCAATAACCCCTTCAAAGGGTCAACAGCAGCAGTGGCTGCTGCCGCCGCTGCCGCCGCCGCTGCAGTAGCTGAACAGGTATCGGCCGCAGTGTCGGCTGTTACTGCTTCGCCTGAGCCACAGCCACCACCACCTCTGCAGCCTCCTCCACAGCCTCTTCCAGTCCGCAAAGCCAAAACCAAAGAAGGCAAAGGTGAGTGCCAGGAGTCCTTGCACCTTCCTGGAGAATGTATTTGTTCAGGTATGCATTGGACAAGACTGCTTGCTTGGTTTATTTCTTGTTGTAGAGGCCAGGCCTGTATCCCCTGTTAAGAAACAACGGTTCTCGGGAATGGGGACTAGCAATTTAGAGCAAAGGGGTGCGTGCCACAAGTCGTGCTTCCTTAGCATTGAGTTGGTTGAACTGGAGAGGTCAAGAGCTGGGGTGAGCATCTCTGCCTGAAGCAGTGGGGCTGGGAGCTGGGCTTCCAGTTTTCTCTGAGAATGAAGATACGCAGGGCATGACATTTCTTCAGGAGAATGCTTCATCTGGCAGATCTTCACCTGAGACCCACGGATCTTGGCTCCAACTTTCTTTACACCACCATACAAGATTCCACCAGAGAAAACTGAAAGTTGATACATCCCAGAGAATTCAGGGCCACCAGCTTTCTATCCTGTCAAGTTTCCCCACCAAGGGTAGCCTTTTTGAGAGGAGTGGGGCATTATAGATTGTAGCTGAAAAACAGCAGCACATGGGTTCTCAGAATTTGGTATTGGTAGCATGATTCTTGGGATCTCTTTCCAGTTTCTGCCGTATGCCTGCTAATTTGAAGCTCCACACAAGCTCACAGTTCTCCTGCAGACAAAAAGCAAATGACAGTTCATTTCTCTTTCATCAAAAGGCCCAGGCCACAAGAAGCGGAGCAAGAGCCCTCGCATCCCAGAGATGAAGCGGAAGATGAAGGGGAAAAAGATGGCACCACTGAAGATCAAGCTGGGAATGATCGGTGGCAAGCGCAAGAAGAGCAGCTCTGTAAGGTCCATCACTCTTTGGGGATGGGGATGGGGTATGAATGTTGATGCTGGGCTTGCCGTAGGGAAAAGTTTGATGGCTGGATATTTCCTGGGCAAATAGGCAAGACTGGAAGTGCCACATGCAATTGAGAGAGAGAGAGAGAGAGAGATAGTTTCAAATTTCATAATGCCAAAATGAGCTAACTTCTGTGACTGATTTGTGTTATACAAATTCATGATTTGTATTCCTTTGCTTATTTTGCATACTTTATTGTGTTTCTGTTAGTCATGGGGAAGGAGAGAGGCTTGGCCACTGGTGATCCTTACCTGCTGCCCCTTTGGCTTTGGAAATACCACCTGATAATGCATTGTCTGCACATGTTTCCAGTTTGCCTTTGCAGCCATCAAGGCTCCCCACTTCTGCAGCTGTGAGATTTCTCTTACAAAGTGTGGAAGTGGACAGGACTAGACTATGGGTTGCATGGTATGACTGTAGGTGTGCTTGTTCCTATGATAATCTCCATTTTCTTTCTTCCTGCCCCTCTTTGCCATGAAATGCAGGAACATGTTTTCTGTATTAAGTGTTGTTAAGTTCAGCCAGTCCCATGCCCGGGCCATAACTGAGGAGGATTGCATGGCAGGCTGCCTCCTTTTTCCTTTTTGTGCTTGCTTTGGGGCAGAAACAACCCTTGGATGCCAGTCCCAACCCCGCCTGCTCTTGGCAGCCATTTCCTCTCCCATCATTCCCCCTCATTTCTGTCTCTGTATGGGCCTTTCCTAATGGAGGGCCGCTCCGGTTATGTACAGCATTTGTTTCAGAGTGACGAGGTGGGAGAACCAGAGGAGGAATCCGACCTTGACAACTCCAGTGTTCACAGCTCCTCTGTGCGCTCAGACAGTTCTGGGAGGGTCAAGAAACTCAAGCGGGGCAGGCCTGGACGGAAGAAGAAAAAAGGTGTGCATTGGCTTTGGGCCACAGCATGGTTGAGTGTGCTCACAAACTCCTATCTGCACTTGGGCTATGAAGAGGCAATCCTGTTAGTCTTCCTTTTAAGAAATGACAAGAAATAAAGGCTTTCCACTTCACTCAGCTGCTGAGGCCCTTTTTTCAAGCTTCCTGCCTTTACACAGCTAAGGAATTTCATAGCATTTCAGCCTTTACCCCCTTCTCTTTTCCTTGGGTCATTTGCTTGCTGCCACAGATTTATGGACAAGCCTGTGCATTCCACACATTTTTGTCTTCTGATGATTATGATTTAACTTTGCTGTTGATGACCTGAGAATATCAAAGTGTGTGAGATCAGAGCTTTTGCTTTCGCAGGTTTTCCTCCCACTTAATCACCCATTCAGCGGTAGAACAGTACTGCCCAGTCTCTTCCCCACTTCTTGCAGTGAGCAGGTGGTTGCCACCACTGGGTGATTCCCTTTGGGACGAATGGCAAATGCAATGTGGCTAGTGACCCGTAACCCTAGGCCCACCCCAGCTCAAGCAACAGGGTACGCTGCACAAGTCCAGAGGTAGGGAAGAAGTACCCTCATGCCATTCTGCTTTCTCTCCACTTCTGGCCCGGCAGCTCCTGGTGAAGAAGAGGCAGACGGCTATGAGACAGACCACCAAGACTACTGTGAGGTGTGTCAGCAGGGCGGGGAGATCATCCTCTGCGACTCATGTCCCAGAGCTTATCACCTGGTGTGCCTGGATCCGGAGCTAGACAAGGCCCCCGAGGGCAAATGGAGCTGCCCCCACTGTGTAAGCTGCTCACCTTTCTTCCTTGGTCTCTGCACACTAGCACCTTCCACCCCGTCTCCCCATTTCCAGGGAAGAAGCTATCTTCTTGTAGCCCTGCCTCTGATGTAGGTCCGCCTGTTGTTCCAGCTTAAGAGTCAGAATACTTTAATTAAAAATATAAAACCAAAATTTCATCAGAAAATGCACATTCTGCAGCTGGAATAGATTGTGCGAAAATACTGAATTTGCATTTATTTACTTATGTGGTTCTAGCTGCTGACTAGTTATTGTTGTTGCTGTTGTCATTGTTGTACTTTTAATGTAGTGCTTGGGTTAGGATTGGTAGAAAAAGTGGGGCTTGGTGGTGCTGTGTGCATAGGGACAAGGAGGCGGGGCTGGGGTTTAGTGGAGGAAGGACTAAGATTTGTCCATCCGGATACCTTGTGGTTTCAAAATGATTTATCAAGGACTAAGGTTTAGTCCTTTAATGAAGAGAAAGTGGAGATTTATTCCATTCTAAGGCTGAGTAAGAGCCAGATTCTGCTGGATGCAAGTGTCTGGATCTCTTTGGAGGATCCTGAGTTTAATTCTTCAGAGTAATTTGCGCTTTTCTCAAGACAAATGCCCTTTCAAAACAATGACTCTTGCATGGATTTACGTTTCAGTTACAGAGAATGTGTGAGAGCAAACTCCCAAATGCTTGCAATGCATCAAAACCATTGTGGGATAGGCTTTGGCTTCTCTTGTTTTAAATCCCCAACTGTTCCTACCTGCGTGACCCCCATATCAGCATCCAGCTCTCTCTTTCTCTCTGCTTGTCATGTGTCCCTTGCCTGCAGGAGAAGGAAGGGGTGCAGTGGGAGCCAAAGGAGGAGGAGGAGGAGTATGAAGGGGAGCTGGACGATGGCGAGAAGGAGGAGGAGGATGATCACATGGAGTACTGCCGTGTCTGCAAGGACGGTGGCGAGCTGCTGTGTTGTGATGCTTGCATCTCCTCCTACCATATCCACTGCCTCAACCCACCACTTCCTGAGATCCCCAATGGGGAATGGTTGTGCCCCCGCTGCACGGTGAGGATGCTGGCGAGCGGGTACCCTGCTGGAATTGGAGAGGTTGGACTTCGAGAGAGAGGCCGGCCACCTCCTGTTTCTTTACCAGGCAAGGGGTTTAATGAAGGGCTGGGCTTCCCTGGTCTCTGACAGTTCTCTTTCCCATTCCCAGTGTCCCATGCTAAAGGGCCGTGTACAGAAAATTCTTCACTGGCGATGGGGGGAGCCTCCAACCCCAGTCGCTGTTCCCCTGCCATCTGACGGTAACCCAGATGACCCACCATCGAAGTCTTTGCAAGGCCGTTCAGAGCGTGAATTCTTTGTTAAGTGGGTTGGCCTGTCCTATTGGCACTGCTCCTGGATAAAGGAATTGCAGGTACAATTTTGACTGAACGTGGGTGAAGGTAGGCCCGAGCTGTTCGAAAGCACTGTAGCTGAAGATCCCTTGCCTTATCGGAGGTGCTCAATGGATGCAAGAGCCTGTGCATCACTGGAGTAAAGACTGTAGTCACCTCTGTATGAGTGGTTTGAAGTGTTTGGACTGGCATGTTATCTGCAACAACTCCTTTGTGGAATGCTGCAATTATGTGATTCTCACTGCCTTCCATTTTTGTCTGATCTTGCTGGTACAGTTTGCCCCTCCCCCATCCCCCCAGAGTATTTGTGTGCGCTTGTAATTCAGAATAGCACCATGAGCCTCAACAAGTGGACTGTAGTCCACAAAAACTGGTGCCATATTAGGTGTCTGAGCCTTTAAGGTGCCACAAGACTCTGCAGTTTTTGCTGCAACAGACTTGAGAGAGCTTATCCCTCTAGGAGTTCTGTGTGGTATCACTCAGTCTGTGGGCAGCTTGAATTCTCGTTTCTCTTCTCCAGCGTGAATAACTCAGTAAAACCTCTGCTGCTGTACCTCTGGGTCAGCATTCTCTCCATCTCCTTTGGCCTAGGGATGGTCACCTCTTCCATACCCCTGTTGTTTGTGGAGGCCGTGAGCACACCGTTCCTAGCAGTAATTCTGTGGCTGCCCTCTGCAGACTAGGTGCCATCAACAAGGGGATGTACCATGTCAGGAATGGCAAGGCCGGGGAAGAAGCACCGCAGCCTGATGGCTCTGAGACAGTCCTGCAAGGCTGGCTTGTGTGTAGACTCAGGCAGGAGGATGGAGAGCTAAGGTCTGCTGCAGACCTTGGAGAGCCTTTGCCATGCTAAGTAAATCGGACCAGTGGCCTGACCCCATCCGATGTTGTATTAACACATGGGCTTCCAAACTGGGAGAGTAAGATGGATGATGCGTAGGTCTGTCAGTGCTTGTAGCCGCTGCTAGCCAGAAGTCCAACTTTTGTGTCTTACCTGCTTCTGACTACCAGATGCTGAGGATTGGATTGTCACCATGGTGCCCTATTTATGTTCTCCCTTAAGGTATGTGACTGCAGCACCATGGCAGAACCAGAGGTGCTCTTGCTCTGGACTCACTTCGCGTTCTCACTCCCTTTTACTCCACTTCTCTCCTGTCCTTCCTCTTTCTTTGCCCCACACCACCCCTCACATCCCAGCTTGAGATCTTCCACCTCGTGATGTACAGGAATTACCAGCGGAAAAATGACATGGACGAGCCCCCACCACTGGATTACGGTTCTGGTGATGATGACGGCAAGAGTGAGAAAAGGAAGAACAAGGATCCTCTGTATGCTGAGATGGAGGAGAAATACTACCGCTATGGCATCAAGCCTGATTGGATGACCATCCACCGAGTTATAAATCACAGGTCCGCTTGCCTTTGTGTTTGGGTGTGTGTTGCCCATTTCTAGGGAGGTTGCGAAACTCTGGTGGCAGGGTGGTGATGGCCACGTCCCCTGCCTTCACCTGACCCATGAAGGCCCAGGTGGCGCCCGTGGAGTGACCCCTCCTGACCCCTCCCCAAAAACGTTTCCCAGCCCTGCCACAGAGAACGTCATGGGTTTGATTTAACATGTCTTCTGTGTGTTTCTCTAGGAGAGTTCATCTTACTGGAAGAAATTATTTCTTCCCCCCACCCCTTTTTTAACTTTTTGTTGTCTAGACATGCAGTTTCACAGACTTAGTTGTTGTGGCCTTTACTTCCTCAGTCCCACCAGCTTCCTTGCCGTGCCCACTGGTGTGGGACAGAGAAAGAGAGTCCCATTTGTATGTTTTGTGTGGTACTCTTTTCTTTTCTGTCACGTGTTTTCTGCATGCAGCATCGACAAAAAGGGCAATTACCACTACCTGGTTAAATGGCGTGACCTTTCCTATGACCAGTCTACGTGGGAGGAGGATGAGATGTCAATTCCTGATTATGAATATGCCAAACAGGCCTACTGGCTTCATAGGTAAAGAGTTATATTTCAGCTTTATGGCCTCCGTGGAAAGTGCAAAGGGGAAGCTTAGAGCAGTGCGAAGTGGGACTGCCTCAGGTCCAGTAATACACTCTGGACCACACCAGCAGCCTTGCTTTACTTAATATTATTTCTTGCCTTTATTACATTGTGGTTTTATTGTTTCGCTTTAATTAATTCTTAATCACGTATTGCTTTGAGGGTCCTTGTGGACAGAAAAGCCCTTTATAGATACTTTAAATAATAATAGTGACACCCGAGATTCTTCAGTGAGACAGGAGGAAGCTGTTTTTTCTTTCTTCTCTAGAGAGCTGATCATGGGCGAAGACCCTGCCCAGCCGAGAAAGTATAAGAAAAAAAAAAAGGAACTGACATCGGAGGACCCACCAAACTCCCCCACCAATGATGTAAGCTCTGCCGAGATGGCTGACAATGGGCTGGTTCTACAGCTATGATCATATGGATATTTGAGTCTTGGGGCAGGGAGGGAGAGGTGGGAGAGTCAAAGTGGAAGGAGGGGCTCCAGCCCGACTGGAGGAGCCATGGCTCAGTGATTAAGCACATGCTTTGCATGTCAAAGGTTAAATGGCTCATGATCCAAAGAGGGCTTTCTGGCCATGGGGGGGGGGGGGGGGGAGATGTGCTGAGGAAGGAGTCAGCTGCTGTGTCCCGGGTGCATCAGCTTTATTTCTCCGTGCACATCTTTTCCTTGCAGCCAACAGTGAAATATGAGAGCCAGCCACGCTTCATCACCTCAACAGGGGGCACACTGCACATGTATCAGCTGGAAGGCCTCAACTGGCTGCGGTTCTCTTGGGCCCAGAGCACAGACACCATCTTGGCCGACGAGATGGGGCTTGGCAAGACCATCCAAACCATTGTCTTTTTGTACTCGCTCTACAGGGAGGTGAGATAGGAATGGCACTTCTTGGCTTGGGTGGGTAGTTCAGCCTTTGGCACATGTTCTGCAAAATCAGCCCCTCCCCCACAAAAGCGAACGTCTGTGTGCCTTGGCGCACCCCTTCCTGATGCTCTAGTGACACTTTGCTTGGGGCTTCCAAACGTTCTGTGCCTGGCGGTCCTGTTTCTTCCTCATGCAGACACTTCTCTCTCTAGCATGATGAAGAAAAGCTGGCCTCCTGTCCTGGAATTAGATGAAAGGGGACAAAGGTAGAAAAAAGGAGAGAAGAGAAAAGAAGGAGAGAATCCTTTAGTCACAGGTGAGCATCTTGTGGCTCTCAAGGTGTTTGAGCCAGCAGCTCCCATCATCCCTCCATTGGCTATGCTTGCTAGAGCTGCTGGGAGCTGTAGGCCAGACATCTGGAGGGCTACAAGGTCTCCACCTCTGCTTATTGTGAGATCTGCCTTGGCTATTGCAGGCACTTGGTGTCTCTTGAGAAAGGAAGCTAATAGGTTATTCTCAAGTTGGTTTCTGTTTCCTCCTAGTTTAACAGAGCCTTCCTTTTGAATAGCTCAAAAAATTCTAAGCCTGAATTATTCTTGCTGGCTCTTACACTTCCCCCTCTGCCAGCATGGGCTAGACCTGGAATGACCTTCGATCTTCTTTCCAGCTCCCACTTTGCTTATCTACCCCAGCCAGCTCACCATAACATTTGCAGTGGGGGGAGTGTCCCGCCCCCGCCGCCCTGGCCTTGTCTTGTACTGTCTGAGGTAGCGTGTAAGCCTCTTGGGCAGTGACTCCTGCGCACTGTCTGTATTCTGTACTCCGCCTAGCACAGAGTTGGTGCTTAATGAATGGGCAGTGGGAGGAGTGTACATCAGCCCCAGGCGCAGGGTCCTTCTGTGAACAGCTGTTACTTCTGTGTGAACAGCTGCTGTGGCTGGCTGCATGTCAGTGATCTCGGCAAGCCACAGGAGAACCTTGCTCATTCTGGCAGCTGGTGTTTTATGAATGGATTTCTCTTTGCCTCGCTGAGCCCCTGGGAACTGAAAGCAAGGACTCCGGGCATGGCTGCGTCAGGCTGCGTCAGGGCGGCTGACAGCCTCTTGCAGCTCCGAAGCCACACAGGAAAGTGCAGTCCAGCTCAGTCACGTTTCCCTGCTCTCCCTCTTCTCTCTGCCCAGGGCCACACCAAGGGGCCTTTCCTGGTCAGCGCCCCACTGTCCACCATCATTAACTGGGAACGAGAATTTCAGATGTGGGCACCCAATTTCTACGTGGTGACCTACACTGGGGACAAGGACAGCCGCTCCATCATCCGTGAGAATGAGTTTTCCTTTGAAGACAATGCCATGAAGGGCGGAAAGAAGGCCTTCAAGATGAAGGCAAGTGGAGCGGGCTTCTTGATGCTACGTGACGGCAGCAGCATTTCACTTTGGGGTCTGCCATGGGTATTAGGTTGACTGTGGTAAAAATGCTTCTGCTGCCCTCTAATGTTTGAGCTGAATGGCAGCTTGTTAACCCCTTCACTTCAGCCCCCCGCAATTCCCCCATGCCAGTTTATCTTAAAATGCTCAAGAGCTCAGTACTTCTCCCACAAGGAGGGCCATGTGTAACAGCACTGTGTGAGGATATATATTGCTTTGCTTTTGTTTTTTTTCTAGAATACAGTCTGTCTTCATGTGATGGATATAGGCAGCTTGAGAAAGGCTGCAGTGAACCCTTTAGGGGGGTTACGACCTCTTCTCCCTTCCTTTCTCAGCATGGGCAAGGGAGGATTTAAGATGCATTATGGGTTGCATTGCAATGCATTACGGGGCATCTGAATTTGGGATTGATCCCAGCTTTGATCCTCCTCTTAAAAAGAGGAGCAATCTTGTTTGGTGGTCATGGCCTCGTACAGAAAATGGAACTGATGGTTGCTATACACTCTCTCCTTCATTCTTAGAGAGAAGCTCAGGTGAAGTTCCACGTCCTCCTTACCTCCTATGAGCTAGTCACCATTGACCAGGCTGCCTTGGCATCCATCCGGTGGGCCTGTCTCGTCGTGGATGAAGCTCACCGACTCAAGAACAATCAGTCGAAGGTGAGGAGAGCATGTTGGTGGGAAGAGGGGCCCTGCTTCTTTGCAATCTGTGGATCTTCCTCAGGTGAGGAGGTGGGGGTAGGGATGGAGGCTAAGAGCCCTTTAACTCCTGTGCTGCTCTTGGTTTCAGTTCTTCAGGGTGTTAAACGGTTATAAGATCGACCACAAGCTGCTACTCACTGGGACCCCCTTGCAGAACAACCTGGAGGAGCTGTTCCACCTGCTGAATTTCCTCACTCCTGAGAGATTCAAGTACGGCCATCTCCTCACTTCTTTCCTTCTTGCTGTAGAGGCCTATCAGTCTTAGAGCTAGAGGTGTTTGATCTTGCGGCCTCTTGCCTCTGGTGCTCACATGACGTCCAGTTTGCCCATCTGTCTCCAGGCTGCATTTCCGGTCCACCATAATCCTCCCTGGTGTTATATCCAGATTTGCTTCTATCTGTGCCCTCATCTGGTGCAGAGACAACTTGGAAGCAGGGTGGATTTTCTACCTATTTTTCCAGGCAGTGCCTCTGTGCTTGAGGCATTTAGGGAGTAAATATTTTGCTAGTCGGCACAAAGGGTTGTTGTGAAAGGTAGCTCTCAGATAACATCTGCTTAGTTTCCTCGGAGTCAAAGAAAATACCTTCTTCATAATCAGTTAATGTTCTCATCATTATACGGCCTGCTGCCTAAGTTGTGAAGGAAACATGTGGGAGTGTTTTTTGCTTTACACTTACACTGGTTTGGAAGATCTGACAGATGTGCTTTTCAGCCTCTGGAACGTTTATCTCTAACAGAATGTCTCCCTCTGCTGGCCACACCTGCATGCCACTACCATTCTGGCATCTTGCTCACTTCCAAATGGAACTTATTTGGCTCATGGTGGCCCTGCAGAATTTCAGCTTGATGCAGAAAAAGACCTCTGCTTCCAGTGGCCGTGAACCTTTTGTGGTGGGGAGGGAGGGGGGGTGACTTTTTCTCAATTTGCTTTGCCTCCAAGGCAAGCCTGAAGGCCTAGAAAGTGAAAGTAAAAGTAAAAGAATCCTCCAAACATTTCTTCCCTTTCTCAGGGTGGAAGCTTTTCTTCTTGGTTTTGTAATGACATACATTTGCACTAGCAAAAGAACTCTGTAGCGCCAGGTGCTCTTCCTTGCATATTTGGTAGCTTTGGTACTTCTTTCACCCAACCATCTCACGATCCTGCCCACATCTCAGATTTGACATTACAGGATTATTTAGCTTCGCACATGTGTCAAACGTAAAATAAAAAATCTGAAAATTTTTGTCAAGGAGTTTGAGCGGCATTGGTTATTGTCCCAAAGTCATGGAAATAATTGGTTAGGATTTTTCAGTTACTGTAACTGAAGCACCAGTGCTCAAAATTGCCTCAGTATTACCTTGGCAGTGTTTTAGCTAAGAAAATCAGTAGCTGGGGAACAACAACAGGAAAGAGCAAATGAGCATCTGTCCTCCTTGTGGACTTCCCAGAGGCATCCGTTTAACTACTGTGTGAAAAAGGGGTCTGGACTGGAGAGGCCTTTGCTCTGCTCTAACATGGCTTTTCTTATGTTCTTAAAACTGAGGATGATTTAAAATGAGGAAATGCAATTACAAAATCCTTTGGTCTGGACTTTGAGAAAGCTACAGCTTTGATACGATTTGGCTAGAAACAGGGCAAGAGGTGGAGCGTGCAGATTTCAAACGGCTTCTTTGGCCATTCCCCACAGCCTGAGTCTTCATCTTTGCTGTAGATCAAGGGTGAGCAACTTGTGACCTCCAGATGTCTGCCTTCCGACTCCCTTCAGCCTTGGCCAGCCGATGGCAAAGGATGATGGGAGTTGAAGGCAAAATATTTGGACAGCTATAAGTTGCTTACTGCTGCCGTAGATCCTTATTCAAATAGGATTCCCCAGGTCAATGTTTGCATGAAATGCCTTCAGAGATAAGCCTAATTACTGCCACCTCTCTCCCTTACAGCAACTTGGAAGGTTTCCTGGAAGAGTTCGCTGACATCTCCAAAGAGGACCAGATTAAAAAACTCCATGATCTCTTGGGCCCTCATATGTTGCGCCGCCTCAAGGCTGATGTCTTCAAGAACATGCCAGCCAAGACAGAGCTCATTGTTCGGGTGGAGCTCAGCCCCATGCAGAAGTATGGATAGGACTTGGGGGCGGGACGGGGAGATGATAGTGCAGAAGGTCCTCAAGACCTTCTCACATAGGCCATGCATGCCATGGAGGACTTGGTGGCGGGGCGGAGGGGGGGGGGAGTCATGGTATGCCCTTCCAGGTGGCAGCAAGGATTGTGCGTGAGTGGATTAGGAAAGGGGGGTGGACTAGCCTGTGGGGGTGGGGAGTGGGGGTGAGCAGGTTGGAGAAAGCTCAGGGTTTCTAGGTTCTCTGGAAGAATGGTTCTGTCTGGTGGGAAGGGAAACTCCTGGCTTCTTTCTCCAGATCACCTGGAGGGGAGATTATAAAAGGCAACCATTAGACATAACTTACCGGAAGCTTAACGTAAGTTGGCAAAACTGATGCAATGTGGCGGTGTCTGCATTTTCTTCCCATTTTCATGAAGCTCTTGCAAGGGGCAAGTTATGGTATTTTTCTTAAGCTAGTGTTTTGTTGTTCTTCTCTTCCCATCCTTTCCTGCTTCCACATCAGGAAATACTATAAATATATCCTGACCCGCAATTTTGAGGCTCTGAACTCGCGTGGTGGCGGAAACCAGGTGTCCTTACTCAACATCATGATGGATCTGAAGAAATGCTGTAACCACCCCTACCTCTTCCCTGTCGCTGCCATGGTATGTCCTGATCCACCGCCAGGGGCTGAGCAAGACGAGGGCACCTCGCTCTGCTTGCAGGAGGGCACCCACATTGGCTGTGTTCAGGCCACGTGGTTGTTGAAACGTGAATTATCATGCTGTCTGAACCCAGCCAAGAAAATGAGCAGTGGTGATGAAGACCTCACAGTTCACAACCCAGCATCAAACCGTGGGCCCTCTTCATGTGTTGTTTGTGGTAAAAAGCCACGGCTTGTTCACACAGCTGGGATGAGACAGCACAGTAGCCCACATTTCAGCAAGAGTCTACAGTTTAATGCCAATCCATGACTCAACCAGTATTCAGCCTTTGAGTGTGGGTTATTGTGTTGCCTGAACCTGACTGCCATGTTCCCTTCGGATACATGGTCTTCGTTGCTCACGCTACTGGCACCAGTTTGTGCAGCAGATGGGCTGGTAACTAGGGGTGGTGGTGAAGAAAATCCTAGATGATTCTTGTTGTGTGAGTGTGTTAGCCTGGAAAGCCATGGGATGGGCTTCCTGTGTTAGCCCCAGTCCTTTTCCTAGCCCCTGATTGTGAAAGATAAATGCAGTCAGGTGTGGATGTCAACACTTATGATGAAGGCTGTGTTTTGTCATGTAGGAATCCCCCAAGCTTCCAAGTGGTGCCTATGAAGGGGGTGCTCTCATTAAGGCCTCCGGAAAGCTAATGCTGTTACAAAAGATGCTGAGGAAGCTCAAAGAGCAGGGCCACAGAGTGCTCATCTTCTCCCAGGTAAGGGTATTCTGGGATATGGAGCTGTGTCTTCATGCTGGTTGCATGGGATGAGAGGACAAGAGAGACAATGTGCAGAGCTTTGAGTATTCTTTCCTGTGCTATCAGGAGTCAATCAGAACTTTCCCACAATCTCCTAACCCTCTGTTTTGGATATTTTGAATGTGGTTAAAAAATTACTTCATACAATCACTCTTCATGGCCCATTCGGCTTTATTCCTTTTCCCACTCTTCTCTGAGTCATGGGGAAGAAAACCATTCAAAAATTTCAAGAGCAAACATATTTTATTTTTATTTTTTATTTATTAAAACATTTTTATGCCGCCCCATTCGCCGAAGCCTCGGGGCGGCTTACAACATAAATATAATGCAGCATATCTGATTGCTCTGGAGTCTTCAATCTGACTCCATCCAAGTCCAGATTTTCCTGGAGGCGTTCTGTGACCCAAGAAGATTGGGAATAGGCCTCTGTCAAAGAGCTGTTCCAACAGCTGTTCCAACAGCTTCAGCCAATGGTCTTTCCTTGGCCTGAGTTTCCTATCTCTGACTGCTACTCCCTGCAATGAACCCTGAAGGTATTATTTTCCAAGACATTTTACATTCCTAGTCTCATTTTCCAGATGACGAAAATGCTGGACCTCCTTGAGGATTTCCTTGATTATGAAGGCTACAAGTATGAACGGATTGATGGGGGCATTACAGGAGCACTTCGTCAAGAAGCAATTGATAGGTTTAACGGTAAGCGAACTGGGTGACTTTGGGCCAGTCACAGACTCTCAGCCCAACCTACCTCACAGGGTTGTTGTTGTGGGGATAAGATGGAGGAGGAGGAGGATGTAAGCTGCCTTGAGCCCTTTGTAGGAAAAAGGCAGGATAAACATTGGAAAATAAAAAAAATAAAAAAAAAATAAGATGGTCTTGTCCTTTTATAGCCATTAATAGTCTTATCCTTCATGAATTAGTTTAATCCCCTTTTGAAAGCTGCTCACAATAGTAGCCACCCCTGCATTTCATGGCAGTGATTCCATAGTTTAGCTATATTTTGTGTGAAGAAGCTCTTCTATTTGATCTGAGTCTTTCAAGTAATCAATTTCAAGAGGTTTCTGTATTGAAAAGGGGAGAAAAATCTACCCTATCCATTTTCTCCCAACCACGAGTCATTTTCTGCACTGCTGTTGTGCCTCCTCCTAGGTACCTTTTTTCTTGTTTTGAAGGTAAATGCTCCCAGATGTTGTAACCTTTCCCTTTGAGGGAGTTGTTCCAGCCCCTCGATCGATGGGCTCCCCTTTTCTGCTCCTTTACCTACCGAGGTCTTCATTCCTTTTCAGCCCCAGGAGCTCAGCAGTTCTGCTTCCTGCTTTCCACGCGGGCAGGTGGCTTGGGCATCAACTTGGCCACTGCAGACACAGTGATCATCTTCGATTCAGACTGGAACCCTCACAATGACATTCAGGTGGGCCCCTGCTCTCTGCAGCACAGACCCTGCTGGGGCACACTGGCCAGCATGGTCTAGTGTCCCCTTTCATGGAGCGCCCAGCCAAATGTCTGGGAACTTTGCAAGCAGGATAGGAAGCGTGCCATCTCTGGCCCTGGCAGCAGCACGCTGCTGCTGTTGCTAAGAATAGTGGCTTAACTAAGGTGAGATGCTTGAGGATATATATATATTTACAGAGGACCTGACTTTTCCAATGGTCCTCACTGTTCCACCATTTCTCAGTGGTTGGGAAGGTGGAAAAGCATAGGCCACTAGCTTTTTACAGGAGCTGTCAGTTTTTACAGCTGCCTGTCAAACGTCCAGTTCCTTCTGAAAGTTTTTTTTCCCCTCCCTGATACTCCATGACACTCAGCATAGATTCTTGATAGGGGCATACACATCCATGTCTGCATATTCCCCTATTAAAAAACCACAGGGGAGCCCTGGTTTTTAAGGGAAAAAAGCTTTTAAAAGGAACCAGAGTTTTGACAACTGGCTGTCAAAACTCCATGCTTTTGTAAAAGAGGGTGACTTGCACTTTTTCACCCTCCTGAGCACCTCTAATTTTGGGAATGGTTGGGAAAGTAAGAGGACCTGAGAGGAACCAGATCTAAAATGAACACCTTGAGGATCTTGTTGTGAAGATGACTAGTTGGTCACCTACATTAGTGAAAAAGACCACTTGCAACTTTGGTTTCTCTTGGCAGTTTGCCGGTTGCCAGCTGTGAACACAGCAGTGTGAAAATTGAAGCTCTTGGTAATACATGATGGTTGGATGGGATTGGCACAGTTGCTATAGGAGGGCATACCTGGATCGTATAGCTGGACCGTCTAGGATAGAATGTTTAGGGAAGGGTAGATAGCACTGTGCTTGTTCTGTAGATATTTAGAAATGGTAGAAT
The DNA here is from genome assembly GCF_004798865.1 of Varanus komodoensis. NCBI lineage: Eukaryota > Metazoa > Chordata > Lepidosauria > Squamata > Varanidae > Varanus > Varanus komodoensis. Next base: position 437,962 of record NW_025336565.1, on the reverse strand, counting down.
AGCTGAGGAGGGTGGGGCAGATTCACAGAATGTCTGCTGATAGTGGGAGCTGGATTACTAACTGCGACAAAAGTTTCCTCTGTTGCAAAGCCATAGCTGGACCCCCTCTAGCCTCACAGGCTTTACGAACTCTTTATCCCACCCACAGCTATTCTGTTAGGAAACCATAGTCAGAGATTCCCCTATTGTGTCTCTTTGTGTCTCTTTCCAGCTATTCCTTTGGTCCATTTCATTTTTAACTGAGCTTTTTGGGTTGTTTTTCTCCACCCCTCAGGCCTTCAGCAGAGCGCATCGTATTGGCCAGGCAAACAAGGTGATGATCTACCGCTTTGTGACACGGGCCTCAGTGGAAGAGCGGATTACACAGGTGGCCAAGCGCAAGATGATGCTGACTCACCTGGTGGTCCGCCCGGGGCTGGGCTCCAAGTCAGGAAGCATGTCCAAGCAGGAGCTGGACGACATCCTCAAGTTTGGCACAGAGGAGCTTTTCAAGGATGAAAATGAAGGTGAGGAGTTGGTTGCTGTGGGTGATGTTTCAGGAGGCAGGAAATAATTAAACCCTGTAATCTGCAAAGGCAAACCCAAGAACAGCTCATCACAGTGGTTTAGTCTCATGCGTAGCAAAATAAGAATGTTGCAAGTTCAGAATCCCAACAAAGAGGGCAGTAGCCTTTTCATCAGAGGGACCTGCGGATTTCTCTTGATAAGATTGCATGGTAAAATATACTGTGCACAATTTGCTTTTTCCAAGGACCAGGTTGATCATGCATCCAAGAGTGCTTGGGGCCATTTGGTGGTCATTGCCTAGGTCCCCGCCTCGAGTGCTGCTCTTCTCACCTACTACTTCTCCCTCCTTACTCCCCATCTTGCTCCAGGGGAGAACAAAGAGGAGGACAGCAGCGTCATCCATTACGACAACGAAGCCATTGCACGGCTGCTGGACCGTAACCAGGATGCCACTGATGACGCGGATGTGCAGAACATGAATGAGTACCTCAGCTCCTTCAAAGTGGCACAGTATGTGGTTCGGGAGGAGGACAAGGTCGGTGGAATGAGGCAGCTGTGAGGCTATAGCTGGCAGTTGGTGCCACAGGGAGGCTGCTCTCCAGCGCTTAGGGCTGAGCGGCTTGCATGCACCCGAAGCATGAACTCATGGGGGCTGGGCAAGGGTGCAGAACCCTGGGCCCATCAGGGTTTCTTCAGTGGCCACCAGCTGGTTGGCCATTTCCCAGTGCTTGTGGTGTCTTCCTCCCCCACACATTCTGGAAGGCTAGAACGCCCTTCTCAGGCACACTGCTGGCAGGAAGACCTTGAAGCTACAAGCCGGCATCTTTGCCCTGCCCTGTTGCCTTTGCTCTGCCCACCACTGGAAGGCGGCTCCGGAGAGCCTCCAAATGGGATCCAGCCCTCAGCCTGGAAGAGGCTCCCAAGCCCCTCTAGGCCATGGCTCTGGTTCTGCACAGAGAGTGGTGTTTGGGCCCATATTTGAATCCCACTGTCTCTGGCCTCCTCTTCCCACCCCAGATTGAGGAGATTGAGCGGGAAATCATTAAGCAGGAGGAAAATGTGGACCCTGACTACTGGGAGAAGCTGTTGCGGCACCACTACGAGCAGCAGCAGGAGGACCTCGCCCGCAACCTGGGCAAAGGGAAGCGTGTGCGCAAGCAGGTCAACTACAACGATGCAGCCCAGGAGGACCAAGGTCAGCACTTCAGGGGCCTCGGGGGGGTGGGGGATGGAAGCAGCCGCCCGATGCCTCCCGGCACCTGAGTTCCGCTTCGAACTCTGTGGGGGCCAACCCCTGTTCTCTTGAAAACAGGAAATGTCCGGGAAGGGAAAACTATCCTTTGAATACTTGAGCAGGCCTCACACTGCAGGCTCCTAGCGGGACAGCCTGCTAGGTGAGGGGAAGGCAGCGCGGAGGACTGCAGCTCTAGCACAGTGCGTCTGAGGCAGGCGCTGCCCCCTCAGAGGTGCATGGCAAGTGCTGTGTGTTTCGACTCTGACCGGGAAGGGAGCACACGTCTCCACGCAGAGGAAGGAAACCTGGCCCGGTGCTCATTCTAACTCATCCTGCTGAAAACACCATGGCAACCTGGCCACATATTTTGGAACTGTCAGAAAGAGGGGTGGTTGATTTTTGTGAGGGTCTGTGCAGTAGATGAAGTCTTCTAGCTCTTCTGAACTGCCTTATGGGGTTAAGGATGGGAGACGAAGCATTTAAACGTTGACAGTCGCACACTGCTTGCTGTTTCAGATAATCAGTCTGAGTATTCGGTGGGCTCCGAAGAGGAGGATGAAGACTTTGATGAGAGGCCAGAAGGTGAGGAGGTGCTCTCCCCTCTTCCCCTGCTTGGCGTGGGCCTCAGTAGAGCCTGAGGACCGTGTCATAGCCCAGCCTCTGCCCTTGGGAGGGATCTGTCTGCCTTTCCGCACTCAGTCCGCACAGCACATGAACCCCTGGCCTTGGGAGGGGGAGCAGTGCTCGTGTCGCATGAAGCACGGTGCTGAGAGGGCCTGTGTCTGCTTTGTTCCCTGATCTTGACCTGCGCTCTCTCGGCCTATACTCTCCTCGCAAACCTGGCGGGATCGGCGCTTTCCTAGTGGCCCCCCTGCCTGTGATGGGAGACTGCTTTCCGCCACAGCAGCCTGCTGCACTTGTCTTTCTGGGATCCCGGCCAGTTTTCCCTACTGGCGTGCCAGAGGACTGGGCCCTCTTCCTGGTTTTCCTGAGCCAGATGAATGTGTGGCCTTGGGCAGGCCAGCCCAGGGGACTTCGATGAGACCTACTCCATCTCTGGCCAAACCAGACAGAGGCTTTCTGGGCGTCTAGCCATGCCTTGGTAATACTACAGCAGTGAAGGGATTTGATCGTAAGCCTTTGTCTCTTGCTTTATGTGCCAAGGTCGCCGACAATCCAGACGGCAGCTTCGGAATGAGAAGGACAAGCCTCTTCCCCCACTCCTGGCACGGGTTGGTGGGAACATTGAGGTGAGAGAGCAGCCTTGTAGGATGGCTTGCCAGTAGTGGGCTGGAAGCGATGATTTAGGTAGCCATCTGGAATGAAAAAGAACAGTACCCAGGAGCAGCCCATTGGAGGCAATGTAAAAGTTTAAGAGAAAGGAACAGTTTGTGGGGAACAGAGACTGGAAGAAAAGAAGCACATTCGATCTGGTCTAGAACCTTGTACAGCTGTATGATGTTCATTTTTATTGGTACAAACATACGCTGCATTTGGGGCTCCAAAAGATGGCCCCCACGGTGGTTAAATTAAAAATAATTAGCCTGCTGGCTTACACATGGCCATGTGCCTAGACGTTGCAGTGCCATTTGAGTGCTGGGGGAATTGTGTGAAATGAGCAGTTGCTCTCCCTGGGCCGGTGGCTTCTTTGCTTGGTCTTCTAGTAGGTCTGGGGATTCTGGCTGAGGCTGTGATGCTGATGCTTTGGACTTCATGCTGTTTCATTCAGGTGCTTGGTTTTAACACCCGCCAACGTAAGGCCTTCTTGAATGCTGTCATGCGCTGGGGTATGCCTCCTCAAGATGCCTTCACATCCCAGTGGCTGGTCCGGGACCTGCGAGGCAAGACAGAGAAAGAATTTAAGTAGGTGCCTCGTGTAGGAGAGATTAATATCCTGCAACATGCCTATTATTTTCCCCAGGAAGAAGGGACCCTTCTGTGCCCATTCTTGAATTAAAAGTTTTGGGACTCCTAGAAATCAGCTCCAACCAGGGTGGCATAATTTCTGTAATCTTGCTCTGAAGGCAAAAACATCTGTACCCCAAGGAACTGAATTTCCATTCATAAAAAGAAATGGAAATTTTTTTAGGCAGTCTGTCCACAAAGATATCCTTAGAGCATAATCCTATACGTACATTTAGTAAGAAAATAGTTCTAGAACTTCCGTCATTCCCACCCTTCATGGCTGACTGGTGAATACTGGGAGCTGTGGGATTTTCTCTCTCTCAGAACACGCATGCGACTGCACCCTAAGCCATGTAAGAGCAATGCAGAACAAATCATACAAAATAAGCAAATCCTGGGAAAGTCGCTTTTTCTAAGTCAGCTTTCCAGACACATTTGGACTGCAACACCCAGAATTCCCAGTCAGTGGCCCTGCTGGATGGGAACTCTGGGAGTTGTGGTCCAAATGCCTCCGAAGGCCACAAGGCTGGTCTCAGTGTATTCAGTGGTCAAAGCTGTCTTGACTGGGTGCAGGAGGAGCGAGGTCTGTGTTGCAGTTGTCCCTGAGTGCTTGGGACAGGGCAGGCAGGTTCCCCCTCGGCACTCTCTTTTGCCAAGTGATGATGGTTCTTACTCATCTGACCTGCTCTTCAAGCATTCTTCTTGTCTGTTTTTCCTGGAGTGTGAGGCGGAGAGGTACCCTCCTCTCCCTCGTACAGACACAGACCAGTCCCTCAGCAGAGGGAGGCTGTGGCCAGATGTACTGAGGAGCCCAAGACATGGCTTTCCCCAAGCTGGCCAACAGCTACAGGGCTGCATGCTTGCTGGGTGAAGACACGAGAAGAAAATCTGATGGCAAATGTGTGGCACAGCAAGGTTTTCAGCCAAGGCTCTTGTCATATTTGGGTTTGGAGGATCCATGCTCGGTGCGCTTCGTGCAGTTCCCATAAGTAGTTGCATTTGTCTAACCTTCTAAGTCCTTGTAAGTTGGAAGCCGGCATCTAGTGACAGCAAATTCCATAAACTATATACTGTTTGAGAAATCCTTTCACTTGTCTGTCTTGAACCTCTCACAATTCTGTCAGCAGAGGGTGGAACTGATGGAAGTGGGTTGGATGGTCCCTTAGGTTCTGGAATAATTAGAGATGGAGAAAAACTTCCGACTTACTTTCTCCATACTGTGCAAAATGTTATGTTACCTTTTTCTAAACTAGAAGCCCCAAACATTGTAACTATCCCTCATTTAGAGGAATGTTTCTAATCACCTGAGCAGGCAGGCAGAGATGGATCAGGCTCTCATCTTTCTTGGTAGCTTTTTTCTCACTCAACCACTGGATTTTCTGCTTCCTCAGGGCATACGTCTCTCTGTTCATGAGGCATCTCTGCGAACCTGGGGCTGATGGTTCAGAGACATTTGCTGATGGGGTGCCAAGGGAGGGTCTCTCAAGGCAGCAGGTCCTGACACGGATAGGGGTCATGTCTCTGGTAAAGAAAAAGGTATGGAATCTAACTACTGCATAAGAAAGGCAGGTGGGTTGTGGGGCAAACCAGACCATCCCATGCCCTTTTATAGTATTCAGCATGAATATGAATGTGGTTTCTTTCCTGTAAGAATAAGGAAGAGTATTGTTCAATTCTTTAATAAAAATGAAAGAATTTTTATTTTATTTATCTGCTAATCCTGAGGATTGGGGAAGGGAAAACTTAAGACCTTGCAACATTTGACTTCCCTAAGCTGCTGTCCTACAGGTGGCTAACTGGGGGATGCTGAAAGCTGTAGTCCACCCTGTGGAGGACAGCAGCCTGGGGAAGTGTGAACTAGAGGCTTTTAGCGTGAACTGAAATTTGCATGTCGACTTTCTGTGTGCTTTCTTAGGAGCTCCACAGTTACCTCGGCTGTGGAATCCCTTTTATATCAGCCCATCACGCATCCATAGGTTGGATTTCCTCCAATTTTTCTTGGTATTGGTTTGCTTTTGTAGCCCGCTTCATAGCCGCAGCTGAAATGGTCTTGCTGACAACGTGGTGTCTGTCTTTTTGTGTGGTAGGTGCAAGAGTTTGAACATATCAATGGCCGCTGGAGCATGCCTGAACTGATGCCTGACCCAACTGCTGACTCCAAAAAGTCCTCCAGAGCATCGTCTCCCACAATCAAAACTTCCACTACCACTCCGGATCCCAGCTGCACTAATACGCCATGTACTTCCAAGCCAGGTGAGTCCCCAGTGGAAATGGAGAGCTAGGTAGACTCTTCCATGAGGGTGGCATCAACTCCAGATCTTGTCCATCAGAAAAGCTCTCCAAGAGGTGGTAGAAACAGGAAGAACTGATTGTCTTCTGTCCTGTTCTGCTTCTGAGAACTGGGGCTGCCTTTTATATATCAGTAAATCACCCCAAATTCATGCCAATATCAGTGGAGGTAGAATTATGCCCCATTGGTTAATGTGAAGTCACTTTATGTTGATTGCGATGTGACTGAAACTAGATTCAGTTTAATAAAGTGGATGATTTAATAATAGCATCAATCAGCGTAAAATATAGTTTGTTAAAATGTTATATGTGTGTTTGGGATATCTGCAGTTCAGCTCAGCTCAGGGTTAATATTAAAGTATATAGGATGGTCAGGAAATGTGCATTTGGAGAAGGAAATGAGAATGGAGCACCAGGGCAAATTATCATGATATTCGTCTCACCAGCTACCCCAGCCCCAAGTGACAAAGGGGATGGGAGCACCTTGACAGAAAAGGAGGATTCAGAGGCCAAAGATGAGAAGCTGGAGAAGGAAGCCAAGGGTGGCGAGAAAATGGAGACTGAGGTTTGTGCATATGCAGTGAATTCCCTTGTACGCGATCCTTTGTGCAGAGCCAGAGAGCTGCCTGGTGGTGTGTGTGGCGGAGCATCTTGCTGGGAGAACTTGGGGAACATTTTCAGAAGGGATGCTTCTAGGAGAAACCATTGCAGTGTTGGTGGGGAAGGCAAGAAATGGTCCTCCTGTGGGTGTACTTTGCTCTGCTCACCTTTTCCCATGTTGCATGCCTCACGGTTTGTTCTGTTGTTTGAATCCAAAGCAGAGCAACTGTGCTACCTATAGCAGTTAAGTCACAGCCACATCATGCACTTCAGTTCCTTTTAGAGTTGCTGTAGTAATGCTTAATCATTCTGATGCCTTGTGCAGAGCCGTACTGATTTGTTACTGGCTCAAAGGGCGGTGAAAGTGCTGCTAAATAATCTTTAGCAGCCACTGACAATCTCATGGCTGGAACCTGCCTTCCTGCTTTGGGTCTCCCAAATAAGAGTATGTCCTGAGTCCTGCTCACCTTGATCCTGCTTTCTGGGCAATTCTGTATGAAACCAGCTGTGTGCATGTGTCCTTTTACTTTGTATTTCACAGCTTTCAGCCTCCGAGCAACCTGTTCCCACCACATTCTCTGGGGAAAAGGCAGAGCTGGAATCATTCAAGAAACCTGAGGAGGAAGGATCAGTGGCCCTTGTGGAGAAAGAACCAGAACCTGAGCCTGCAGTCAAGGAAGAGAAAGAGAAGTTGGGTAGGTTTGTAAATGATTTGGGATGGTTTTAGTGGCAGGGAAAGTAAATGTGGGAGGGGATGCAGATCTGGTGAGCAATAAAAGAAAGGTGAATGTAGAACAGTCGGATTTTTTCATTTTTCCTATCTAGCAAACCCCAGGGATCACCACCTAATCTTTGTTGTCAAAGAGAAAAGTAACATGAATCAATGAAGAGCTTTGAGAGTTGTGGACCCCGTTAGTCTTTTGAAACAGAAACAGCTAAGACTTGTGGGTCACCTTAAAGCAGGCAACTGCTGGGCCCATGTGCAGCTGTGGAAATTTAAGAATCACGACAGTAAAATGGCTGCTACGGTATGGCTGGTGGGACAGAGGAGAAATTGCCAGCCTAGCGGCATGCATGAGGAATTAGGATGGAGCCAGCTGCAGGCTTCTGCTCTGCTTTGAAGCAGTCCCAGCTGCCAATAAGAAAATGTAAACAATTACAGAATAAAAATGGGGTGGAGTTGAGTGCCCGTGGGCACCAAGGAAAGTGTTTGGGGCATACTGGTGCTTCTGGGCACCACATTTCTTTTTTTAATAAGTTTTATTATTATTATTTTCTACAAACTAAAAACTAAAACATCAGTCATCAAAGACATTGGACATACTGGGTCAGCCCCCCGTATTTTTTTTTTATAACAATCCATAGCCATATTTGGGCACCACCTTTCCTACCCTTACCTTAAATATCAAGTTGATGATGGCATATGATTCCGCGAATGAAAGTCTGGATTACCAGCTGAGTGTTATGTTATTTGTTTCCATATATTATTTATTAATTAACATTTCTAGACTGCCCAATAGCTGGAACTCTTTGGGAGTTTATGAAACACAAATGTAAACTGTAAGATCTCGTGTGGTTTGGTGGTGCGAGTGTTGGGCAGGGGATCCAGGAGGTTCAGGCTCATGTCCCCACTAAGCCAGGAAGCACAGTGGATGACTTGGGGCTGGTCAGACTCTCAGCCCAACCTACCGCACAGAATTGTTGTGAGGAAGAAACAGAGCTTTGGGACTACCTTGGGTTTTTCAAGAAGAGAAAAGACAGCATAGAGGTGCAATGTAATAACAACTGCAGTTTAAGACAGGCGTTGTAGGCTTACTAGTGTACATACCCAACGTCGGGTGGTTATGTGGGGGAAGGTGTGGGACGGCAGATTGTAAGCACTGAGATCAGGGGACCTGAAATGCCAAAGAATATCGGTGGTGGTGATTAAAGCTTCCGTGTACGTTAAATTATCACAGTGAGCATTCACAAAGCAATGTTGATGACAAAGTAAACACCCTGGTATTGATTGGAAGAGGGACTGCAGGTGACGCAGTGGTTTAAACCACTGTGCTGCTGGGCTGGTTGATCGAAAGGTCGCTGGTTTGAATCTGCAGAGCGGGGTGAGTTCCCGTTGCTCCTTCCCAGCTCCTGCCAACCTTGCAGTTCGAAAGCATGCAAATGCAAGTAGATGAAAAGGTGCCACTTTGGTGGGCAGGTAGCAGCGTTCCGTGCACCTCGGTGTTTAGTCATGCCGGCCACATGGCCACGAAGACTGTCTGGGGACAAGCGCTGGCTCCCTCAGCTAGGAAATGGAGATGAGCACTGCCCCCTAGTCAGGCATGACTGGACTTAATGTCAAGGGGAAACCTTTACCTTTACCTTATTGATTGGAAGAGCTTGTAATAAGTAGTTAAGCTTTCATCCTGCATGTTGGTCTTCAAAGAGGGCAAGAAACTTGGGCTGTTTTTAAGAAAAGTGGAAAGAAAGCATAGGAAGATGCTGTGCTGTGTGGTATGACTCAAACACAGGTTCTTGGGTTCTGTGTGGGTAGCCAGTCCGAGGTCAGTGGCCTTTCCCTCCCCCTCCCCCTGCAGCTCCGTCCCTTCACATTCTCCCTGTACTTTCCAAAGTTCCAGATGCTGACCTGGAGAAACCTGTGGCTGATGAGAAGCCCCCTGAGAGTGATGAAAGTAAGGAAAGAGCTGACGGAGAGATGCAGGATCTGAAGAAAGGTAATGCACACTTTATGCAGCAAAAGAATGGTGGGGTGAACACAGGTCTTCGTTGAGAATCACTCTCATCGTAGGACCTGAGCTAAGGCTCTGAACATCCTGCAGTTGCATTTAGGCCACCATCCAGGGCTGATGGAGGAGTAAAATGCACACTTCAGGATGCTGGCTGGGAAGGGGCCATATGATAGTCTTCCAATTCTCCAAAAAACAATTTCCCATTGTCTTACATTGCCCTGGCTTCTTGGAGTAGCCTTGTTGCAGGATTTGTAGCTGCTTTCTATGAAAGGGCCAAAAAGAAAAAAAAGCAGTTATGATTCCCTGCCGCCTTTCAGACACGGTCCAACTTGTGCAAGATGGGTCTGCCTGGCTCAGCCTAGAGAGAAGAAAGTGTTAGAATTATGGATGTGGCTGACTCTGAATTCTGCCAGCATCCTCCAGCAGGGAAGACTAAATTTCAGTGCCGGGGAACACTACAGAGGGATGGAAAATTTAAAACTCAGTGGCCTAATTTTCCTTCATGTGTTGTGTTCTCTCTCTCTCTCTCTCTCTCTCTCTCTCTCTCTCTCTCTCTCTCTCTCTCTCTCTCTCTTTCTTTCTAGAAGAGACAAAAGCTGAGAGGGAGATGGGAAAAGAGCCCAGAACTGGTGCTATCAAGGACGAGAACCGGAACAATGGCAAAAAGGAGGACAAGGCTGAGAAGCCCCGGTTCATGTTCAACATTGCTGATGGAGGCTTCACAGGCAAGTGGGCATGAGCCAGTATCAGGAGCTGGTGTGGCCCAGCGAGGTGGCAAGTGAGCTGCACACACCCTTAAGCTACCGCTGCCTGTTTTGGTTGTCAGAGGAAAGTAGCTCTCCCCTTTGTTCCAGAAGTCTCAGACGAGCAGCATTCCTGTTTACCTTTATTAAGACAGAGAACATGTGAGCTAGGCTTTTACGTAGGAGTGCCTTCTCTTTGAACTGATAGCGCCAGTGCATCATGCAAGGAGAAGTGAGGCAACTAACCTAGACCGGGGCATTCAAATGAAGCACCGTATGTGAACATTTCTCTCTCCCTTGCTTCCTTTTATCCAGAGCTCCACACCCTATGGCAGAATGAGGAGCGGGCTGCAATCTCCTCCAGTAAGCTTAATGAAATTTGGCACCGCCGTCATGATTATTGGCTACTGGCCGGTATTGTCCTGTATCCTTTGCCCAAACTTGCAGTGTCTGTGTGGTGCCCTCTCCGGACAGATGATAAGAACAAACCCTCCCAGGTAGAAATGGGTGGAGAACCCTTGCTGGCATCAGGAGAGGTGTCCTGGGCATGAGGCAGAAGAACCCTTGAGAAAGCCCAGGCTGATGAGTGCCAGAAAGTCAGGCTGAGGGACCAACCCAGGGTTTGTCTGGTGGAGGGCACTCTCCGGGTGTAGCGGCTTCCAAATGAGCAGGTGGGCCCAGCAGCTGTTCCCCTGTGTACCATGGGCTATTCTTCAGGGGAAGCATGACTCTTGAGTGCTGCGAGCAGAAGCGACAGCAGTACCTTGAGAGAAGTGCCGGTGTGTCCTGGCCTGTTCTGGTGCAGTCATTCCAAAGCTGGGGAGAGGTGGCGACTTTCTGGATCCTAGCACTGGCACGGTGCCCCTTGTGCTGCTCCTGGCTGTTCTCCAGCAATGGCCAGCCAGGCACTAGGACCCAGCAGCTTCCTCCGCCTAGCAGCCAATAGCATGTGCCACTGGCACTCAAGGAGCTGAAAATGGGCAGTGAGGGAACGGAAGGGTTTGCTTCTGAAGATAAGCATGTGAGCACATGCCCCAAGTGCACATAGGATTTCAGGGTAAGGATGCAGCCCTCTCCCTCTCTCCGTTTGGTTATGAATCTAACAAGCGATCTTAAAATGCACTGCTTTTGTGTGTGACTGTCTCTTCTCAGTCATGAGAGCTCAAAAGCAGCGCAAGGAGGCCTTTCACATGTCAAAGGTCCCTCTGCCCATTTGTGGCTTCCCCAGTTGAAGTAGGTGGTGTGGGCACCATTTCTGTCTGAAAGGCCAGGAGGGCTGGGGATCCGGTGCTGGTGAATGCAATCAAAGACAATGGTAGGCAAGGTCTGAACTGGGCTGGGGGGCCCTCCCCCACCCCCAGGCTTCCATTCTCACACACATGCACACACTTGGTCTGTCTGTGTCTGTCTCGCTTGCTCGCTCACTCTCAGGAAAGTCAGGCACGCCAAGAGGGGAGTTAATACTGTGCCACAGCCAGAGGGGTGACTGGCCGGCTTCTGGGAGTGTGGTTTGCCCAGGGTGGGCGGCTGGGGGCCCACGTGGGCCACACTGAAGCCCTGCACGAGGGCCCTGGTCCACAGGTCACTCACCAAGGCAGCAGCCCAGGCCCACTCGGCTCAGGGCAGATCATCACAGAGGCCCATAAAATGCAGGTGTGGCCATTTGTGTGGGCTCTTTCAGGGAAGGGGCAGAAGGGTCTTGCTTGCAGCTGTAGCGATTCCTTAATGCTCCTGTACCACTCTGTAGACATGGTTATGCTCGCTGGCAGGATATCCAGAATGACAACCAATTTGCCATCATCAATGAACCTTTTAAGTCTGAAGCCAACAAGGGCAACTTCTTGGAGATGAAGAACAAGTTCCTTGCCAGAAGGTTCAAGGTGCCAATGACTGATGGGGCCTGATGGAAGTTCAGGGACTTAGATCTGGTCAGGCTTAGTTCAAGCACAGTGATCTGTCTAACTCGAAGGCTTGCCTTCAGCCTTTTAAAGCTCGTATTTGAGCAGTGCAACCCTTGCAGCGTAGCAGATGGAGATGTCGAACAGACTAGCAGCTTCTGAAATAAACAAGGTGTACATAGGGAAGCTGTATGTTTCGCCAGTCACATTACACAAATAGAATGCAATAGATCCAGATTTAGTCTTATATATTGAAATCGATGGGATTTAAGTTAGTAAGGGTGAACTCTATGGAAGGTCAGAAAAAAATGAGGAATGCTGGGAATTGTAGGTCTTTTTTCTGGTCTTAACTTGTATATGATTGCACTTTGAGTTGTTGCCGATATTCTGTTGCGATGATTATGACATACATCCTGCTGTATCCAGCTAGAAAGCCTCTCAGAATGACCTACAAATCAGAAGCAGTAAGAGAGTCTTTCCCCCCAGTGTTACAATCCGAAAGATTTGATACAAAAGGAAAAAGAGTTGGGAAACAAGAAAACTTGGGCACTGATTCTTAAGTTACACAGTTCTTAAAACGCTCAGTTCTAATGATTATAAGGCAGGCAGCTGTTGCTGATGGTCTTACCATGACCTGCTCGAATGGAAACGGTTCAGAGAGAAGAGCCTGAAGTGGCTGGTTTTCTGGCTGACCTGATGGTGCAACCATGCAGCTTCCTCTTTCTCCCTCTTCTGCAGCCAGATGGAGTGGAGTGGCTGCTTGGTGACCGTGTGGAAGAAGCAGCACCTGATGGAGCTGTCTTCTCAGATGGGCTGGCGTTGGCCCTGCTTTCCTTCTGGGCCCTTTCTGCAGCCTGATGGATCTAGTGTTTGTTACTAGATTCAGAAATCTGTTCCCCAAGTCTCTCTGCTTTTGAAAACAAGTTTCCAGCCTTATGTTTAAGAAAAGAAGCTCGGATGTAATGCCTGAGGAGATATTAGTTGTGGGAGTGGCTTAGGTCTTCCCGTACTCTCATAGCTTGGTGCCTGTTTTCAGACTTAAAAGAACCAAACTTAGAAATGAATAAGCGTCTCCCCTGAATTTGTGAACTAACCTAAGACGCAGAATCTGTTTCTCACGGCAGCAAATTGTGTAGATTTCCTTGTGAGTGAGACTGCAGGACAAGCCACTGTTTTCAAGTTTCCCCGTTTCCTCTCCCACCTTCACTGTCCCTTCCCTCCCTCCCTCCCTCCCTCCAGCTCCTCGAGCAAGCCCTGGTGATTGAGGAGCAGCTACGCAGAGCTGCCTACCTGAACATGACTCAGGACCCGAGCCACCCGGCCATGGCCCTCAACACCCGCTTTGCTGAGGTGGAGTGTCTGGCCGAGAGCCACCAGCACTTGTCCAAGGAGTCCTTGGCCGGCAACAAGCCTGCCAACGCCGTCCTGCACAAGGGTAAGAGGCGGGCGGGTAGGCGGGCCCGGAGAGGACAGTCCGTGTAACTCCCTCCCCCTGCGCCTACGTGCTGCGTCCTTCTGTACCACACTCTGAATCCATTAAAGTGCGGTTGTGATCAGAAAAGCCGCTGTGTACGGTTGTCTCCTTGATCCTGCTCTGTGTATCTTTGGTGTATCTGCTTTGGTTTATTTGTGGAGTATCCCACAAGTATCTTATGAGTATCTGCCAACTATCTGTTGTGTGCCCACTGAGCATCCTCAAAGCATCTTTTTCTCTTCTAAACATCTCCCCTGCCCCCCGCCAAGCATGCCTACTGAGTATCCTTTGGTGTAACTGGAACACCCCGAGTATCTTTTTACACGTCTTCAGTACTTTGGATGTACCTTTTTAGAAAAATCCCCAGAAAATTATCTTGAGTTATAACTGTGTGCTTCTGGGATATTTGAGTCAGTGCCCTTTTTAGTATCTCTTGTGTATTTCTTCACCAAGTATTATGTGCATAGCACTGGTTCACATTTGTCCCCATCAAAGTGTGATGTGAATATCTCTTATATATTTCACTACTGCATATCTCTGGTGCATTTCTCAAGTATCTCTGGTCTGTTTCCCTGTGAGTTTCTCTGGTGTCCCCCCTCACCAGTATCATGTGAGTATCTCTTGTGTTTAGTCCTCCATAAGTAACCTTGGTATGTTCATCCCCCACCCTAATCCATGGTTCCCTTTGAGTTTTGTAATAGATAAGCTGGCCTAGTGGGGTAAGTCCCTCCTTAATGACTGATGGGTAGGGAAGATGGGTGGACTCATTTCATAAGTATCTCTGGAACAAGTTTAGCTTTGGAGCAAATGGCCCCAGTCCATGCACTTGATAAAATAACCCTAAAATAATGACCTGGCTTGGTAGGTTTGACAGATAGGTCATGGGTGCCAGCAAAGGTCATCCGTTAACACGAGCATTTCTACCCTCACAGATGTTGGTCTCTGTCTCTCAATCTCGCGCTCTCTCTCTCCCACTCCCTCTCCCCCTCCCCTTCTGACCTACCAGTGCTGAACCAGCTGGAGGAGCTTCTCAGCGATATGAAGGCGGATGTGACACGCCTGCCAGCCACGCTTTCCCGCATCCCTCCGATTGCTGCCCGCCTCCAGATGTCTGAACGTAGCATCCTCAGTCGCTTGGCAAGCAAAGGAAATGAGACCCAGACTGCCCCGGTAACCACCTGCCCCCCACCTGGCTTTGTCACTTCTCCGACAACCCTGTAATAAGATTGCCAGCATGGGCGAAGGGAGGGGGAAGCTCGTGACAGGACCGGATGCTGTTTGGCTTCATTTCATGTGCATGCAGCCTGGAATGAAATCAATAAAAAGACTTGTGCAAGATCAGAGACCCCAAACAAAATACAGCCTTTAAAATAAGCCTCCCTGAGCTGTGAAAATGTTTACTATGTTGCCAAGGAGTTTGTAGCCTGCATTTCCGTGCTGACTGTAGAGGGGAGAGACTTTTCTTCCGCATCCAGCATGAAAGCAGAAGGTAGTGAAGCAAGCGGTCTTCTCGCTAGGGGAAACCACAGAGGCCTTCTGGCTGGAGGAGCCACAGAGCGATTGGTCCATTCCGCCCCAGCCCTGCCTGGACTCCCAGGTCGACCAGGGCGGCTGGGTGAGCTGCTAAATGCAAGCCTGCCCTCATGTTTTCGTTCCCGTGCGCTGCGCTGAGCTTGTCATCTCCCGCCCTGGCATTTTACCCGCACTGTGACTGGAACTCAGTTGTCTCCTCCCCACTTCACAGGCCTTTCCCCCTGGGCCCTATGCCACTCCTCCTACCTTTGGGGGCCCCTTTGGTGCCACTGCTGGCGGGACGTTGCCCACCATGGGTGCCAACTACAGCCAAATGCCAACTGGCTCCTTCATCACAGGTCAGTTGTGGGGGAATGGGGACTGGCTAAGCAAAGTGCCGTTGGGGCAGGGGCGCTGCTGTGGGCTGTGCATGGATTGTTTGGAGTCTTCAGGCCTACTTTTACAGGGTCCCGGGGTGCCCCTGGAAAAGGACGCCAGGAATGGGACGGGCGGTGAATGAGGCTTCTTGGGTTTTGGTGGCAGGAGACGAGAACTGCTGGGGAGCTGGAGAAGGCCAGCCGTTCGTGGGACGGGGCCCCAGCATTCCCATCCTCCTGTTGGCTCGAAGCGTGTGTGTGGTGGTGTTAGGTGGTGGTGGGACCTTGAAAGTGAGAGCACAGAGACTGGCGGAAAACCAGAGAAGCGAGGCTCAGCTCACGCAGAGTGGCCTTCAGTATACCGAGATAATCCTGGGTCTAGAGCCAGGGGTCTTGCTAGGCCTGGGCCAGAGGGTCCTCGCTGGAATCTGCTTCCCGTGTTGCTGGGCCTATTCCCCAGAGACCTAAGTGTCCACTGGTACGTTTCTTCTCTACTTAATTGCCACGCAGAGGGCAATCTTCCAGGAAGATGGCAGCCGTGGGAGGAAGACTTTACCCCATTTGTCACAGGCTGTTATGCCTGTGACAAAAAAAAAAAAAAAAAAAGCAGCACAGCACCAAGCTGGAAAACGAAAAGGGACAACACAGCGCGATGACG
This sequence comes from Varanus komodoensis, assembly GCF_004798865.1. Classification (NCBI taxonomy): domain Eukaryota; kingdom Metazoa; phylum Chordata; class Lepidosauria; order Squamata; family Varanidae; genus Varanus; species Varanus komodoensis. Next base: position 422,036 of record NW_025336565.1, on the reverse strand, counting down.
GGGCTGGCAGCGAATCCTTCACTTTCTTCTTTTCTGTCTTGTAATTGCAGCCAATGGTCCCCCTGTGATTGTGAAGAAGGAGAAGGAAGGTGAGAGCCTGGAGAAGAAAGAGGCGAAAGGCGGGGAGGTGATCTGCATAGATGACTGAGGGGACACTGGGGCCAGTTGCCCAGCTGGTCACTTCTGGACAAGACCTGCCCCTGGCAGAAGGGACAGGCTCCCCACAAGCCTCTCCTCTTCTTTTATTTTCTGATCATGTCGACGGCTTTGCCTTGGGGGTGGGGAAGTGGGGTGGAGAATGCTCCCCTCTGCTCCCCTGTGTTTGATTTAGTTGCTGTTCCCAAGCCCTTTCCCTTTTCCCTTTTGGGAGTGGGGAGGCAGGTCTCTAAACCAGCTGAACAACAGAGAGGTGTTTGGGAACCAGGGCATACCTGGGTTCTGCTCCTGGCCTGAGGCTAAAGTGGCAGGAATGGAATTAGAATTCCAGACTTTCCAGGGCTTCATCTTTGGAGCGTCCTGCCTGCGACAGGAGACCGGCAGTCTGCCTTGTGGCATTTGCCCTTAGCAGTGTTGAATCTTTGAGAAGCACTGCAAAATGACTCTATAAATATGAATATATATATAATGTATACACACTCATCCTGTATGTTTAATCCCCTTCCCACTTGTGCTTGAACCCCCTGTGGGGCAATAATGGGGCAGGCTGGGGAGGGTGGGAGGCACTCCCTAGCCATGTTCTGTTCTGAGAACACTTTGGGGTGGGGAGCAAACATCCCCCACCTTCCTCTATCTGGAAATGGAGCCCTCCCAGGAGTGTCCCCTGCTCTGTGGGAGTCAGGGAGCTGTATCTCCCTTCCTGCTAACCTCATCCTTGAAAGCAAGTTTGTTTGGGGGGAGGGGGGAGAGGCAACAGCAGGGCCAAGCTGCACTCCTGGATTTGTTGCCGAATTTCAAGTCACTTCTTGTTTAAACCTTGCAGAATAAAGGCACTGTTTCCTTGGCTACATAACCTTGGATGTCTTGTGCCTCCTTTGTGTGGGTTGGAAAATGGGGTGCTAGCTGGGTTTGAAGAGTCGCTGGAAGGGTTAATCCATCAGCCTTCAGCCTCAGGCCTTCTTGATGTGTTGGACCAAAGCGCCCATCATGCCCTGTTTGAGGAAGGCTGCGTTAAACAGGGTGCCAGGGAGCCCTCGGCACTGCTCTTGTGCTAGCTTAACGCAGAGGAGGGCTTGTGAGGTGCCCTCAAGTCGTAAGGCGGAATGACCTGAGAGCTCAGGTGCCACATGCCAGATGCGAAACTGCAACGGGCCGAACTTGGGAGGCATCTCTGTGCCCTCGCAGCTGCCCACTGCAAGTTGCTTTGCTTTGGGACCCAGAGGCTTGGTGAGGATAGCAGTGTGCAGGTGTTGCAGATGAAAAGACTTGCCAACTGGAAGCGAAGGGGTGGATGCACTCGATTTCCATTTGTAACATTAAGGATGCGTAAGCTGATGCTCAGCCGCCTCCCTTTAATATTCTGTGATAATAGTAATAGTCCTTGTGAGCACCGTCTGTGGGGGAAGCAGCACTGCGCTGCAGTTCCATTTAAACGATTAAGCCGCCCTGCATAAACGCAGCCATGCACAAATATCTCTTTGGTACTGGGATATTTCTTTGCTTACTGCCTCTGTAAAAGCTATGAAAACACATTTTCAAAACGTGAATTAACTTTTTTCAATACTGGCACCACCTGCAACCACAAGGAATGGTGGGAGTTGTAGTCCGGCAAATATGGAGGACACTAGGCTGGGGAAGCTGGCCCAATACCACACAATCTGGATGGGAGTTGTCAGCCCATCCTAAAAGGACAGGGAGGCAAATTGAAAATTTTGGAACGGACTCCAGCCCCATGCCACAGTGAGAAAACATGTTGCTGTGGCAAATAGGAGCCACATACATCCAAGGCGAGGACGCAGGCTGCAACCGGCGGTGTATGGTCCTTTACGCAGGATGGGGCTGGAGGTGACAAAATACTGTGGTTTTGCACCTCACATCAGTCGTGCAGGCTGTCTTGAGACCTCAGTTATGAAAGAAACAGCATTTTGAAAAGGAGTGTGCATGTGACTTAATGGCATAGAAACACTTTCCACCAGAAGAGGTCAGGCTGATCTGCAAGCAACTCTCCCAGGGAATCCATCCTTCAGTTCCAGTTTTCCAAGAGTGACTGAAGTTCTAAAATGGTAAAAGAAGAAAGTGCAGAAGCAGGACTGCGGCTAAATATTCAGAAAACAAAATCATGACTACAGAGGAATGATAAAATTTTACTGTCAGCAACTAAGAAATTGAAATTGTGAAAGATTTTATGTACCTTGGCTCAGTCGTCAATTGAGGAGGAGACTGTAAACGAGAAATTGGAAGAAGACCGAGACTGAAAGGGCAGCAATTAAGGAAGTAGAAAAGTTCAAGGGTAAGGACATTTCACTGGAGACCAAGGCCAAGCTCATCCACACTATCGTATCCCCCACCTGTATGGATGGGGGTGAAAGCTGGACAGTGAAGGGAATGGATGCATTCGAAGCGGTGCTGGAGGAAAGCTTTGGGAGCGCCCTGGACCGACAGAAAGACAAACGGGGGTCCTGGATCGAATCGAGGCAGAGCTTTCCCTAGAAGCCTGCTCTGGGCGCATCACGAGCAGGCTAGACTCCTGGGAGAAGACGATCACGCCAGGGAAGGTCGAAGGCAGAAGAGGAGAAAAGCCGACTAGGAGATGGACCGGCTCCATGAAGGCAGCCCCGGCCTTGAATTACGCGAGCTGAGCAGGGCTGTTCAGGAGATGGCGTACAACAAGAAGAAGATGGTATGTGTGGCAGTTTCCTGGCTTCAGTTTTTGGGGTCCTTGGGCCAAATTCTGTCCCTGGGCTTCCTCCCTACATCTTCACATTACCACCACCCCCTGCTGCTTCTGCTCCTCAACTTCGCTGCCACTTGCTTGGCAGGCAGGGACACCCACTGCCCCTGCCACTTGCCACCACTTTTCTGGGCCAGGGTAAGAGGTAGGTGAACGAGCAGCTTGTAATGCGGAAGAGGAGCAAAACGGCCTGAGTGCTGTGCTGCCACCTGCCTTGGGCCCAGCAGCACTTAGCAGATTTCCTGCTTGTCCTGTGGCTTCCGGACCCTCCAACGCAAGGATCGTATCTTTTCCATGTGGCATCCCAATTCACAGCTGAAATACATCCAGCAGCCTGCAACTTGGACCCAACATGGCAGCCTCCAGATGTGTTGGGACTACAGTACCCATCACCAGCCAGTGCAGCCAATCATCATGTCAGGCTGATGGGACCTGTGCTCAAAACACATCAGGAGGCCACCAGCTTGGGAAAGGTTAATGTTCTCTTGTTAATGCGATTATGAGTTCATTTGTGCTTTGTTTGGAATGTGACTCAAATATTTGTTGATAGCCTATCCAGAAATAATCTCGGATTGTTTAAACAGTTGATAAGCATTTATCTCCATTTAGTTGCCCTCATAAAGCGCAGATAAAATCCTTCTACAGTTTTCCCTTGTCAAGAGGAATACATTTTTCTACTCATGGGGACAATAAAGTTGGAGCGTACCAGTTCATGTCACCAGGAAATCCCTTCCCTGCATACATGGCCTGTTGGGTAATGAGAACAGGGCTCACCACATCATTTGGAGCTTCTGAAATTAAGCATCTGAGTTTAGGGACCCATCTGTACAGAGAGATTCGGTCACAGTAACATGCACCTTCTTACCAAGTATGACATTAATATATTAGTCATTCTGAACAGTCTTTCCTACTGAATTTATAAAGAACACTAAGCCAAAGCTCTTAATGCAAAATAACCGTATCTGTGGATAGAGCACTGCATAGAAGTTATACCTGTAGCAAAAAGCTTCACCCATCATGTGGTTTTAAGTTTTTAATACTTGGAATTTGAAGTTTTTAGCTGGTAAGTGGCAAAGAAAAAGAATCCAACAGAGGGCTTATAGACTGATCCAGTTCATCTATTCCCACCAGTTTTTTCCCAGGAATGCCACCTCCTTGGTTTTACAGTTCTTTGGCTCTGCACAGTCATTGCCCACATGTTAAGGATGCTGCCCTGCTCACACACTTCGACACAAGGCAATTTCCAGCTTGTTCGAATGAGATTCCCTGGCTACCAACAGCTTTAGTCATATCCCTCCACGTTTGACCAGTGCTGGTCCTATTGTGCCCTGGGCTCGGGAGAGTCACCAGAGGCCACACACAGTCCCTTACAAGCAGCACTTGGCCTGAATCATGCGACTGGTAGGTCCTGTGCCCAGGGGGATGATTAAACAGGAAGCGAATGATGAAACAGAGCAACCATTTGAGGGAACCAGAGCAGGACCTGCGGACAAAGCTGTGCTCTGTAGCAATTCTGCGTGAGTCAGCCAGATGGTGAAACGGGAGCAGAGGAAGCCAGCTTGGCTGCTCAGCCAGAGTACTCAAGTCTCCAAGGGTTGAGTATTTCCCAAGGCAGGGTGAGGCATTAGCCCTCTTCCACCTGAGCTTTGATCCTTCCCAACTTGAGGAGTATAGCATCCCACCAGTCCTCACAACAGACCCTCCCCCATCCTAGATCGAACTCCACATCACTCTGCTTTGTAACAAGGGTGACCGGGCCAGTCAACCGCCTCCCCCCAGGGTCGCTCTGAGGCCAAAATGGAACCACAGGAGCTGCACTGGGTTCTTTGCAAGAAGAACCAGAGCGGGATATATGCGTATTTGTAACAATAAGGAGCAGTCTGCAAAACCACTTGTGGAATGTTAATTCACATCAAAGTCCACATACCACACTCGTCTCTTAACCACTCACTTGGCCGACAGGGACTACCAGGAATTCTGAGTGAGCGAGCGAGGCTGACAGAGGAACGGCAGCTCCGTTTTTTAATAAGCGATCACCAAAGCAGCATTTCAAATCTTAAGTTTTATTAATGTAAAATAAGTTACAGTTATCAAAATATTAAGGAATTGGCACAAATCATAAATACAAAATGAAGTACTTCAAACACATTTCACAGAAATGCTTATTAAAAACAACCATCATTTAAAATGTGATTTTTTCGGCAAGGAAACATCCAAGAGGATCTGGCTGCTCTCTTGATGCAAGTATTAATCACAAGTGGGATTTCCAAAATCTGAGCTCACAGAATGTTTTGCAGCTTCTTAGCAACACAGCAAAAGAAAAGTGAATTAGTAAGGCAGAAACCAAGCTTGCTTGTCCAAAGGCTGCATGTACACTGGGGTCAAGTTTCTCTTTGAGTCCCTATATGCCATTTGGCAAAATCAACTAGTCTCTTTCTTCAGTAACATATCTGAATAACGAGAAATACAACTTGACCTGGTATAAAAAGTTGCAATATAAAGGCCTTAATCACCAAGAACTGTATTAGGTGCCCACAGCCAAGTGACCGGGCCAGTCCAACAACAGAACTGTTGCCGAGAGAGGCTCCTCCTTGGACAAATCATTTGTGCCTGCAAGCTGGGCTCAGATTAATAGTTCAACGATACACCTGGCCCCACCAGGAGAATGTGGCAAAACGGGAATGGTGGCAGTATCCTACCTGGGCAGAAATTAACTCTCACAATACAGACTTACTCCTTTAACTCTGGAGTGCCTCCCAGGTCACAGGGAGGCATTGGATGTCACAGAACCAGAGAGGAAGCATCATGGGGATGCCATCCAACAAAATGTAATTGTTCTTCCACAGGCAGGAAAATGCCAAATATAAAATACATTTAGCCTCCAAGACTGAAGAATGAAGGCTAAACACGCACATGAACAAAGACTGCAGAAAGCATTATTTCCATCCTAACTCCTCCCACAACAATGAACAGAGGTTTTACAAAAACAGTTGCTTTAAGTAGAAAAATAGATTTCAAAGAACGGCAAACCATATATTCAGCTTCCTAACCATATTCATCCATTTCTGACATGACTGGTGGGAAGGCACTTCCAGAAAGTGATTTCTCATTCTCTCCCCTTGTTTTTTAAAGGCAAACAAACAACAGAGAAGTTTGTTGTACCAAAGGTATTGGTGTCGGGGTCAGAATCGTGAGAAACACTCCACTCAGTAGGCTATATAACTGAGCATGAAGTGTCACGTCTTTTCCCCTGCCTCCTGCTGTAACTCTTGCCTCCTGCTGCATTTCACAAGGCCTGAGAAGCAATGGACTACTACAGAACGGTGCTCTTTTGCAGTCGCCCGTCTGCATTGGGCTCTGTGGGTTAAAGAGCAACCGCAAATTCCAAGAACTTCTAAAGGAGAAAAAAGCACATCAGCCTCCATCATCTTCCACACGCTGCCGGGAACGAACACATCACGTATAAGCCAAAGGCTGGTTTCATCAGCTCTTGTTGATTCAGACTTGCTCTGCTTTTTCTGATGTAGCAGGTCATACAAATACGTCAATTCAAGCCAACCCAGCTTTTCAGATGATGTAGCAAGTCATGAGTGCCAGGTCTTTTATTTCGGAGTTGTAGGCTGCCAAGGAGAAACAAAGAACCACTCGTGTAAACAAAGGGTGAGATTATCCCTCTTTGCACTTATAAGCATTTGAAATATCAGTCCCCTGCCTTCTACCAATAGCAGCCACTTTCTTTTATAGAATCTCATCCTTGCAGAAACTACACATTAAAGCTAGGAAGCATTTTACTTATACAACTGCATTTGAGTACACCTACCCTCCCTTCACCCACACCCTGTCTGGAAAACAATGAAGTCACCGGTCAACTCAAGGTCTGTACATACACACTAAAATCAAGTACAGGATTCCCTTTTGCAAAACTTCTTTCCTTTCCTGACCACCAGGGCCTCCTGCTGCATGTTCTCACTGAGGGACCGACCAAAAATCCCAAAGGAATGAGCCAAGCAAGGCTGTGACATCACCCTTCATACAATGGCTTCATTTTAACATGGCGCCACTCTGCCAACTTGGACCATATGCCTGCAAGACCCTGCAGTTCCTTCTCTTTCTCTCACAGGTTTTGTGCCTCAATCGCACCACCACAGAGCAGGCAAGCTCCGTGAATAGCAATTACTGAAGTGGGAAGATGAGGTATAACTCTATTCATTGCACACGGGCTGTTTGCAAACTTAGCTGAAAAAATCAAACTAGTATTTGATGGTGAACAGCTGGGGAAGGAATGTGCACGCAACTGGATGGATGTCTGCACAGTTATTAAGATGAGCACTTTATATCAGGTTGTGCCGGGTGTGCCCTTCTTGTTCTGCTGACATCTCAGTTGCCTCTGACCAGGCCACAGAAGAGACCAGGCCTTTTTATAGCAGCATCTGGACTGAAGAACTTTCCGAAAGAAAGTTAATCTTTTATCTTCCCTGACTGCTCAGTGTTGTCCAGAGCCCCTTCAGAGGCCGGATGCAAAAGGACTAAGCAACACACAGCAACTGAGGTGAGGGACAGCAGCCACAACTTTGCTCCAAAGCTTAAAAAAAATAAACCATTTTATCATAAGCCCGCTGCAGTCATAAGGTCAAATCAACCTTAACAGTCATACCTTAACCAACCAGTAAAATCGTCCTGTATGTAAAAACATCAGTTCTAAAGCAGAAAAATTTTGACTTCTTGTAATACACACCCCACCTCAGAGTGAATAATGACTATGCCTAGAAAATCAGCTACTGTGATTTACAGTAGCTAGAAAATGAGTTACTGTGTGGCTACAAAAACAAAGGGTGCCTGCAGACTCATTAAGCAATTGCCCTACTTTGCTCCCGGAATGTTAATGTGCATCCTGCTGATGTCATCTGCTATTTGCACCTTTACTGTTTTCCCACCTCTTCCCTTACCGGGAGGAAAAAAACTTGTCAGATAAGTAAAAACAGCAGGCCATTTAGTATTGTGTTAAAAGACTTACTTTAGCCTTGCCTGATCTGTACTGGATTATATTTGTTCTTGTTCACCCCTCACATATTTCTCGTGAATCAAGCTGGTATCAGCAAAAAAGCAATACTCCCTGGCTGGTGGTGCTTCTCCATCTGGAGGCATCACAAGGGTGCCTCAAGTATGAACCGACTGCACCGAAAGCCCTGGGGAACACCGGGCACCCGCTCTGCCAGCTGCGCAAAGCACTGCATCGCTGGAGCATGCCCCTCTCCCGCCCCCGACTGCAAGGACCACTTCTCCCTTCTCCGGACCAAGGCCGATGCCACACTGCGTCCCATTTTGGCCACAGGAGGTAAGGAGGGCGCAGATCCAACACGCCTAACACAGAACCGAGTCAGGGAAGATGGCTTTCATAGGGAGCACGGGGCTCTTGGCCAGCATTCAGTCCGGTGGCTCCACTCCAGCTGTGCTGGATTACAGGGCCCATCCTCCCCAACCAACATGCCCCAACGTGCCGGCGCTCCGAGCGACGATGGACCACGGCGCCCATAATGCCTCTGGGCCATGCTGGATGGGGACGGTGGCGGTTGCAGTGCTAGGCCGCGGGATGCCGCCATGCCCATCACCCCCCCGACACGAACAGCTGAAGAGCCCTCACGATTGACTGGCGGCGGCCTCCGCCGGGCCGGCATGGAGCTGCTCCGGCTTCGCCCGCTCCGGCTCCGCGCATGCGCCTGGCGCCCGCCTCCCTTCAGCAGCCGCTTCAGCGCCCTCCAGGGCCGCCACGGCCCGTCGTCGTCGTCCTCGTCGCCGGCGGCCTCAGCCTTGCGGCCGGCCTCCTCCTCCTGCTGCTGCTGCCGCCGCCTCTCGAGGCGCACGACGCGCTGCCACAGCTCGGCGTCGATGGGCGGCAGGACGAGGCGGCGCCGGCCCGCCCCGCTGCCGCGCCGGACGCCGGCCACGAGGAAGTGGGCACGCTCGCGCAGGGACGTGACGGCACGGCAGTAGGGGCACGTGACCTCCTCCCACCAGCCCTCGCGCGCCAGCTGGCAGACGCAGGCGCTGCAGATCACGTGGCGGCAGCGCGAGGGCTTCCAAGAGCCGTGCGCGCCCCCGAGGCGGCGCGGCGCCCGCCCGCAGCGGTCATAGGGCATGCAGCAGATGCCGCACTCCAGCTCCTCCTCCTCCTCCGCCCCGGCGGCTGGCAGGCTCCCTCCGCACTCCCCCACTGCCATGGCTGGTCTGCCCCGCATCCACTGCTGAAGAACCGCCTGACACGCCTCGGCCTCAACTGGACGGTTCCTCTCGCCTCTCCCTCTATATATAGATGCAGCGGGCGCGTGGCGGGATGCTTTCTTCGGCCACGCCCCTTTGTCGCGCAGCCAACGCGGAGCTGGAAGGGGCGGGGCCTCGAGTGCGGCACGAGCCTGACGGCCACGCCTCCTCGCCCGCTTCGTTTGGGGGCGAACAAGGCGGGAAGAGAGCTCGAGGGGGCGGGGCTTTCAAGGCGGATTGGAGTTGAGGTGAGGGCGTGGTGACGCCAGACGCAGCTTTGAACCGCTTCGTCAGGTAGGCAGACAGGCGTCGAACAGGTGAAGAAAGCGTGGCTTTACCTGTGTCATTTCTGCCTGGGCGATGACACTGAAAGGCTCAAGGGGCAGCCTTAGTAGTAAGCTGGACTAGAGGGAAGAGGCCCGAGTTTAACTCTGCCTCAGTGATGGGGTGACCCTGGGCCAGTCAGTGGCCGCCAACCTGGCCTCCCTCACAGGGTCGTTGTGAGGTTACTAAGTGCAGGGGATGGGGTGAGGAGAACCTCAGACCAGCTGCACACAACTCCTGGGAGCTGGGGAAGATCAAAATTATTGGGCAATATTTCACCCTGTCATTCCATCAAGGGGGCCCGAAAGTGGTGGGCAACAGGTTGCGATACCACGAAGCACCCCTCAGCCCTGCTGTCTTTGGACCCTCCCCATGAAAGGGGCCTTTTGGCCCGTGAAGTAATTTGGGAGGCCTGCAGGGAGAACAAAAAACTCACGAGGGTTTATAAAAGGGACAGATCCGGACTCCAGCCAGGTTCCTTGAAGGTTAAAACCTTGGCCCGCTGGGAAGGATTTTCCCCCTGAGAGCTTGGCAGAGGCTGAGGTGAGAGTACAGAAGAACCCTCTGAAGTAACGGGAAAGTTTGGCAGTTGTTGGCTGCGAGTCCCGGAAATGTCACCCTGGCCTTCCAAAGCGGGCCCTGGACAAATAAGATTTACTGGAATGGCAAATGAGAATTGGGTCTTTTGGTTTCGGGCCCAGGAAGCGGGATGTTTGGTCCTTTCCCCTGCACTGAAGGAGATGTGAATGCAGGCTCTGTTGGCATTCCCGGGGGGGGGGGCGGTATTTGGGGGCAAGTCATGTTATGAACCTGCTTGGCTTTTCCCAGGATGAGTCACCCTGTTTGCGTGCTTCTATGGGATCTTGTCCAGGGGAACTTTGCGAAGCGGTCAGGGATGTAGGAATTTGGCAGATCAGTTAGGAGGGCTTGCAATGCCAGCTACTCCCTGCCAAGGAATAGAGAAAGCGGAACTGGAAGTTTCTTCTCTGAAGCCCATTTTTTTGCAGCTGTTTCCTGCTTGGGCAATACGTCAGCAGAGACTTTGACCAGAAAATACCCTTTTGGGTTTTAAGCTCACCATACAATGCACGTACATAAGTGGCGGAGTCTTACAGGAAATGTCTCTTTACTCTTGACCTCGGGGTCAACCTCCTCTCACCCTTTGATTCCAGCCTCCACTTTTGCCTTCAGTGCAAGCTCCTTGTTTTTACTGTAATATGCTGTCAAATATTCTTTGACTTTTGGGGGCCCTGTGAGTGCCCCCCTGCTCAGCTCTTGTAAAATCAAGGCTGTAGCATCCTGGATGGGATGAAGAGTTTGTCTCCCTCCTCTTCTGCCTTCAACTTTCCCAAGCATGATTGTTTTTTCCAGTGAGTCTTTCCTCCTTATTATGAGCCTGATGTACGACAGCCTCAATGCTGGCATTTTTGCTTCCAGGGCAATTTCTGACTTGATTTATTTGATCTAGGGGCCACTAGTTCATCTTTCTGTCTTTGCAAGGTATTCACATGTCTCTTTCACACCCATGTATGGAGATTGAGAATATAGTCGTCTGGATGATCTTGGCTTTAATCACTGGTTAAGACTTCCAGTGTGTCCCTTTTGCATTCTTCAGGTGGCAGGTGGCAGAAAGACTTAGATCGCCTCGATCTGTTTCTGTATGTATGACACTTCCCCATAACCCGAGGCCTCTCTGGGTGGCTCACAAAACAGAGACATACAGAGTAAAATCAACCATCACTTTTAATCACTAAAAAGAGTTTGGAATCAACAGTCCTTATTTTATGTTGAGAGCCAGTGTGGTAGAACGGTTGAAAGTGAGGGCAACTGAGAGGAGGAGGAGGAGGAGGAGGAGGAGGAAGACTTTATAGGAGCATAGAAACAGAGCAAGTCAGAAGGGGCTTCCCGGGCCATCTAGTCTGACCCCTGGCTTCAGCCAGCTCCACTCATGACATGCCCAACCTAAGCTGCCTCAGGTTCCTTGCAGGAAAAAAAAAAGGGGTATATGTATATTTCATACATAAAATAAATGTTATCAGGTGCAAGAAAAAACAAATCCACATCTATGCAGAGTTAATTCTTCTTGCCTTGCTTGTGGCTGTTTTGTTTCTAGTGCTCTCTTGTAACAATGACCTTATAATCTAATCCACAGTTCGTTCCAGTTCAGTTACTCCATAATGACCGGGGTTGCTTCTTTTCTGATCTCCCCACTACAGTGTGTTAAAAGGGTGCTTCCTTTTTATTTCTCTTCATCAGGACAGGTTGACTACCTTGCTGACCCTGCAGCATTATGAGATGCAATTCTTATTCAGGAATAAGAATGGATGTAAAAGGAGATGGGTAAAGGGAGATAAGTACTATGAGTCAGAGGAAAGACTCTGGAAGAGTCAGATATTTTGGTTGTATAATGTTTTTTCTCTCTCGGAGTGCACAGCCTTTCTCCCCTTGACCACACTGAGACAGTGTGGTGTAGTGGTTAAGATTGTGGGACAGGGGCAGTCTAGTTCTACTCTGTGGAATGCGCTCTCCAGAGAGGTCCGCCTAGTGCCGTCGTTATTTGTTTTTCGGCGCCAGGCTAAGACCTTTTTATTTAAACAATATTTTAACAGTGTTTAATATCATCTATAGGCTTTAACTTCCAGCCAGAATGAATCGGGGTTTTTAATTTGTGTAATTTGTATTTTTTGTATTTGTATTGGGCACTATGTTGTCTATTTTTGTTTGTTTATGTAAGCCGTCCCGAGACGTTAAGCGATGGGACGGCTTATAAAAACTCCAAATAAATAAATACATAATAAAAAATAGTCCCCACATGGCCAAGAAACTCACTGGGTGACTTTGAGCTTGTCACAGACTCTCAACCCAAATTACCTCACAGGGTTGTTGTTGTGAGGACAACACTGAGAGGAGGAGGTGATTGATGTAAACTGCCTTTAATTTCTTGGAAGGAAAAAGGTGGGATATCAATATAATGAATAAATGAATAAAAGTTGGCTGGGGAATCACGTCTGCTTGTATACATATGTAGAGATGCGTGCACACGTGTGCAGAATAAAGTTGGAGGAGGAAAACTCATCTTCCTCTCCCATGGTAACCCCCCAACAGACATTGCTGCTTTTGCAGAGCCATTAATGATATTTATTTATTTTTATTTTATTTTATTTAGAATTTTTGTATGCCGTCCCATTCGCATGAGCCTCGGGACAGCTTTCATACAATAAATGAACAACCATATAAATAGTGCACATTTGTACAGGATATTTGTACAACAAATTTGCTGATAAAGTCTGATCCAGTATTCTTTAAAATTGCATCTGATACTGAACTAGTATTTATCAGCATGTTTGATTCTCCCTGTTTTGGGGTTAGTCAAGATGAACTGAAAATTTGGACAGCTCGGAGGATTAAGTTCAAGCCCAATGATGTTGTGAAAAAGCATTATACTTTGGAGTTTTGCACAGAAGCACTCAAGTATCTTGTATTTATTTTATGACAGTTTGGCCCAGTTGTTTTACATTTCTCTGTCAAATCTGTATATCTGTTTGCCAAATGAAAACTGAATCAGGATCAGAGGAAGGAGTTAAAATTGGCAGAAGAAATATCACTAATTTAATGTACACAGAAGATACTCTATTACTGGCAGAAAGCAACAATGAATAAAAAAAACTGATGAAAGTGCAAAAGCAGGACTGCAGCTGAGCATGCAGAAAGCAAATCTCATGGCTACAGAAGAATTACGGAACTTTAATGTCAACAATGACGATTGAAATTGTGAAAGATTTTATTTGCCTTGGCTCAGTTATCAATTCAAAGGGAGGCTGCAGCCAAGAAATTTGAAGAGGGCTGAGACTGAAAGGGCAGCAATTAAGGAAGTAGAAAAGTTCATCAAGGGCAAGGACGTTTCACTGGAGACCAAGGCCAAGCTCATCCACACTATCTTATTCCCCATCTGTATGGATGGGTGTGAAAGCTGGACAGTGAAGGGAATGGATGCATTTGAAGCGGTGCTGGAGGAAAGCTTTGTGAGCGCCCTGGACCGACAGAAAGACAAACGGGGGTCCTGGATCGAATCGAGGCAGAGCTTTCCCTAGAAGCCTACTTTGGGTGCATCACGAGCAGGCTAAACTCCTGGGAGAAGACGATCACGCCAGGGAAGGTCGAAGGCAGAAGAGGAGAAAAGCCGACTAGGAGATGGATCGGCTCCATGAAGGCAGCCCCGGCCTTGAATTACACGAGCTGAGCAGGGCTGCCCCGGAGAGCACATCTCGGGGGGCTTCATTCAGGGGGTCGCCATAAGCTGGAGATGACTGGATGGCACATCGCAACAACAACAACAACATCTGCCAAACAAGGGTACTAGTCTGTCCAAGCGGGTGCTTACATAGCTACCCTTCTGAAATCTGCGTTTCACGCTGTACAGAACAGCCCTAGAAACATACGAGGAGTGCTCCATGAGCCCCCGTTTTGCATGCCCCTGGAGGCTGGTGCGCCATGACGGTGGGTTAAGTCTCCCTGGATGTCTGTATGCGCAGCGATAGGGAAGAAACGGCATCTCTCTAGTAAACAGGAAGCTGTGAAACCAGTGCGGGACCGAAGCTCATGCAGCTTTCCTTCTCAGCAGCTGGGATGATCACACACCTGGCTGTCACAAAGGAACTTGGAAGAGCTGGGACTGGCTGAGTCTGACAAGATTGGTGTCCGTGTCAGACACCAGTGGGGACCAAATGAACAACGAATTCAGGGACAGGTTTGTGGGGAGCCCAAGCTGCTGCTGTGAACTCAGAGGAGTAGCACTTGACTGCACTGCTGATGCATCGAAAGAGTAGGGGAATGTCACTTTATAGGGACCACAACAAAGGGAACTCTCTTGGCGGGTGGACTTTGTATTCAGCCAGATCGATTTGGACAGACTCAGGACGTAACTGAATGAACGTGGGGCTCCTTTGAAGCTGACCAAATCTGAGCATTGCTAGACTTTTGGATTTCAGAGGAACCCAGAGACTGTATGCCTCCGAAAATTGGCGCATTCTCCCCCAAGATAATTTTGTGGTGATCACACACTGATTTTAGTGGCTGAGTCCTTACTGATTTGGTACATGTATGAGAAAGTGTACACACGGGAAATACTGGCCCTAGATGTGTAGCGTAGGGGCAGAAACAAAAGGCACAGTGCGGATCATGCATTCTTGGGGTTGTAGGCCTTTTTCCTGTCCAGGCAAAATCACGTTGCACCCAAAATCTTGCACTGTGGACCAGTCCTATTCAGGGTATCAGCCTGCCTGGGCCATCTCTTTATATTTGCATTTCCCAGCTTTATACTTGCATTTTAAAAAAGAAATTCCGCTCCACAACCCCCTGGCGACTCAGCTAATGACCTTGCAATCGGTGCCCAGAAATGATTCCTCCAGGAATCTGAAGTGTATCACTGGGTCAGTGACGTGGGCCTCGCCTTCCTTCCAGGGCTTGTTGTTGCTGTTCTCTCACCTCCTTGTACAATCGCGAGTTTTCTGTGGAGCTGGGCTAGCGAGGTTTCCTCCCTTGTTGACTTATCCCCAGCTGTGGAGCGACGGCAGCCACTGACTCATTTTGTTCATGCAAGGATGTGAAGAGAAAATTGGCAGCCACACAGGGAGAGGTTCTGAGGAGAACGGCTAGCAGGAACCATCACCAGCAGAAAGCATGTGAGTCAGCCCCTTTCTGAACAGTGAGAGTGGATTTATATATCCCGGGATAGCGACTCTATACCAGCCAGCCAGAAAGTAATAAGGGATATCATAACAGCAGAGCGCATCTCAAGGACTTGTGTGCATCACGTACATTTTAGATACAAAAGCCCTGTGAGGCGGGCCAGTGCTCTTGCCCTCTGACTGGCCACACGGGAAGCTCCTGCAAGCCCCTTGGTTTTGCCTGTCCTCATACAAGAGACACCTGCAGACGTGGCTTCCCGGCTGGAGAAATGCAGTTCTTTTCCTTGGGAGCCTTACTGAAGGCCCAGCCAACATTTTTCATCTTGTACACCCCACATGAATGCCAGGGACGGGGCACAGTAGCCTTCAGTAAGAAAGCTGTCAGAGTGAATACCGTGAGACTTCCAGACTTCAGAATGGATTTCTGCAGGATCAGTTCCTTTTGTGCAGAACTGCTCTGGACTAAATCCCATCCACATAAGAAAGATCCACATCACGGAAAGGACTAGCGCTCCCTGCCAGCTAAACAGTTGCTCCAGCCAGTTACTGAAATTCGGATATCAGTAAAAATAGGCGTTTTGAAATGCAACATACCCTGATGAGCTGGGGGCCTTTTCAGCGTATCAAAAGTATCCTTTAAGGTGCTCTCCTTGCATAGGTCTGTGCCCTTCATCTCTCGAGCCGATCAATCAGTTAGATTGCGCACCTAACGAAGCTGGCCCAATTTTTTTAAAAATATCACTGTAGCTTTAACAGGAACACGTTCTGTGTTTGTGCTTTGCTTATTATTATTATTATTATTATTATTATTATTATTATTATTATAACATTTCTATGCCGCCCCTTGCCGAAACCTCGGGGCGGCTTACAACATGATAAAATACATTGAAATACAATAGTACATAATAAATTACCATTAAATATAAAAATACAAAAAATACATTGATTTACAAATACAAAATTAAAATTATCAGTATAAAATAAACATATAGAAGGAGAAAGAGAAGGAAGAAGAAGTTGCCCAGGCCAGATCATATGTTTTAACAGTTGAAATGATGTTTAAATAAAAAGGTCTTTACCTGGCGCCGAAAAACCAGTAACGACGGTGCCAGGCGGACCTCTTTGGGGAGTGAATTCCATAGGTTGGGCGCCACCACAGAGAAAGCCCTCCTCCGGGTACTTACTCTCCTAATTTCTTTCATGGAGGGTTCCCAGAGAAGGGACTCTCCCGCAGATCTCAAAGGGCGGTCGGGCATATACGGACGTAAGCGCTCGTTCAGGTAGCCAGGACCCAAGCCGTTTAGGGCTTTGTAGGTCATAATCAACACCTTGAATTGGGCCCGGGCTTCAATGGGAAGCCAGTGAAGCTGATGGAGGACTGGAGTCATGTGAGCATAACGCCCCGTCCCCGTCAGCAACCTGGCAGCTCTATTTTGCACCAATTGAAGTGTTCGGACTGTCTTCAGGGGAAGCCCCACGTAAAGCGCGTTACAGAAGTCTAGGCGGGAAGTCACCAGCGCGTGTGTCACCGTCGCCAGGCAGTCGTACTCCAGGTAGGGGCGCAGCTGATTAATCAGCCGAAGCTGAAGGAAGGTGTTCCTCGCCACCGCTGTCACCTGAGCTTCCAAAGAAAGCTCCGGGTCGAGGAGTACTCCTAAGCTGCGGACCTTATCCCTAAGAGGGAGTGTTGCACCATTCAGGACCAGGTCAAATCCACCCTCTCCGAAACCCGATCCGCCAACCAACAGGACCTCCGTCTTGTCTGGGTTGAGTTTCAGTTTATTATTTCAGCTTAGGGTGGTTCTGGCTTCTACCCGTCTCATTTCTAACCATTAATTGGAGGTGCTGCTGTTAGCTTCTTCTCCGTGGCCAAACAAGCTTGATGACTCATGTTGCGGTTGTCACCAGAGGCTTGTGGGAAGATCTGGCCAGCCATGTTTTATTACTTGGCTTGCCCCGGAGAAATGAAAGCCAAGCAGGAAGGATGAAGGATGTTTTGTAGGCAAGGACTCAGCCCCTTCTCTGAAGTGACTGTGGCTGCAGGTGTGAAAACAGAGCGGGTCTCCTTGGCCTGCACTTGTAAGGGTGTTGTCCTGCCTGCGTCCCACGGAGGAAGGGACCTCTCTGTCAGTGCAGCCGCGATGCAGCCGCCCACAGCGCCCCACGAAAGGTCTTGTGACTGCCCCACAGTGAAACTTCTCGTGCTGAGTTCAGGCTTCTGACTTGTTAATCTCTTCACTGATGACAAAGAAGATAATTGATATTTCCTCTCGAATAAGATAATTGTTGAGCTAAGAGGAAATGCCGATGCGTGAAAGAATTATTGTAACATGATACATGCGCCCCAAGGCCAAATGACACCTCCCAGGATCCGACCCACGGAACCCAAGGGCCATCCAGTCTGGCGCCCATGCACACAGCTGCGCACAGCATCCCTCCTCCTGCCCTAACCCCAACCCTCTATGCAGGCATGCCAGCTTGGTGAGACGGAGCCCACGGCCAGCACGGCCAGGAGCCACTGACAGCCTCCTCCACGAATCTCTTTCCAGTCCCCTTTTAAGGCCTTCCAGACCGGAGACCCTCACCGCTTCCTGTGCCGGCAAATTCTATAGTTTAACTGCATGAAGGACTTCTCATCTGTCCTAAATCTCCCATACAGCAGCCCCCCCCACCCCAGTTGGGAGCTGCTCCCACCCCTGATAATTTTTGCTGCCTTTCTCTGTACTGTCTTCAACTCAATAGTATCCTTTTTCAGGTAGGGTGACCAGAACCAAACACAATATTCCAAGCGCAGTTGCACCAAAAATTGTACATTTCTAATGATGGCCAGCTTGCCGCTTGCCTGCCTCACAGCATGAAAACATAGAAACAGCGAGTCAGAAGGGCCTCCCGGGCCATCTAGTCTGACCCCCGGCTCCAGCCGGCTCTGCTCTCGACATGCCCACCATGTGGACGTCCAGCCTGTCCTTGAACACCCGCACCGATGGGGCCTCAACGACCTCCTGGGGAAGCCCATTCCACACCCTTGGGGTCCCGACTGTCAGGAAGTGCTTCCTGGAATCCAAATGGAACCTCGGTTCCCTGAGCTTTGCTCCGTGGGAGCACGTCCTGCCTTCCTCTGCAGGGGAGAACAGGTCTCTCCCCACCTCCGTGTGACACCCCCTCACATGCCTCTATGTCACCAACATATCTCACCTGGCTGTCACCTGATCACCAGATCCCTTTCTTGCTCCATCACTGCCAGCTCAGGTCCCATCAGCCTAAACTTGAAGCTGGAATTGTGCGCCCCAACATGTGTTACTCTGTACTTGCTTACACCGAATGGCATTTCCCATGTTGATGCCCTTTCCCCCAGTTTGGGGAGATCCATTTGGATCTCCTCATGATCCCTTTTGCTTTAAGCCACTCTAAACAGCCGGATGCCATCCGCAAACTTGACCACTTCACTACCCACTCCTAATATCTTATTTAAATGTGTTGACCATGACTGAACATGAGACTCTGATTGCAGTCATACCACAAGCTTGTATAAGGGCACTATGACATTGGCCGTTTTAATTTTCAGTGCTTTCCTAATTATGCCCAAGAGGGTATTTGCCTCTTCCACAGCTGCCACTCATTGGGCATTTTCATCCAGCTGCCCACCGTAGCCCAGGGTCTCGTTCTCGGTCAGTCACTGCTCACTCAGATCCCACCCACTTACGAGTATTCTTGGAATTTTTTTGCCCCAAGGCACATGACTTTGCCCTGGCCTAACTTGGGCCACATTTGCTATTTGGATGCCCTTTCCCAAAGCTAGGTTGGCTCTTTGGTGCTCCTTGCAACCTCTTCCTTGTTCAGCCATCCCAAATAATGTGGGATCCTCTGTGCACCATGTCAGAGCTTTCTCCTGATTTCATATAGTTGACGTATAAGTTGAAAAACAGACGTTTACATCCGAGCTTTTTCATTCAGCCCACTTCTGGAATGCAGTTCCCAACAGCATCTGAATTAAATATCAATTCAAGGTTGCCCTTGGGCAGAAAGGGGCTCGACACCACATTGCGGCCAATGATCGGACAAACTCGGGACGGCTTCCTGGGCCTCGCACAACAGGATTTTAAAGCATGTATGTCAGAATCATGGCCGGGGCCTGCAAAGTTGTGTACGTGGCCTGCATCACACAGGTTCGAGAGGCAGAATGGAGATTCTGGAGCAGGATAGACCTAATTTGGCCCTGAGCATCTCCACCTCAAGGTCCTCAGGAAGCAGGTGAGGTGTGATCCGCCAGAGCCTTTTTCAGAGCACGTGGGCAAATAATCTGGCTGTCGCTGCATATGCTGCTACCTTAGCAACGGCTCTCACATTAGGCGATGAATGTGTTTTGTGGAGTCTTGTGTGGGCACAGTTGTGTGAGACAACTGCAGTGTCTCAGTTTGAATTCATTTCCTTGGAGTTCTAGATCGAAAGACCTTTTCAGTGAGCATTAAACCATGCTTTGTAAGTTCTAGTTTGATTGGCTTCTGCTTAGCTTCTTTGACAAACTGGGAGTTTTTGAAGAAGAAATTATTCCAGCTCTTCTTTCTCTCTTAACACAACCTTAGCCCTGAGCATGGACAGAGTGTCCTTTTTCCAATGGCCAGAGCACCCCAGGGCGAGGTACTGTGAGCTCTGCTGGGCGTTGTGCTGGCTGCGTTGCCTCCTCAGAAATATACCGGAAATGATCAGTGAAGTCTATTTCCCCTAAAAATATACTAAGCATTGCCGCTGCAGGCTTGTGCGTTATCGAGAGTCGATGCTCCTAAAGCAATTGTGCTTTGTCACCGAGCCAGCCTGAAAAATGCTGTGGCAGATTGCAGGATGCCACATTCCACCCTTGCAAATGTTGTGGTGGCACTGTTCCTTTTTTTAGAAATGGAGGGGGTTTTATTTTTAACTTACTGATTTATATTGTATCCAGTTTGTATGGGTTTATCTTGCTCTGTCCTTGGAGGTAGCCTAAAATTAATTTTAAATAGGCAGAAGACGGATATGGCCAGCCCGTTTGAGTTGCATCTCTTTTGTCCCAGAGGAGGCAAGAAGACACAAGCACAGAACCCCCTAAGAAAGAAACCCCAAATTCATCCCCCTTATTTGTACAGATTTGTGGGAAAGAACTGTCTTTCTGGCTGCTGAGATTGTTCCCCCTTCGATCCCTGCCTAGCGCAGCTCAGCAGGAAGCTTCCCCCCAGGAAGGACCCCAAAGTAGCAAAAACACTACCCAAGGCCATCTCCATTTGGTTGCTTGGTCTTGTTTATTTCAGCATTGCAAATATCTTTCCCCCCCACAAAAAAGGGGAAAAACACCCCTAAATATGCCCGTTCTACGTATCTCCAACATTCCGGTCTCTCTCTTCTTTCGGGCCGATCTCTGCAGGAGGTAAGTGCTTGACCCAGAGGGGCGCTTGCTTGAAGTAGTCCATCCTTTTTTGGGTGGGTGTTGGGGTGCAGTGCGCAGGCCGGCAGTTCCGCCACTGTCCTCGAGAGGGCGCCATTCCCCCTCGGACTGCACTGCTCTTTTCTACCTCCAGAGGCTTTCCTGTTCCTGAGGGTGCCGAGCCCCACTGGGAGAAACCGTGCCTCCGTTTCCCTTGTGGGTTTGCAAGAGTTTCAAGCAGAGTGGCTGGACATGCTGTACTAATCGCGGCAGAGAGAAAACCTTTAGGCCTAGTTCGAGGAAGGACCCCGGAATCCAGCTCGAGCTCTGCCAGTTTCACAAAGCAGGCTGGTATACAGTGGGACACGTTTGGGCAGGAATAAAAGACTTTAACAGCTCCCAACATGCTCCAGCCATGAGGCCTGCTGGGAGCTGTAAGCTTTTTATTCCTGCCTGGAGATGTTTAAGATTGTGTAGTCAGCAAATCGGTTTCAGTTGTGCATTTAGGCAGGAAGGATCTTTTTTTAAAAAATGATTTATTCAGTCCTTTCAGATTTCCTGTGTAATTTTAAGATGATTCCTCCTGTGCTTTCCAGGGGGCACGGGATGTAAACGTAAACAGACTCATTTTAAAGACTGTACTGGGAATTCACAAAAAATTCCACCATTGGCGTCACATTTCATGGACTGGGTGCCCCCTGCCTGCAACGGGAGGAAATTCCACAGGAGCAGCTTTTGGGGCCACAGAGGTCTCCACGTGGAAACAACGAAGCACCTGTTGGATTTCTGCTCATATCTTTTGTGCCTATGGACCCAAAGAGGTAGCTACATTCTTGGCTGGTGGGGGCCAATTCCCATTGTAAACAAACAGGGCTGGGAGCCTTGTATGCAAACTGCTTGCAAAAACGGTAGAGTATTTCCCAGCATGCTCCAGCCAGTAATGGCTGACTAGGGCATGCTGGGAGTTGTAGTCCAACACATCTAGAAAAATCAGGATGAGGGTTATTGTACAGGAGAGCTGAAGTGGCAGCTCTGGTTGGAGAAGAGCTTGGATGATTTTTTATTATTATTATTATTATTATTATTATTATTATTATTATTAAACTAAGAACTGGCACGTGCTAGTTTCCTCTTCCCTCCCAACACCTTTTCTTTTTTGTCACAACTTTTTAGATTTTTACACCTGAGTACAAGAACTGTTCTATTATTCAGCTCTCTTAAGTCACTCTTGGAGCCTTTTTTGGCTCAAGAGTGGGGTAAAAATGTTGCAAATGCCTGAAAAAGTCATGCATACGCCAGGGAGAAGTTCCACCTTGCAAACTTGCACCCACTCTGCATGTACCACAAAGAGATCCCCTCCTGCAGAGACCCCGAAAAGCGACAGAAGTGCAACTTGAGTGTAAACCTTGCCACAGGCTCATCCGCTACCGGAAAAATACAGCCTCATGCTGTTTTTGTGGCCAGTGCAGGGGAGCAGGCGTACTTGCGGCCCGTCCTGGAAGCGCAGCAGATCCAAAGCGATGCATTGTGCAAAAGGGAGGGCGGGCACCCAAGGGCAGGGCCAGGGCATTGCCGGCTCCCTTTCTGCTCCCCCCACTGCCCCCGGGTTACCCGTCACCTTCGGGGGCTTTTTATTATTGCTTCAAGAAGAGATGGCTCTTTCCCTGGATGAGGAAGGGCATGCCGTCAGAATGCCGCATCAAAGCAGAATTTTAAGCCAGCACGGAGAGGGGGCCATGGCCGCTGCCCGCGGCTGGTGGCGCTGGCGCCTATAGAGGGAATGAAGGAGAAAGCGAGCCACAGAGGCGAGCCGAGAGGAGGGGGGAAAGGTTTTCTGTCTCTGCCATCTGCCAGGGAGGAGCTGTTGCCATTCGGCTTCCTTGCCCATTCAGTGAGAGGGAAGAAAGGGTGACTGCTGGGGGGCAGTATTGCTTTACACCAGCTCTGGTGCAGACAAAAGCAAATTAATATTTAGGGGAAAGTAAACCCGAGAAAACTGTAAACCGTCATGAGCTTGTTAAGGAATAACGGTGTAGAAAAACTCTGAATGAATCTATCAGCAAACCAATACAAAACCCCCTCTTGCAAAGCCCACCTTCTCCAAATGGGTGGCCTTCCAGAAATGCCGGACTGCAGTTGCCATAATCCTCACTCAGCAGGGCCAACCTGGGTGCGGATGATGGGAGTTGCGGGCCAACCTGTCTAAAGGCTGCCAAGGTAGGAAAGGCTGCTCTAAGCTTGCGAGAAGGACGTCGGCCATTCCTGCACGGCAGGAATCCGCAAACCGGGGGCAACACATCCCATCCCAGCCTGTTCCCCAGCTGTGAGGACAACCTAGAGAACTGCTCTGGCCTCTGACCCCAATATGCGGGGCACAATCCAGGCATGGTGGCCTGCCCTCCCAGATGTAGGAAGCAGTGCTTGGCCGAGTGAGGCGCAGACTCTGGCTGCCCCCCCCCCCGCCTCCCCTTAAACGTGTGTCTGCAATGGCCAGTTTGCCCACCCAACCCCCATGTGCATAAAGGGAGGGTCCAATTTATTATTGCTGTTATTTTGCTCGAGGGATGTGCATTTAGGGATGGATAAGGAAGCGGTGCTAAAGGGGTGATTTTGTGGGGGCGTGGGGGCTGACGGTGGAACAGGAGACTGGCAGAAGAGAGAAGGAAGCAAACCTTTCAGCCAAAGGAATTCTGGAAAAGTTAACCAAAAGCAAGTCTAACCTTCTTCCCCATGAGAAAAACAAATTCATAATCCATATTAGAGAAATGCCTCGCCTGAGAGAGCCATGACACTAATATGGATGTGGGAGTGGTTGTATTTGGGGAAAGTGGGCCTGCCAGGGCTGTTCGTTGCCCCGGCCGGAAAAAAGAACGTGCAGGGTCCGTCCCCCCCGCCATGCCTCGCAGTGTGTGGGAAGCCCCCCTAGTCCTGCCCGAGGCCTTTTGCAAGGCTGGCGGGACGTCTGATGCCTCCGGCATGAAACCCAGCATGGCGCCCCTCCCGCGCACTGCCATGGGGCATCACGGGATGGCGCCCGCACAGCTCTGCTGTGGCCCCTCCGAGAGCGGAGAAAGCACAAAGCCATCGGGGGGGCGGGATCGGGACTGGCGGCTGGAGCCATGCGTTGCAGACCGGACAGGCCTGCGAGTGGGTCGGGGGCGGCTGTCCTCACGCCCCAGCCGCGTGCCTGTTCTCTGGCTGCCCCCTTCCCCCGGCCGAGAGGGGGCCCTGCCCTGCCTCAAGAGAAGAGGCGAGCGGGCGTACGGACGGGGAAGGAGGCGAGCGGGCCTTGCTCCCGGCCCCAGCAGGCGGTGGGGCCCCCCACCTGCCCGTCTCTTCGCGGAGCGGCGCATGCCGTGTGCCAGAGCCGCCATTGGAGCAGCAGCAGCCGCGGCCTGGGCGAGCACAACCCCCGCCCCGCCCCGCCTCACCCACCATGGAAGCGTACGGATATTTGGTTCATGCGCAAAGCGGCTCCGGCAGCGGCTGGCGGGAGGGCGAACGTGGGGGGCAGCGGGCGGGGACGGAGCCCCGCGGAGGAGCGAGAGGAAACGCAGTCTGTTTGGGACACAGCGTGCACAGTCCCGGGCGCCACGCGTCCCTACGCCCGGGACTCCTTTTTGGTATTGGGCTTGTTCCCCAGCAGCGCGTCGATCTCCTGGGCCACCTGGGGTGTCAGCTGGGTGAGGACCTGCAAGGGGGAGAGAGAGCACATCCCCTCTGTTGGGCTGGCCCCCCATCCTCCCGGGGCCACTTCACCCCTGCCTCTGCCCCGTCCCGGCTGCTCAGGCGCCCCTTAATCACGCACATTCTGAAAGAAGCCAGTTCCACCCAACTTCCCACGGAGCTTCACGTGCTCCCTCGACTCTTGCCAGCCCCAGAGTCTCTGGGCCACAGAACCGCGATGCTGCCACCATCCGTGGAGGCCGCCACGTCAACCCCAGCCCAGCACAGGGACCGCGCGAAGCACCCGACCAATGGTCGCGCTGACTCTGCCGGAAAGCCTCCGGCGACGGGAAGCCCGGCGGCTCTGCTCTGAGCGCTGGGAAGTCTCCCCGATGCTCCCCTAAACGCCTGCCCAGGGCGGGAGAAGCAGCGCCTTCCCTATTCTGCGGGGTGGCCCTCAGGAAGCGCCAGCATCACCTGCCTCCATCTCCTCTCGCTGGGCCTAAGCATGCCCACGTTGTTCCCCTCCTTCCCCACAGGACTTTGCTTCTAGGCTCCGATCCTCCCTGCTGCCCTTCCCCGAACTCCTTCCAGCTCATCTGAAACTTGAGAGCGCACCGGGCGGGATCCAGAACCGGCCACAGGATCCGAGGGGAAGCGGAGGGGGCTTTGGACAGGGTAGGTCTCCGGGAGCCAAAACCCACAGCTCCCGCTTTGCAGCCATGCCCTGCGGGGGCTCATATTCCTCTCGTGACCCCCCCATCTCCCCGTGCCCCTTTTCACTGGCACCTGGCCAGCCCGGCACCCACACCTGGCACCTGCGCAGCTGACCTCTCTTTCTGGCTGGAGAGCTATTGCCCTTGGGTTGGATTTCATTTTCCCAGCCCCTCTTTCTAACTTCACATTTCAAATTTGGTTTCTGTCTGCCAAGGCATCAGCCCTCCCGCCCAGCTCTGAGCCACCTGCAAACGGCCACGTGCCCCCACATCATTCAAAAATCTTACTCACCTGAATGGATCCCAAATTCTCAATGAGCTGCTCTGCACTGGAGACGCCAAGGAGGACTGAGCTGACACCTTCCGAGCGGAGACACCACGCTTCGGGTGGGGAGCAGAAAGCGGAAGGTGGATAGAGGAGAAGGGAGATGGGAGAATCGTGTTGGCCAGAAGAAAAATCCCAACCTCTGTATAGCATAATGGCTTCTTTACATGAGCGCCTGCAGAACTAGCTCCTACTTCCTTTTGATAAGAAACCTGTTCCGATGCAAACGGGTCATGGCCAAAGCATGGGGGAAACAAAGCGCTTTGGGCAATTAAAAACCTTTCCCAGACACAGACAAGTTCTTTGCTCTCGTAATTCTTCAAGGGAGAATATTCTTAGAAGGTCTCACACACCGCTGGTCACCAGGTCCTTCCTCCAACCAGCCTACGCTCACTAACGTCCAGTTTGCGGCTGCCACTGCCCGAATGCACATCCGTATCTTCGGCCCAAGGACCTCGATTCCCTCGACCAGGACTAGTGTAGTGCGCGACCTTCCACCTCTCAAGCGGCACACGGAACACAGCCAGGCCCCCCAAAAGACGCCCCCTTCCCCTTACCGATGGCCAGCTGGGCCACAGTGCATCCGAGGCGCTCCGCAATCGGATGGAGCTCCTTGACTTTCGCCTGTTGCTTCTTGCCCTCTTCGCTCTGCAGCTTCTCCTTCAGCCACTGGTAGCCCTGGTCGTGGGGGCGAGAGAGACGTGTGGGGAAGCCACATCGCATGGCAAGCTGGGGCAACGGGGCAAATATCAGCAGGCGGCTGGGAACATGGACAGGTTCCGGGGAGCAGAGATCTCAGAAGGGCCCCCTCCACAACAAGGCATTTTTGCTTGGGATGAGCAAGGGAGATGCCGGCTGGAGGCGTGCGAGAGGAGCCCCGGAACGAACTTGCTAGTTTGGAGCACCTGGTCCTGGAACATGCAAAGTGGTAACCAGTGTGGTGTAGTGGTTCAGAGCTGGGACTGGGACTCAGACGATCTGGGTTCGAGTCCCCGCTCAGCCATGGAGCCAACTGGGTGACTTTGGGCCAGTCACAGCCTCTCAGCCCAACCTACCTCGCAGGGTTGTTGTTGTGGGGATAAGATGGAGGAGGAGAATCATGTAAGCTGCCTTGAGCCCTTTGTAGGAAAAAGGCAGGATGTGAATCGAAAAATAAATAAATAAACTAAAATGAATAACCATGAGAAGAGAGCCATGAGTGTGAGCAGGATGCGTCTCACTTGCCACGAACTAAGCACAGCCAGCTCTGGAGCCATGATTATGGGATGGTGAGGGGTGTGGTTTTTCAGGCGGACTGGAGTACCTGCTCCTTCAGGTGGGACCAGGGGGAAGGTTCAAGGGGAGCTTGCCGGTGGAAGGCCAGAAATCCAGTGCCCCAGTAGCTGTGGGATCGCTGTCCATTTACAGCAGCCTTAGCCAAGCAGGTGCCCTCTGGACGGCTGGGGAGCATGGGTGCTGCAGCCCAGCACCTCTGGAGGCCGCTTGCTTGGCAAAGGCTCATTTGAGGCACTTGTGTGAGGTTTCCCTCTTAGGGGCGGCTTGGGTGAGACGGAGAGAGTGGCCTCACCGAAAGGCCAGCCGGGGGGGGGGGGGGGGGGGGGGCCCCCGCGGGGGGGGCGGGGGGGGGGGGGGGGGGCGCACGTACCTTCATGGCAGCACGACAGTTTTCGGGCACCCGCTCCTCGTACTTCCCCGTGATCAGACCACATGCCAGTGGCGACCAGGTAATGGCTCCGACCCCTAAACGACAGGTGGACAAGGCAGGCAGGTGAGAAGAAATGGACACTGCTGTCCCCCGCCCACACTCCAACACGGCCCCCTCTAGATGTTCTGGGCTACAGTGGCCTGGCTGGCTGGGGATGATGGGAGTTGCAATCCAGTGTCTGGACAGCGCCCTACTAGGGAAAGGTCGCTACGCACAGAATCCCCCATATAGACAGACAATACACTGTCATCCTAACTCACAGAGGCTCAAAAACTCCCTGGTTTAGGTTTTGTCTTGGATGTTCAAGGACCCCGTTCGGTGCAGCCGCCCGTGCCGCAAGGAGCTGCGTGGTCAAGCATCCTCTGGGGGGCCTTTTGGCTGCCATTTACAATCAGCTTGACCTGCTTCACAGGGCTGTGGTGATCATAAAATGGGGGGGGGGGTGTGGGGGAGAGAGGGCACCTTGTAAAACCAACCCCAGCTCTGCAGAGGAGAAGTGGCACAGAAGCGTGATGAAGGCTGATCTTTGTTTCATCCACCATACATTTCTCCCCAGGGGCTTCCCATACAGCATCGTAGAATCAGGATACTAGAGCTGGAAGGGGCCATGAAGGCCATCAAGTCCACCCCCTGCTGTCGCAGGACACCAAGTCACACCATCCCACTCAGAGGGCTGACCAGGTTCTTCTTGAATGCCTCCAGTGTGGGAGAGCCCCCCACCTCTCCAGGCGGCTGGACCCACTGTCGTATTGCTCTGACACTGAGGAAGCTCTTCCTGACGCCCAGCCTGAATCTGGGTTGTCGTAACTTGACCTGGTTATTCCGCGTCCTACCCCCTGGCAGCAGCAGCAAGAAGAGATCTTGACCTTCCTCTCTGTGGCAGCCTTTGAGGTACTTCTAGAGGGGTACCGTGTCCCCCCTCAGTCTTCTCTCCTCAAGGCCGAACATGCCCAGTTCTCTCCGTCTCTCCTCACAGGGCAGTGCTTCCAAACCCCACTGAGAGCCAAGCCCGGCTGGGGATCCATGCTTACCCCGTGCATCTCCCTTCCATGTTCTCCTCCTCCTAGAGGGCTGCCTATCAGCCCGCCCCAACCTGCAGCCCACCAGGTGCCTTGTGACTACACCTCCCAGCATCCCCCAGTCAGGGGGCCCTGATCCCTCTGCGCTCGTACCTATCTTGTGGTAGAGTTCTGGCAGCTGCGTCTCCACCTTCTCCCGCTGGAACATGTGGTACTCTGCCTGTTCACACACGGGAGGAATCAGGTTGAACTGCCGGGCCACCGAGTAAGCCTCCTGAGTCGAGGGGAGGAGACAGAAACGGAGAGCGTTCAGGCGAAGGAGGGAGCCTCACGGGGTTCAACTCGTGTGGGACGGGCTGCCCTAAAGCTCACCATAATCTCCATCGCGCTCCAGCGGGAGGTACCCCAGTACATGGCCATGCCCTGGTTGATCACGTACGTCATGGCGCGCACGATCTCTGCGGGCGAGAAGGGGACAGTGAGCGACGACAGGGCAGGGGTCTTTTCCTGTCCTCAAGAGCCTCGCCGCTCGTTTAAAGACCTGCGGCCCTCGGAGCCATTGCAACGGGGAGGAGAGGCAGCTTGACACTGCCCAGACATCTCTTTCGGACGCTGAACCCTGATCAGGCCTGAATCCCTGCCGAGGAGGAGGAGGAGGTGGGAGTTACACTCCAGGGATTGCTCCAGAGCTGCATCATGTACACCAGAAGTGCCGCCAGAAGTTGCTGCGGCAGGCGGCGTGGAAGGAGCTCAGAGGCAGACACATGCCTTACTAAAGGGTTTTTTCCCTCTGCCCTCCTCATCCCTCTTTCTTCATGCGTTGTGGAATTTTCTGTTGCAAGCTGGGACTGCCTTGCTTAACTTATATTTCAGCCAGCCCAAGAGCTGTTCTTTGGCCGAGGAGCGGCACAGTCAGGCCGGCGTCAGACAATACAGGTTTCTACAAGGAACGGTTAGTCCTGCAGGGACCGGCCCCGCTCTCCTCCCTTTCCTTCATACAGAGGTCGTGCTGGGTGGCTCACTGCCTCTGGGACTCAACTGCCCACCACCCTGAAAGAAAGGTGCAGGGTCCCCGAGGATTCGTGTCGCATGTGAGCCCCTGAACAAACTGGCGTTGGCCCGCCTGATGTCCCCTGCTCCCCTGCCCATACACCTCCCCCCGCCCATAGGGGTGTCCTCAGGGGGACATGCCCCTTGGTGACAACACAGACAAGACCCTGGAGCAGCTGTAAGTTAGCGTGGGCATATCTGCACCTTTTAAACAGCGCTAAATGTCTTCCAGGCATTTGCTTTCTCTAAAAAGCCTCAAGGGACCCAAAGCAGGGGCTGGCAAGGTCAAAGCAATCTCAACGAGGTGGAAACCATGCCGTTGGAGGGGGCCGAGCCCTCCCCCAGCCGTGGAACCTGGGCTTGAGGCCCCCGGGGAAGGAAGACCCCCTCCTCCAGGTCACTGGCTCAGTGCGCCAGCCGCTGTCGTCCACCAATTATATTTCCTGGGTAGCCGGAGTTTTCCCTTCTTAACTGTTTTTGTTGATTGTTCTCCTTCGTTCAGAGCCAAGAAATGGATCCAGCCAGGTCTAAATGAAGCACTTCTCGAAAGCAACTTCCCAACACGAGAACCTTTATGGCATTTTGCCTTCCCTCACTTCCCCGCACTGTAAAGCACCTTCCACTGGCAGTTTAAAGGACTTGGGGAAAAATGTGTGTGTGTTGGAAATTCAGGCCCTGCTCCATCAGCACCTGCCCCAGCACCATGGAATTCCCGCTTTTTCCAAGACTCTGCTCCTGAGCCTTCCACTGGGGCGCAATTTGCAGGATCCAGGCAGCAATCTGTAGGTTTTAATTGTGCAGCCAGGATGTTTCCGGATTTTAATTGTATTTTGTACCATGTTTATTTATTTATGTGAGCCGTCCCGAGGCTATAAGCGATGGAACTCTAAATAAATATAAATAAACAGACAACATTGCTGTCCATGTTGTTTTGCTTAAGGAACTGTGCACCCATGGGGTAGCTGTTAAAGGCAGAAGAGCAGCCAGGATGACTTGTTCTGGTTAGGTGGCAGCCCTAAATGCACCTGGCTTTCCACACCTCGCCCACCCTGCCCCACACTAGTAGGATCCACAGCGGGGCCCCTACAGGGCAGTCTGGGACACTCAGGGGGACACGGGGGGGGGGGGGGATTTAGGGGCCAAAGGACACCGTCACCTGGCAGTAAGCCCCACTGGATGCAGTGGGAGTTACTTTTGAGGACACACATAGGGGGCTGCACTTTTCGTCAGTAACACAGAAGGAAAGAATTATGGGATGTGGCAAGGATGTACAAGGATCGCTGCAAAGGGCCACTGTGATGGGGGGAAATGATGGGATTCAGAAGGGGAGGGGAGGGGCTCAGCATGCCTCTCAAGAGCATGCGTGTCTTAGAACCGCCACAGGGCTTTGCTTTCTGCTCCCGAGACGTGTGGATATGCTCAACCATTGCGACGTCAAGCCTGCCTAACCTGGCTCCCCCAGACTACAACACCCATCATTCCCAGAGGGCATCAGGCGGGGAAGGGCTGCCTTCGCCAGAGCTCAACATATCCCTGAGACGGCAGTGTTTGCAGAGCAGGAAACGGCCTCGGAGAGCCACGTAACTTTGGGGCGAGGAAGGAAAGTGTCTCCATCTGCTGAAAAGCCCTACCCAGCATCCTCCAGCCATGGAATGCTGGGAGTTGTAGTTCGACACAGCTGGAGGGCATCAAGTGGCCAAAGGCTGGACTAGAGCCCTTCATACCCTGCAACTATTCTGCCACCTTTCTGACCACCAAGCCCCATACGAGCAGCAGGGCAGGCAGAAATCCTACAGGTAAATCTCCCTTACACAGAAAATGCCAGGCGAATCTTCTTCATAAAGCCACCCACCCATCCCGATCCTTCCAAAGGGAACTGAGCACCTGTCCACAGCTCAGCCTCAACTCTTAGTGTGCATAGAGGCATCTTGGGTTTTGCCTGACCCTCCGTTCTAAACCCCTGAAAGGTATGGCGTTCCAGGTCTCGTGGGCAGAGGATTGGGGGGGGGGGGGGGCAAAGGGGGGGGGGGATTTGGGGCTTGGGGGGGCAGGGGGAATCCGCAATACCTTCCAGCAAGAGCAATCGGAAATTCGGGTCGCATTCTGCAGGAGGGGAAGGAGAGAACCCGTGAGCCGAGGCAGGAATTCTGGAGAAGCACTGGACTGCAAATAAGAGCCCATCTGCCACAGCCCCCTTGGCCAAGTCACAGTCTCTTGCAGCCTTGGCCCACCCACCCCCCCAGCACCTGAAAAGCGGGGCTCACGGAGCTGTCCTCGGAGGATGCCGTGATGGCAGCGCTACAGTCGGGAACGTGGCACATCCAAGGAATGGTGGAACCTGGATTTTCGGAGGGCCGGGGCCTTTCTCATCCGGCCGGGCTGCAGAGCCTTCAGAGCGGGGGCTTGCTATCAGGGTGGGGGGACGGTTGCTTCCCCCAAAGCGGCGAGGGGGAAGCTGGGGGGCAGTGGGGCCTGGAAGGACCCACTCACCTTCCATGGGGCTGTTGGCATCCATCCGGTTGGCAAACACGATGTCGACATAGTCCAGTTGTAGGCGCTGGAGGGAGCCCTTAAGCCCTGGAAAAGGAAAGAGGGAAGGGAAGGGAAAGATGCGTGTGTGTCTTGGGGAGAAAGCACTGCCATGAGCAGCCCCAGAAGTTCGACCGCGCACAGAAAAGGACCCAGAAGAGCCTTCCCCACCCTGGTGCAGTGGGATTCACAGCAGCTTCTGACATTAAAAACGTCGACAGATAAAACATGAAAAGAAACGTACAAAAGCTTAAAATATAACGCCATCAGCCAGAGTATACGAAAGACCGAAATTAAAACAATGAACATCATATTGACCATGATCCCAAAGTCTCAGCTCCCCCACCCTCCGAATAGGGGGAGGCCAGGCCTGGGTCTATGGGGCTCCAGCCCCAAAGCTGGTCCTCAGCTCCTCCTCCTCGCCTGAGGTGTTCACTGGGGCCAGTGGATATCCCCGCTCCCCCAACAGCTTAATTGTTCTGCAAGGGGGCAACTGGCAAGGGAGGCTGCAACTGGGGAGAGAAGGGTTAATTCTCCCCAGCCACATGCTGCAAACATCTCCTGTGGGGCTATGAAGCTTAGGAAACCCTTTCACCCTTGGTTTGGGGTGGATCCCGGGCCGTGTGTGCAACCGAACGGAAGAATCATTTGGATGAGCCGTGAACTGTGAAATTGTAAATGCATCGTGGCCATGATTTCTAAATGTGCGCAGAGGGATTTAAATCAGCATCTGCAGCGTTTACGGAGATATGTATACTCTGGGGCTGACCCTGAATCTTTTAACAGCTCAGCAGGGCCACTGCCCCCAAACCTTCCTTTTGCCATCCCACTGGTAATTCCCTGGCCTTCTGAAATTGTGAGCTCTCCAGACATGATCTCGGCAGCTTTTCCCACCAGCCCCGCCCCCCCCACACACATCCCTCTCAGTCTGCACTGCCCGCCCCCCGCAAGCACCCTGTTTCCTGCTCTCCCACCCTTACCCTCAATTATGTGTTTCCGGGATAAGCCTCTTTCGGTCTCAGCCCTTTGAGGAAAGAACAAGAAGAGAGATGGGGACGTTACGAGGATCGGCCGTTTCCACCCCCACACACATTCCCACAACACCCCAAACTGCAGAGGGGCCACTCTGCTCCCTGTGTCAGGATGACCCCCTTTCCCTAGCACAATCCAGTTCCATGTTCCCCTGCATCCTAGGTGGATATGGGTGGCCACTGAACCCAAATGGAGAGGAAGCCTAAGAGCGTCAGAAAAGTCTGGCCGGCAAAGTCCCAAGAGCTGCCCTTGGCGGTAGACAGCCTCTAATCCACTTTCCCAGCCTCCTTGAAATCACGGGGATAAGAGGCACTATGTTGTTTAAAAATCAAATCGCAGATAATCAAATGATGCCTGGTAGGCGCTGATAGGCCCCTTCCCTTTCCAACAGTCCAATCCCCAAAATTAGTTCAGCTTCACATAAAGGCCAGCCCTTCCTTTCTTTTCCTTTCCAAACTCTGGGCTCAGCTCTTGAATGTGCAGTGCTCCAATCAGTGCAAGAGCACCTCTGTTCCTGTGCAGAGAGCATTCCCCTTGCCACCACCTACTCACAAACTAAGTTCCCAACACGTATAGTTCAAAGCTCCCGCAACAAGCAGCTTCCCCATCATTTCTCTGCTTCCTCGGGGTACTTACTGTCCTCCCCAGTAAATTTTTGTGGTCACGACGTAGCTGGAACGCCTGAGAAACAGAGGCGGAGGAGAGAGAGCATGGAAAGTCACGCAGCCGAAGACGACTTAGGCTGAGTAAACCAGAGTAAAGGTAGGGATTGAACCCCACTCGGGGCATGTGGGCTGTTTACCTCCATCCTTTGCTCTTCAGGATATTTCCCAAGGTTTTTTCTGCTCTGAAGAAGAAAAACAAGGAAAAGCATTAAGCAGAAGTCAGCTCTATTGACTTTATTATTGAAGGAGAAGGAAGATGCTAATTTCTATCAAACTTGGGACTTTTTAATTATTGGCTAGAGAAATGGGACTTCGCATAGATTTAAATATGTTTTTAAAGTTTTCATAAATGGAAAAAGAAGGATGTGGGGGCTGACTCAGCGGGCTCGATGTTTTTGATGGTGGATGTTCTTTGTAGTTTTCTTTTTGTTTTTTTAGGATTATAATTTCAGATAAGACTTATTTAAAAAAAAATCGGAAGTCAGCTCTGATGGATTCATCGGTGATTACTCCGGATCTGTGGCTGTGGGGCTCAGATCAAGGAAAAATGTCAAATGGGGTGAATACCCCCACTGCAAAATAGCTTCCAACAGGCACCCGAACCAAGCAAGTGCTCCTTCGCTTGCGGGGTGCAAAGATTTTGCCTTATCTTCTAGCAATGAAGACCACACGCAACTGACTGGGGACAGGATTCGGCTCCGTCAATGTCAAACGGGACTTTTTGACTTGGCTTGTGATACCGACAGGCCTCGACACTGGCTGGTTTTGCTGTCGTTTTCACCCTTCTGCCTTTTACCGGGAGAACATTTTGATCTGTTCCTGACCTGAAAACTCGCCTTGCTCTGGCAAAAGAACTTGAGTGTGAAATTTCGGAATGAGAAGGTGCTGCTTTTTGTCCAGGACTCAACAAAGAGCAAAATTTTCTCTCCTGCGACAGGTATTAAATTAACACAGCAAAGCCCGGCAGCTAATTATCACCAGCTCTGGCGTTACTGAACAATCACGGCGTTTATCTCGTCTGCATCTGAGCTTTGGAGAGAAATGCCACATTTCTCGCTTTTCCTGGCTATTTGGCCCCGATCTTCTCTTCCTCCAGCCCCTTCTGCACCCACACGCTCCTGCCGGGTGGGGTTAACACCCCACAGACCTGAGGAAGCGGCCCCTCTTCCCCACAAGAAATCCACTCCCCTGTGTTTTTGCCACTTTGGACAAATGCAGTTCGCGCTCCAACCCGCAATGCGGAACAACTCCCCGGTCCACATCCGAGGAAGGCAGCGTGTGGTCCCCGGGGCGATTAGGGCATTTTGCACCCCGACCCGCTACCCTGTCTCGGCCCCCTCGGGGGTCTCTCTGCCATGGCTTGAGGGTTGCCGTCACACGGCATCCTAGATCGGCAGAAGCCCCATATCTGGCAGGCACGCAGATCCGCACACCAGCCGGCCTGCCCTCCCTGGCCCGCAGGGACACCACTCCCCCTGGAGGCCTGCTCTCTTGGCCCAGCACCCCCCGTCCCCGCGCATCACACTGCGACAGAGAGCATCTTCACTTCTCCCCGCTCCACCTTCCCTCAAGCCAGCCAGCCCGCAATCTGTCCTGACAGAATCATGTCATGAGGCTTTAATCGCTGCGTCCTGAAGAGCCCCGGGAGAGGGAACGTGGGCCAGCAGGGGCCCGGGGCGGTGGGCTCAGGAGAGAAGCAACGGCAGAGGAAGACGTGAAGCCAGGCAGATCATCCCCAGCAGGGCTCAAAGCCCAGGGGAAAGCGCACGCAGTAGTGAAGACAAGAGGGGCTTTGTGCATGGGAAAAGTGCAGGTATCCAGGCTTAGGAAGGAAGGACGACAGTGACACCTGTAAGAGCTCCTGGTGGGGGTCAGCTGTTGGGGACGATGGGTTGGTGGGGCAGCTGGAATGCAGCCGTGGGGAGCCGGGGTCCACGCCAGAGGGCTGCATTCCAGGGGAAAGCAGGACCCCAGATAAATGGAGCAGGGCAGAAATGGGCAAACTTTCGTATCAATTTCCTTTTCCTAGTAACTAAGCCTTAGAAGAATTTCAGCCTTTTTAGGACGGGAGGAAACTGAGCAAAAGCTGGGAAGCCATTGACCAGCCGTTGGGGGACAGAAGTGTGGCCCACCTGGGGAATCCCAGATTTGGCCCCGGACTGAGGTTTTCGTACCCTGATGCAGTGGGAGAACGGGGACAGAAGTCAACTTCTGCATCCCCACATAGCCCAGGCAGCCCTGTACTGCCAGCTGTACGACAGGCAGTATTCAAAAGATGCAGCCCCCACTCAGCAAGGAGATGCAGTGAAGAGAGGCGCTGCACCTGTTGAATTTCTCCTCCAACTGCTCCCCTTTCTAGGAATGGAGTTGCGGATGCAATGGGGGGACATACTTGCCAGAAGCGTAGACCTCGGCCGTGTCAAAGAGGTTGACCCCGTTCTCATAAGCGATGGTGAGCACGTTCTCCGCCGTCTGGGTGGAGAGAGAGCACAGGCCGTTCAGGGGCTGGGGGGGGGGTTGCTCACCTTCCCCCTGTCCTCACTGGGAGCCACATGGAGAGAAATGAAGCAAAAGCAGCTTTGCCTTGCACAGAGACAGGAAGAGCTCCACCCTCTTCGCTTCTGGAATCCCCATCTCTGGTCTGATGCCAGTTTCCTGGTTCCTTCCCCAAGAGGAATCTGTGCCTTGGTGAGGCACCTTTTAGGCACCGAATTTGTGAGTTACTTGAGGCACCGCCGTTCTCCATAGTCGGTTCAGTTTTGCATACCACTGGTCCCCAACAGCCTTCTACAACTTCATGCCTTCCAGATGTACATCAACTCCCATCATCCTCAGCCAGAATGTCCAGGGGTCAGGAATGCTGGGGTGGTGGCCCAAAACATCTGGAGAGCACCAGGCTGGGGAAGGCTCGCTCATATGGAGACGTAATGCCTTTCGCCTTCGCAACAACCCTGCGAGGTAGGCAAGCCCGTGGCTGCCCCAAGTGAACTTCACAGCTGAGCTCTCCTGTGGCCCCGCCTGACACTCGACCCCAGCGCCACACGGACCCCTCGTCCCCTCTTGGTGTGGCAAACGCTATGTGGCTGTCACGCACGAGAAGGGGCTGGAACCCCGGCCAGCCCCTGATACAGACTCCGAGGGCTTGCGTGGGCTGTGGCCCTGCTCCAGGCGCCCAGGGGAGAGGGACCTGAGCTTAGCGATCGCCCCACAATGAGACCCCCGGGGCTCGAGGGGGCAAGAGGGCCAGGGCACGTACACGGACGCGGCATTTGGAGACCAGAGGGGCCTTCGGCGAGGAAGAGAGAGCGGTGGGCTGGCACTTACCTCGTCGGAGATTTGGGACCCAAATGTCACCCAGGTACCTGCGGGGGAGAGAGCACACCTTGAGACGAGGCCATGGCGATGCACTCGACCCAGCGGCGCTCCAGGGACACTGGGATGGGCCCCATCCCGACTGGGGCGGCTACCGGCCATGGGCAGCTCTGGGCATGCGCAAAATACCCCTCCTGCAGCGCCAGTCCCCCCTCGATGCCCCGCCTTCCTCCCGCCGTCCCCACATGGTTTTTCTTCCGGAGACTCACCGAGGCCGAGGCACGAAACACGGAGGCCCGATTTGCCAAGATTCCTGAGGAGAGAGAAAAGGCAAGAGGCAAAACCGGATTGCATTGGTGCAGGGCCCTCTGAACGCACGGGCCGGATGGGCCCATACTAATCTGTGTATGTTAACCCTTGGAAAATGGGAAAACTTCCAAAATTAACAGTCGTCGTCATAGGGGTCCAGGACACTGCTTTGCCCGGGGCCCATCGTGCTGTTCAGGCGGCCCTGCACCGGTGGGCACTCCAGAATGTCGGGGGACCGCAGCCACCAAGACCCAAGGGCTGCGCCCCGCCACATGCTGCTTGGGGCAGGAAACAGCCAGGGGCGCGGCCTTTCCCCCAGGGGCCTTCGCCTCGGTGACCGAGAGGCAGTGCCGCAAGGGTGCAGAACCCCCGCCTGCCCGCTGGCCAGAGAACCTCACGGGCCGCATCCAGAGGTGGGAGGGGCCAAGGCAAAGGGGCGGGGCCAGAAGAGCAGCAGTGCCGGTGTGCTGTGGCTTCCGGAGGCGATTCGAGGCATGTGGGACGCGGCCTTTTCCTGCCTCCGCTCGCCTCGCACCCTGCATCTCGAGGCGGAGCCCTGGGAAGGACACGCTAGCCTTTTGGGCTGGGAAGGCAGGACTGGAGCCAGAAGCCAGCGAAGGCCTGGTGGCTGAGGAAACCCGTGGGGCTGGAGGACAGGAGAGCACCCCAGAGGGGAAGATTTGGGCCCCAGGATGGTGGATGGAGCCTCCGGGGCTTTGCAGCACAGCCGGGAGCCTCTGCCGTTCAGCCAAGAAAATGGCTTCATTTTACCCTGTGCCGCAGAAACAGAGCTGGAGCACGGGGTGAGCGGAGCCGCGCTTCCCCGGGGGCCTCTTCCTGCAACCTCGGGTGCTTGGATTTGCGTGCTCAAGCCCCCAGCCGGCTTGTGCTGGCCACAGGGGAGGCCCACACTTCAGCCACAGCGGCCGAGCCTGGAGCCACCACTTCTGGAGTCCCAAGAATGCCCCACCAAACCTGTCAGGGGGTTTGAACCCCCGAGTCAACACAGCCAGGACTTCTGGGTCCTCTCTTGAACACCCGCCCTTCCCATGCAACTGGGGCGCCCTTGGAGGCGTCCGTCTCCCTCCCGGGGCCTCACTCCCCCCCAACCCCGTGCTCATTAGCGCTGCTGCCCGCCCAGCGCGTGGCTCGCGGTTTCATTAGAGTGCGGCCTGCGCTGTGAGCAGGATGGTGATAAAAATAGAAGGCAGGCAGAAACGGGGTCAGTGCTGCCGATGACGGGGAACTTCTGCAACTGAGATAATGGGGCGAGGAAGATGGGGGGGGGCTTTGGAGCAAAGCAGGGTGGGGGGCTGGGAGAGAGAGGAGAGCCATTTCTGAAGCGGCGTCTTTCGGCCACCTCTGCGGCAGTTCTGGGACGGAACCAAAAGCCCCCGAGCCACTTCCTTGCACACGCATCCACGGCAGATGATGGGAAACGATTCCCAAACCACCAGCGCTCCATCCCAGAATACGTGAACAAACGCAACTGGTGGGGCCACTGAGCACGTGCGAAGTGCGCTTCCTTCCGTGCTGAGGCGGCCAGAACATACCCTGTTGCCACACATGGAAGGCTGGGTTTTCCGCACCCTCAACATCACCCTTGTTTTAAATGGTTGTTTAGTCGCAAAGTCGTGCCCGACCCTTCATGACTCCGTGGATGACATTCCTCCAGGCTCTCCTGTCCTTCCCCATCCCTCGGAGTCCACCCAAGCCCACACCCACTGCCCCAGAGACCCCATCCAGCCACCTCAACCTCCATCATCCCCTTTTGCCCTCAACTGTTCCCAGCATCAGGCTCTTCTCCAGGGAGTCCTTCCTTCTCATTAGGTGGCCAAAGCATTCGAGCTTCACCTTCAGCACCTGGCCATCTAAAGAGCAGTCAGGGTTGATCTCCTCTAAGACTGACTGGTTTGACCTCTTCACGGTTCGCGGGAGGGACTCTCAGAAGTCTTCTCCAGCACCACGATTCAAAGGTCTCAATTGTTTTAAATAAAATGTAACTAAATCCACCAAACTTTCTCCAGAAAAGGACCTTCAGCGCCCCAATTCTGTTCTGCCTTCTTCCCTAAAGGCCTTCCCACCTCAGTCTGACCTCTCAGGGGAAGATTTCTGGCCCAAAAGTCAGGTAAGGACTGTAGGGAGGAGTTCACACCTCACCTGTGCCGGAAGCATCCCTCAGGTGCCTGGGGCGAGCTGTGCCCTGTCCAAGCCGAACCTGTTTCGCAGGCTTGTTGTGAAGATAAAACCAGGTGAGTGGAGGGGAGAGGAGCAGATGCTCGGTTCCGCGCCAGAAGTGCAGGTTAAAAAGGTGAACAGCAGCTAAGCCAGTGGCTTCTGCGTGCATTCACATAACCAGCTTTCCGGCAGAGAAGCAAAGGAAAGTTCCTTATGCTGCAGCTTAAGGAACTGACTTAAATTCCACGAACGTTTTAAAATTAAGACACCTTTGAGGAGCGCTTCTGATGTGGAGCTCTGCACCAGAAAGGACGGCTCATCTGCTTCCTTTCTGTGCATCCAACCCCTTTATAAAGCACAGGAGCAGAACGAGGGTGGCAGTTTTGGGGTGCAGATGGGCGAGAGAGAGCGAGGCAGGTCTACCCACTGTGCCACCAGGTGATATGAGTCACTGTCCCGCGAGCACCAGCTGCTGCTTTGATATGGGTCACGACCTGGCCTCATAATTAAACCATGGGGCATGAGCAAAACAGGCAGAGGTGGAAGAGGGGCCAGAAACACAATCTCTGCCCCCCCCACATCCCAACCTAGCTTCAGTGGCCCAAAACAATATCACCCAATCAGCAGCAATCTTCAATTAAAAATTATGGGATGCGGATCCTCTTCCTGAACCCATCGTAGAAACAGAGCGAGTCAGAAGGGGCCTCCCGGGCCATCTAGTCTGACCCCCGGCTCCAGCTGGCTCTGCTCACGACATGCCCACCATGTGCATGTCCAGCCTGTCCTTGAACACCCTCACTGATGGGGCTTCAGCCACCACCCATGGAAGCCTTTCCATGCCTAACCGTCAGGAAGGACTTCTTGGCTTCCAAACCGAAACCTTGGTTCCCTGAGCTGTGCTCCATTGGAACACATCCTGCCCTCCACTGCAGGGGGGAAAGGTCATGACCCACCTCTGCATGGCACCCCCTCACGTACCAGCATGTCGCGAACAGGTCCCCTCAGAGTCTCCTCCTCTCAAGGCTGAAAAGACCCAGCTCCCTCAGCCTCTCTTCCTATGGCTTCCCCTGCAAACCGGCCACCAACCTTGTGGCCCTTCGCTGCACTGACTCCAACCTGGCTGTATCCCTCTTGTAACGAGGGACCCAGAACTGGACGCAATACTCCAGCTGCGGGCGCGCCAGAGTCCTTTAGAGTGGCAGGAATACCGTGGATCTTAATGCCGGAAGCCTCCCCAGCTTAACTCCCTCCCGCAGGCCCCCTCTGGCAGGGCTGCCCAGCGAAATTTCCCCGCAGCCTCCTGCCAACTCAACCCAACTGCCCCAAGCAGTCTGAACCCTCAGCAGGAAATGGGTTGCAAAAGGAATTGACCGAGGCCGTCAGTTATGGGGTGCAGTTGAAGGAAACACAGCTTGCACAAGGAAATGTCTTGCTCGCACAAGAACACGTCTCTCTGGAGTCATGCTCCTATTTAATTAGGATTTTTTTGCAAATTCTGCAGGTTCTGTCTGAGCTGGGCTGGGAGGGCTGTTTCCCACCCCATCCACCTTTGCACACAGTAGGGGAACATGATGGGACTGCAACATCACAGTCACAGCGGCTGCTGGAAAAGACACCTAAATTCTGGGAAGTCTGCCTATGGAAAGCCGTTGGTCGTGACAACTTGATGGGGCACAAAAGCACTCTGCACATGCTCAGGGGTCTCCACTGGCAAGGAGGTTTGGTGCCTCCCAGCACCAAGTGAGCCCCGCTCTAACGGGGCACTGCCCCACCAGCCTGACGCAGTAACTTGGATGGCCGTTTCATTTCCAGCATTCAAGGACTGGTGTGGCGTGAGGCCCGTATGCTGGTGCAGGAATTGTCGAGGGACGGGGCACTGAGTCTTTGCATGTCCGATTCTCCCCACACCACCCCTCTGGGGGGGAAAAAGACATTTCCTCAGAATATGGTTTTGAAGGGATGTAAACGTCGCGCACCAGCCGTGCATTCGGAAGATCGCGTTCCTCTACACTGTGATGATTAAGGAGGTCAGAAAACATCTGGAGCCGACCCACAGCCCAGCGGCTGGATCTGTCCTTACACTTTGGGCGGCCTTCTTCTGCCAG
Organism: Varanus komodoensis; assembly: GCF_004798865.1. Classification (NCBI taxonomy): domain Eukaryota; kingdom Metazoa; phylum Chordata; class Lepidosauria; order Squamata; family Varanidae; genus Varanus; species Varanus komodoensis. The sequence goes on along the minus strand of NW_025336565.1, from coordinate 380,874 downwards.
GCTGGGTGACCTTCCCCTGCCCCCCAGGTCTCCCCACACCTTGCCCTGGGCAGCCCCCTGCTTCCCTTTCAACATCCCACAAAACCCAACCTGGCCCTCCCGCAGAGAGCTTGCGGCCTCCCGCCGTGAACTGAACTGTGTGGTCAGGCAGCGGTGCCGGCCGGGCCGGGCGAGGGAACCTGAGCCGGAGGAGACGCAGAGCAGCAACTGAGATCTGCGGGGCGGTTTGGAGGCCGGCCAGCTCCAGCAACAATCCCACTCGCGTGCACCAGGGGAATCGCGCCCGGCAGCCCTGGCCGCCCGCCCAGCCCACAGCACTCCGACTCACCGGACTTCTCCCACAAGGTCTCATGTGCTGGCTCCGTGCCCCTTCCCCCCCCCCGGAATCCCCCCCACCCCAGGAACCCCTGGCCCCCTTGCCTCCTCCCCCCGCCCGGGTTTTACGCATCTGACCGTGCACGGGCTGGCAGAGGAGCCAGGATCCGGGCCCCGCAGCGGCCCCTTCCCAGCAGCCCTCCTGGGCCCTGCAGCCCTTCCCACGTGCGGGAGGATTCCCACATGCGAGCCCCAACCCACACTAGCACGCAGGCGTGGAGACCCATGTTGCGCATTTGCGGGTCCCCACACTGCCCAACAGTGGATGCTTTCTTCGGAGCAACACTCGCGCCGCAACACCACGGACAGGGACAGGCCCGTTGGAGGGGGCCGGCATCCTCCCTCTCCGTGAAGCCCGGGGTGCAGGCTCACTTCCCCGTGAGGTCTGGAGGCCCCGCTGCTCCCTGGCTTTTCGAGTCCCCCCCCCCCCGCCCCGGCCGTGCTCCACCTCTCCCCAGTTGCTCGGTCGAAATCCACATTCCCTTTCAAAGAACTTGCGGGTCCCGCAGGCTTCGCCCCACCCAAGGGACGCAGGATCCGAGCACCACAGGCCCGCCTGCCCCAGACTCTGCCCCCTCACGTTCCCCTCCGGACTTTCGGGTTGGCAGCATCGATCCAACTTGAGCTGAAATGCGGGCTACGAAGTTGGAGGGTTGCACAGCCTCAAAGGCGGGTGCGGGAAGGCAGGCGAGCGTGCATGCCCCCGGGGGTTGAGTTGGGGGGGGGGGTCCCTGGGACCCTGTAGCAGCCCGTGTGCAAAACAGGCTGCCTGAGACCCCCCCAGAAGTACTTCCGTAGATGTTCCACCTTCCCCCAGCTTTGGGGTCCCGGGAAAGCTTTTCTTCCCTGCCATCCACGAGCACCCCATGCCGCAGCATCGCCCCACGGCCCCCAGCGCTTGGGCGAGAACCTGAGTCCTGCTTTCCACCGTGCGGGGGGGGGGGGATCGCGGGAGGGGGCCCTCTTCGCTCTGCCCCTCGCCGCAGTCGAGCGCTGGGCTGCCTCCCCCGCGGCTCCCCTTCTCCCGCTGCCCTCCGCGGGCTGCCCCTCCGGCACCCTGCGCCTCCGCAGGGGTCCCTGGACCGGCTCCTCCGAGCTTTCCCAAAGCGCAGGACGAGCCAAACGCGGCGCTCGCATCCCCCCCCCCCCCGTCCAAAGGCATCTGGAGCCAGGCCCCCCGAGACGGGTCCAGCCTGCCGCTTGCGAAGCAGAGCCTGCCCCCCCCCCCGCTTCCAGCACGAGGCAACCTGCTTTCTGCACCCCCACTTCTCCCGTCCCACCCACGCCAGCCCTCCCGGGCCCCGGAATGGGACTCCTTCCTACGGCTGTGCCCCACCCGCTCGGGCGCCCATTCCCGCGCCGGCCCCCTAACCCCGCGCCCCCGCAGCTTCAGCCTCTGAGCCTCCTTTAGGCCGCACGCCAGACACCTCCGCCGCTCGTTCTGCCCCAGGCGCCCCCCGAGGACCCCCCCGCCCCTGTAGCGCCCCGCGCCGGCGCCCCCCCACTGGCCCGCGCCGCGCCAAGCGGGCCCCAACCCGCGCCCCCCTGCCGCAGCCCCCCAGGCGACGGCCGCCCCCCGCCCCCTACCTGTAGTTCATGCCGGTGGAGCGGCCGGTGGACTCCCGCAGGAGGAAGGCGATGTGCGGCAGGTTCTGCCCGGGCGCCCGGAGCCCCATGCCCAGCCGGGGGCCCTTGCCGGGGGGCTGGTAGCCCCCGTTGCCCTGCCCCCCCGCGCCCTGGCCCCGGCCCCCCCCGCCGCACAGCCGGTCGTCGCTGCTGCGGCTCCGCAGGTTCTGCTCCGTGCAAGCGATGGACACCTGCATGGCTCCCGGGCGCCCGGGGCCACGACCCCGCAGGCCCCGGCTTGGGCGTCCGGCTCCGGCGCCCCCGCCCGCTCCCGGGGGTGCAGGGGCTGCGCGCGGCGGGTGGGGGTCCGCCGGGCAAGGGAGGCGAAGGCGCCCTCGGCAGCCTCGGTCTGGATGCGGGGCGCCCCGCTCCTCGGCTCAGCCGGGCCTCATTTGCATGGCAGGCGCCGCCCCCCGGCCTCTTTGGGGGGGGGCGCCGGGAAGAGGGATGCCGGCAGGGAGGGGGAGCCGCCGCCGCCCCCCCCCCCAGCTCTGCCACAGCCCCCGCGAAGGGGTGGCGGAGCCGCAGACAGCTTTTAGAGGGGGCGCGTATCCCCCCCGCTTCTGCACTCTCCGCTTTCCAGTAATCCCTCCAAAGAGCGACGAGGGGAGTTAAGAGCCATCTGCGAGGCGCGGGGGCTGGGAGAGGGGGCGGATTTGGGGAAATAGCCGTTTAGGACCGAGGACGCGGTGCGGGGGGGGGGGGGGGGGGGGGGGGGATAGCCAGACTGACAGTATTCTCGAAGGACAGGGGTGCTGCACCGAATGGGGGGGATACGAAAGCGGTGAGGATGAATAAAGCGAGGCAGGCAAGTTGGGGGTGCGGGGACTGGACTGGTAAAGAGCGTCCCGCAGCTTAGCTGGGAACCTCGGTTTCCCCCCTGCCAGTTTTGGATCAGCTAAGACTGCTTTGCCTAACGGCGCCCTCAGGATGCCTCGGGCTGCAGTTCCCATCATTCCCAGCCAGCACCAACCCCTCTGCAGGATACCAGGTTGGAGGAAGCTGGGCAGCACTAGGAACCCAAGAAATGCAGAACTGCCTTTTGGTGGCCTTTCTTTCCTCGAGGGAGAGTTTCCAGGCCCAAAATGCCGCTTCCCTTCCCTGTTCTCCCCCACCCAGTGCTCAGGTATGAATGCCAGGCCACACCAGCGTCGCTTCGTGTGTTCTCTTGGGGTGCTGAACGGCAGGCGGCAGGGGACGGCACAGAGGCCCTGGTACCTGCTGGGTGGTGCGGGGGGCATGGAGCCCCCCCCACCCCACATCCGGCCGTGCCCATGCCCAGTTCATCCATCAGTGGCAGGACAGGCAGAAGTTAAACTGGCTTTTCCTGGAGTGGAAACGGACTGGTTGCGCTTTCTGCCTGTGATCGCCTAACAGCACGATTCCAATTTTATGTGCAGTTTAATGCTTACTCTGAGGGCTGTATCCGTTCTTCTGTTTGCCCATTTTCCACCACTCGGGTAACTTTATTGCAGTTTGTTTTTCAAAGTAAGTTTCTAGTCCTCAGGATTGCTAGACTGGGCTTCCAGAGGCAGTGCCTGGCAAACCCATAGGTTTCAGGCAGGAGGAGGCCTGCCATGAAATTCCCTCTCTTGCCCCTGAGAGCAAAGAAACAGAATCAGTTGCGCAAAAGCCTGGAAGCTTCAGGTAAATACTCTCCATTTAGCTTTTCTAGTTGCAGGAATTACCACAACAAAGCCTCTTGAAAGCCCTGAGATGCGGGGGCGGGGGGGGGGATCTAAATAAATAAAATGGCTCCTCAGGAAGCCAGGGGTGGGAAAACTGTCTGCTCTGCGCAAAAGAACAACAGTAAAGGCAATGTAGTGTTAGTCTCTTTTTCCACACACAGAGAGAAAAGTCTTTTTTCCATGTCCGAAGAAACACAGGGAGATGGTGCTGCTTGCTAAGGCCTTCCAGCAACGGAAGACATCTTCATGGCCATCTAAGACAACGTGGCTGAAGCGGTCCTCCAAAGGAACTGCTTGGCAGCCCGTGAAGAAGAAGATGTCCCCGATTCCAAAAGCGCTGAGCCTACGAAGTGCCCCGCTGGCTGCCGTACCTGCCCCCTCAGTGCCAGGGGAGGTCATTCATTGCAAGAGGAACTAAAATGCTTCTGAACATCAACCTCAAGTGCCTTCGCCATCGTGTAGCACTCTATTACTCTTTTATATTGTTATTTATTTTATATTGTTATTTTTATATTGTTACTATTGTATTTTTCTTCATGTTGTGAGCCGCCCCGAGGCTTTGGCGAATGGGGCGGCATATAAATGTTTTAATAAATAAATAAATAAATAAATAAATATTACCCATCCCTGCCGGCTGGAAACAGCGTAAAGCGAAACCATCCATTCATCACGAGGGGGAGAGGAATCAGTCTGGAAATCCTCCCCACTTTTGCGGGAAGGGGAACGTCTTTATGGGGCCATGAGCAGCTGTGGATCTCAGCCCCGGGAACAGGAGACCCTGTCATGGGCAGGAGGTGCTGCGGGGGAAGGACCGGGGCAAGGGGACCCCCAGAGGAGCACCGCTCAGGCCTCAGGTGCTGCGATTCGGCCTGGATTTTTAAAAGCCTCTCTAAAGTTGGCCCGAAAAGCATGAGAACAACAGAAGACGCTGGCTGGGAGATGGCCCAGCCGTTCTGTGCAAGGCGACGCAACCCCTTTCTCGTGCAGGCCACCAACAGAGGCAAAGGCGAGGCTGAATTCCCCAGATGCTCTCCAGAACTGACCAAAACTAGGCTGGACCCCACTCCCTGGTGTGGAATCCCCCTAAAGCTCTAGGTTTGCTCATGGCTGGCACCACATGCCCCAATACCTCCAGAAAAACCAGGAGCGGCCTTACCCAAGCTGGACCACGGGTTTGCCTAGCTCAGTATGGTTTACCGCCTGCATGGGGTAGGTGCCTGCACCCAGCCTGCCAGCTTCTTCCCTAGTCTCCCTCCTTTCCCACAGGGGAAGAGCTCTTATCTCCAAATAGCAGCTTGGAGATAAGAGCTCAGAAGCTGCTGGGGGGACGCTGCTGAGCAATTCATTCCTGCTTACCTGTGCCAAGAGTAGGCCTAAAATGGCTCATAGTTACATTTGGCCCTGCCTGCAGATGGCATGTGAGCCCCGAGACCTTTCCCAGCCCTCCTTCAGTGCACGGACGGACAGGTAGCCGCTTTCCGGGGCTTCAGAGAGAAAGCTTTCCCAGGCTCACGGGCAAGACCCAGAAATGTTGGCTTTGTGCTCCCAGCCACCCAGGCCTGGTGCCAGATTGGCATTCCTTCACTAGGCTGTTTTGGGAAAGTTCAATACGAACCCAGACTGGCGAAAGCCCGTGCAACATGGTGGCTGCGACTCGGGAGATCCGGGTTCTAGTCCCCTCTCAGCCATGGGACTCAGTGGGTGACTTTGATCCAGGCACAGACCTCGGCCCAGCCTACCTCACAGGGTGGTTGTTGTGGGGATAAGATTGAGAGGAGGAAGGGGATTATGTAAGTTGCCTTGAGTTTGTATAATAAATAAACAAAATAACAGCCCAGACAAGCCATGCAGCTGCCTCCACTGGAGAGGACAAAAATGAGTCCAGCTTAAAAAGCGGGGCCGCTGTAAAGAATGAGCAGGAAACAAATATTCCAGAAGTTCTTGGTGGATCTGTAGCTAGCCAAGGTTTAAATTGCTAAGAGGCTGCAGGAGCGGTGGATTGCGGGTGACAGGAATGTAAACGGGAGCCCAGCTTAGTATTAATTCATTCAAGTTTGCAGCTGCAGCCGAGCCTTAGGGCGCAAAGAGAAGGACCCCAAAGGCCAACCTCCTCCAGTCCTTCCTGATCAGAGGCAGAGCCTGATTCCCTTGGCTTTCAGTCCCGGTCCTCAGAACAGGGTTTTGGGAGGAAAACCCCCAGAAGGAATTCCAGGAGATGCGAAGTTCGGTGCTGCCAGGCAGGGCTGGCACCCTGAAACCGGAAGAGCTGCTGTGGGGGTGAGGCAGCCTTCCCCAGGCTGAGTCCAGCTCAGCGCCTCAGTGGGGAACCCAGGCTGTGGGACCCTGGAGAAGTCAGGCTCTGAGAGGTGCGCTCATGCTCCCTCCCCAGAACGGGGGAGAAAAGACTCCCGTCAGTCCAACTGCCCTACATCCTTTACACCCCCAGAACTGCTTCCCCCATTTCCCCTCAGCAGAGGGAAGGCCGCGTCCTTCCTCCGGCCGAGCCGCATCGTCCACTTCCCCCTCGTTTTACCTGCATCTTACAAAAGGGCTGGCGAGGCGGCCGATCGCGTGGCTGGTCAGGAAATCCTCCAGTCTGCTTTCGGGGACGCATCTCTGGGGCGGCAGGAGGGCCGCACTCCTCCTCTTCAGGCCCCTCTCTCCAGCTCGTGGGGCCGTGTGCCGCAGCGGGGTGCCAAAGGCATCAGTGCCGTGGGGCTTGTAGGGGTGCATGCCCACAGTGGCCCCGGAGAGGCAGCGGGGCAGGCAGTGGGGAAGGCGAGAGAAGCCAACGGACAGATGCAGCCGCGGTGGGAGGGCACCCCTGTCCCTTCAGATGAGGGAGACGCACGGCCCCCGCCTCCTGATGCGCTCAGGGAAGAGACGAGGCCGGCTGTGTGGAGGTGGGCAAAGCCCCTTGAGCCTTCCTCAGCTCGCTCGCAGAGAGGGCGGCGTCAGCTGTGGACCAGCGGGGTGAGCGTGGGTGAGAGGCCACGGTGGGTGGGAACAGCCTCCACAGCGTAGCCGTTATTTCAGGTGCTCTGGGCAGTGCTGCGCCCCGGTGCCCGATCACTGAGGGTTGGCACCTTGCGACGGCCCTTTTGGAGGATGGTTCTCATGGGGCGATCGCAGGGAGATCTGCCTTGTCACACAGAAGGTGGCTGATTGGTGGAGACACCCGAGGAGCGAAGGCAGAAGCTCAGAGAGCCGCATCTTCACACTCCTGCTGTTTTAAAAAGATCTCACTAGCAGCCCGGGGAGAGCATTCTGGCCTAGAAGGAGGGACTGTCTGACCCCCAGAGAGTTTCTTGTGATCCTAGGTCAGGTCACAAACCTTCCAAGACAATGCGCAAAACTTCAGACTAGCTTCCCTGCCCACACAGGCCTCTGCCTCCCAGTGCCCAGAAACAAACGAGAAAACCACCCCTCTTGGAAGCCGCAATGCCTCCTCTCTCTGGTCGCCTGCAGCCACTTTCAGCTCGCAGTAGGCGACCGGGCAAATGATGCTCGAAGGGATGGCTCAGCAGTCAAGGAGTTCCACTTCAATAGGCCACCTACCGCCCTGCTCCCCACCGGCCCCTGGCACCCTGCAGCCTCTCTCACTTGCAGGATCGCTGCCCGGCCCGCGATGGATCCTCTGGGGCCCTTTCAGCCTGCTTTTATCTACCCAGTTTACATCTTGTACGCACTGCTAAATCACCCAGCCAGCAAGAACAGCAGGGTAATTTCGAGCAAGGGAAGGTTTTCCGGCTCGAAAGAAGAAGACCGGGCTGCCTTTCCCTAGCCCGGCCTCCTCCAGATGTGGCGGAGTGCAACTCCCATCATCCCCAGCCAGCATGGCTTTGATAGGGCCCTTCTTGTAGCATAGGGGTAGAAGTAACTTGCAGGTGCTGCAAGGAGATTTGCTATTATTAGGGCCAGGGTGGGAGCGAGTGATGTCCCCCCAGGGAGACGGGAGCCGACACCGGTGCGGAGACGCCTCATCTGAGCTGACACAGCGCTCGGCGGAGTGGGCGGCGTTCAGCCTGACGCGCCGGCCTCTTCCAGAGGTGCTGTGAGAACGACAATGACAACGCTGGGATGAGGAGTGGACTCAGCTGCTATGTGGTCTGGGTGGGAGCGGGACCAGCTGAACTTCCCTTGGGGTTGCCCGGCCTCCTCTCCTCTCCTCTCCTCTCCTCTCCTCTCCTCTCCTCTTGCATTTGCAATTTTAAAGGACTGATGTGGATCCCCAGCAGGGGGCGACCATAAGGGATGTGGGTAGAAGCAGGAGCACTTTCCTTGCAAAGAACTGTGCTGGGCCCAATCCACCAGGATGTTCTTACTTTAAGACAAACGCTGCAGGATCGGAGCAAAACCCCACCCCATCCAGGCACACGTGCCCAAGCAGCTGCTCCGAACGGGAGACAGCCAAGGAGGATGCACAGCAGCCCAGCCCATGCTCCCCAGCAACCAGGGGGCCACTTCCTGCCTCAGGCTCCTCAAACCTCCTCATGTCCAGCTGTGGCTTTCGTGGCACGCCTGCTGCGGAGAAGCACACGGCGGGGAGAACCGACCGACCCACCCAGCCACCCACCTGCCCCGGTGGGCAGGCAAACTCCTCACAGCCGAACCGGCTCACAGCCTTGCGGGAAAGGTGCTTGCTGTCCCTGTTCTCTCTCTCACGGACTCGGAAGTGGCAGACAAGTCAGCGCAGGAGCTGACCGGAAAGACACACCGGTGAGGCAGTTGGCCAAACAGAAAACTACCCAGCAAAGCTGAGCTAGGGAAGAATCTGATCCAGTTTCCGCCCTGCCCAGGAAGAGGACTTGTTAGACTGTCTGTAGATTTCCAGTTCCAGCAACTTTTAGAAAAGCACCGCGTTCAAAGGCCCCTTTTCTTAGAAATGGACAGAAATCAGGTTGCAACCTTGCTACACTCTGGCAGTGTTGCAGAAGCCCACAAGTCACTCCCGGTGCGGCCCCACGCTGGGAAGAAAGCAACTGCATTGCCTTTTCCCCTACGAGATCCGTGCAGCGTGTACTGAAGTCTTCACCCCTGCCCCAGAACACTAAGGCCTAGAAACCTGCTTGCCAAAAAACAATAAGAGGAGGAAGCAGCAGGAGATCTTCACAGTGTATTTCAACTTCATACAGTGATGCCGTTTTCCAAGCATAAAAAACGGCGCGCTCTAACTTTGCGCTGCGGGTTTGTTCTACTTTCCTGTGCTTGGTTCAACGGCCCCTTTGTACCAGCCGCCCTGGGAACGCCCCATGTGGGGATGGTTTTGTGAAGATGCCAACCCGAGCAAGCAAGCTCTGTCGCTCGGCAAGCCCCTCCTTCTTCGGCAGCCTGGGGGTTGTCCCAAAACATTCTGCAGTGAGGAGCTGAAGCAAGGATGCCCGCAAAGAGGGGCTTCCTGCGAGGGATGCAAGCCCCCTCGGTGCGGAGCTGTCAAACTGAGGGCGACTGCCGCGACACGCAACATCCAAGGTGGGGCCGGACCCCGTTTTGTGGCCCCCGCTAGCAGGAAGACGCACACGGAAGCACGTGGCCCTTGCCGGGAGCCGGCTGCCAGGAGCGGCTCTTCCCAGTCCGCAGAACGCAGCTTGGCCGACACGAGCGTAAACGTTTTCCCCCAGCCGTGCCCAACCCAGTGCCATCCGGCGGTTGGGCTGCGACCCCTCCAAGCCCCTTCCTCACTCGCCCAGTCCCTCCCAGTGCGCCCGCCACAGAGGAGGGGGACGTGGCCGAGCGTCTCGGGTGCCACTGAGGAAAATTACGTGGCTCCTGCCCCCCTAAGCTGCCCCCTTTTCCCAGGGAGCCCTGCACCCAGAGAGTCCTTGCTCGCTCTTCTCCACGCCTTCCTCCGTTCTCTCGCATGGGGCCTCCAGCAGGGACCCCCCCACGGCCCCCTTCCCCAAAAGCTCTCTGCTTCTGCCCCATGGCTCTGAGGGCACTACTCTGGTCAGCAGCCACCCAACTTCTTCTAGGAAGCCCAAATGCGCAGCAGTACACGCTCACCCATCCTCCCCAACAATACCGGAGGGAGCAGATGCCATGAGGACTAGCAGCCTGTGCTGGCCTTCACCACTGCGCCATGTGGTGCATTGTGACATCCCACAAGGTCTCCAGGCCTCTGCTTTTGCTCTGCTCTTTGGCTGATCCCTCGGACCGCCCCCCGTTCGTGCAGGTAGGTGCATTCCGACAACCCGTCTTCCGAGCGGAGAAGAGAGACTGGAACCTGCTTCACTACCTCTTGCTCTCACACAACTTGCTTTCTTTTCCCCTCTGCAGTGCAATAAATGGGCAGGGACTGGAGAGGAGAAATTAGTGACTAGGGAAAAAAGAATCAGCCACAAGAGCGGGGTGGGGGGAGTCCACCAAAAACTTTCTCTTGAACCTCTGGCTCATTTCCCACAGGTCCCACACAGACATTTTAAAATCTTTTCTGAGGTTCCATGAGGACTAGGAACTTGTTCCCCGAAACAAAAAGACTCATCCAATCATGTACTGAGTTCCAGGCTTTGGCAGAGGAGACGCACCCACCTGCCCCCACACTCACCGTGCCCCCGCCCTGCGCCTCTGGCCCCCCGGGAGGCCCGCCCCACGTACCTGTACCTCATGCCGGTGCGGTGGCCCTCCAGTTGCTCGACAGCCGTCCCGGCCTCCTGCAGGTACCTCTCCAGCTGCCGCTTCTCCATGAGGTACCGGGCCGCCTCCAGCACCTGGGCAGGGGACAGAGCCTGCCCATCCCGCGCCCCCGGCCCCGCCTGGCTGCGCCGCCGGATGCTCTCCCCTTTCGACCCCTTGCTCTTCTTGGGCAGGCCATAGAGCTCGTCCACGCTGAACTTGCTCCCCCCGCCCCCCGCCGCCCCCCGACTTGTGGGCGCCGGGCCTCCCCGGGAAGAGCTGGCGAACATAGTGCCCCCGGGCTCCCGCCGAGGGCCCTGCCGGAGCGCCTGCAGCACCTGCCAGCGCCAGGCACAGCGGCTTAGCCGCGCCACGGTGCTTAATGCCCGGAGATTCCCGTCTCGCTCCCCCACCCCGCGGGGGAGGGGACGTGTGGGGGATTTGCAGGCCTGGCAGCTGGTGAAGGACGGCCTCTGGCCCGGGCTCTCCGTGGCCCCCGGCCCCCCTCCCCTCCCCTGCCCTGTGCCCCTGAAGCGCCGGAGAGCCCCGCAGCGCCCCCTCATTCCACCCAGCAGCACCCTCCTTGCCAGCCCTTCCGGGTCCCGCTCTGCTCCGGTGCACGGCCCCATTCCCGGGAGCTGCTGCCGCAATGCCTCTGCACGGGGTGGGGTGAGAGAGCCTCTTCTGATGCCCCGTGAGGGCAGAAGCCCCAGCCTTCCCCCTGGGACGACCCTCCTGCCCTCTCTCCCTCCTTGTTCCTTTTTGGGGCACAATTCTGTGAACACTGAACCGAGCGCTCACCTAATCCCTCTCTCCAAAACTGGAGAAACGGAGCATCCAAATAGAGCCAGCCCCGCAACTGGTCCCCTGGGTAGCCCTCGAGCTGTTCCCGGGCCCCTCAGCTCTGCCGGAGAGGCCGGGCAGTCCGTGCGGGGCAGTCCATGTGCCATGTTCAAGTGCACCTTTGCGCTCCCTCTCATGCACCATGCATGCCACGCCAGCTGCTCCACATACGATAGAAAGCAGGGTGCACGGGGTAAGTGCAGTCTGTGTTCTCACCAAAGTAGGCTTTGTGTCCACATTACAAACTGGTTTGAAAGGGAAAACCAGGCTAAGCCTCGTGCGTGAACCCACATGCGGAGCAGGACCACGTTTTCAAGAACAGGAGACCAGCAAGATGTCACAGATTTCAGATTTGAGCTGACTGGCCTGGGGCTTGTGAGCTGGGGGTGTGAGGCTCCACCCCATCCTATTTGGGGATATGATATCGGATAAAAGGACTGTCAATTCGGGCTCTCCAGGGAACGAGACTCCCTGTGCTTGAGCGCAGCAGTCAGAAGCAAGCTGCCGAGATTTTGAATGGTTAATAAAACCAACCCACAGGACTGACTGTTGGCAGGACACACGGCTGCTGTTCCCGTTTGGGGCTTTGCAGGAATTAAAGCTCGTGAATTGTGCAAAAACTAAAGCTTCTCAACGCACCCGAAGCATCCGGAGCCATGGGCCTAACGCCACCTGGTCAGCTTGCTGGGATTAGCCGGAGGGCCGGGCAGGGAAGGGAGTGGGGGAACGGAAGGCGCCGTCTGCAGTGGCCCGGCTGGGGCCCAGTGAGGAAGGAGGGGAAAATGGGGCGAAGAAGGGCCGGCTCTCCCTCTGCCTCCCCAGGCTGGACTCCCGCAAAGGCCGCCAGCCCCAGCTCTAAGTCGCTCCGCTGTGCAAACAGCCAGCCTGGAGACAGCGGGCAAATGTTGCCCAAACCTTTGAGAGAGCGCAGCGCGTGAAATACGGGGCACCTCTGGGCATGGGGGGGGGAGGTGGGGGCCTTGAATCTCCAGCTTCCTGAACTGCTTCCTCACTGTAGCGCAGCTCATTTGGTTCCACGAGAGGACACAAAATAGGGTTGATCTTTAATTTATCTGCTGCCCAGTAGCCGAGAGCTCTCCTCCTCCGGCACTCGCTCCGAGAATTGAAACGCGCTGCCCTATTCGCGTTTCGATGGAGAACAGGCCCGCGACTCCCACTTGCCTCAGTGGGCCGTGCTGGGAGCTTGCCGCCCCTTCTAAACACGCAGGGGATCGCACCCCAAGGGACGTGGTGGGGGAGAAGGCCCTTTGTGGGACAGACAAACATCACACAACTCAACAGGCTGTTGTGTTTGCGTGGCTTCCAGCCGGCTGCAGCAGCGACGCGGTGCCCATATGCTGGCTGGGCAACTTTAGAAGGTACCGCAAAGCCAGGAACAGCCGGCAAATGCAGCAGGGAGGGTCACCAGGCATCCCATTCCCGGTCTTGGGAGTTGATGGATGGGGAATCGGATCTCCCAGGCAGAACCTTCCGGGTCTGATAAGCAAGGGGGCTTAGGCGCAGCTTTGCTAGCGGGACCTCCGACGAGGATTTTGCTGGGCTTCAGTCGGCCACATGCAGAGGCAGCTGGCGCTCCTCCTCTCAGCAGAACGGAGCAGCAGAGGAACCCGAGCCCCTGAGCTCTCAACATGCAGGTTTATCCGTTTCTCCTGCGCTCCCCTCCTCCAGCTCCAGCAGTTACCTGCTTGTCCTCTCTGCCCCGGAGGATTAAGTGCCGCTAATCCCCATCAGACACTAAATACAGCGCAATTGTACTCTGCCCTTTAGTGACAGCGGCCTTGAGGCCGGCTGGGACGCAAGGCCACAGCCCTGGCCTCTGTTTCGAAGGTGCTCCGGCACTCGGCGTTCCTTGGGGAGTGCGGTGGGGGGAGCGGCGTCCTGGCGAGGCTGAGGGCAGGAGCAAGAACCGGGGCCTCAACGGTCCTGCCTCTGTGCAGAGAGCAGACCGTTCTTGGCCCTGCACCCAAGCCAGGTTTTGAGAACCTTCGCCCACATCTCTGCCCTCCAGAGACGCTGGACGACTCCCAGCAGAGCTGGCTGGGGGTGCTGGGAGTTATAATGCAACACGTCAAGAAGACACCCGGTGGGGCAGGGCTGCGTCCCGCCTCCGGCAGGTCAGGCAAAGGCGACAGCAAGACCGGAGGGTTCCACGCCAGAGCTCAAGGCTGCGACAAGGGGCCAGCCGGGCGACCATAAAAAAATGGTCACCCGGGGTCGCAGCCCCATCCTTCCGGCATGCTGGGGGCTGCAGGCAGCCCTCCTGCCTCAGCCTGCCTTGAGACACCTTCCCCAGCCCTGCTTCTTCACAGCGGTGAGTCGGAAACTGACTTCTGGCTGGAGCAGTGTGGTCCCCAGCGCCACATCAGGGCCGAGGAGGAGGCCTGTTTGATGCCACACAGAAAAGATGGGGCTGCAAGGAGGAATCGCCTGGGGTAGCTTATGTCCCCTCGATGCCAACCGAGGCACGGCCTGCCTCAGACTCGTCCGAGATCACGCCGGCCGGGCCTCTGGCAGGGAGCGTGGGTGGGGGCTCGTCGATTTCCAGGGTGCCTCCTGCCAGCCCAGGAACCTTCAGGGAGGTTTCCCCGGGCTCTGCACCAGAGGCAGGCCATAGTTCCACCGACTGAGATCCATCGGAACAAGCTTTCAAAGGACGTGAAACAGAACCACAACACAGTACTTTTACTTTCGATTACGTTGTATTTAAGACGCTGGAAACAAGCTTGAATCCTTTAGGCCTCCAGAGCTGAAGACATTTTGAGCAACAAAAATACATAAAAGGCCCAACCAGCTGTGCCAGAGAGGAGAGAAACGAGGCGGCAGCTCACCCGGGCACTTACTGCTGGCCTGGAGGAACAGCCACTGAACACTCCGATTCTCTTTTCCGCCGCTGAATGTCTGTGCCGGGGGAAGTAAAAAGCCCCGTGCAATGTGAAGGCATCCAACCCGCATTTTAGCATGCCTCATTGGTTTTCAGGGCCTTGCTCGTTGGGAGTAATGCAGTGAATACAGCTGGTCGACTATCCAGGCTTTTGAGGAAAATGCTGCAAAAGCGCCCCAGCTTGAAAGGGCTCGAGGGGCCACCAACCACCGCAAGCCGAAAAGCCAGGCCTGAAGCCGACGGCAGGCCCACCAACCCGGTTAGCCAAGGCTGGGGGTCTGCAGAGACCCTCAAGCATCCCAGGGAAGGCCAGGCCTGTAAGCCAAACCCCTTTTGCCCCCGAGACGCACCCACTGACGCTTCATGTATGGGCCGAGTCAGAGCCAGTGGATCCGCACAGATCGCTTCGTGACTGTCGGCGCCTGCCGGCTCTGCCTGGTGGTGGAAGTGAGAAGCCCTCTCTATGGCTAACCCCTCTTTGTGCGGGATGCTCTTGGGAAGGACGAGGAGCTGCTGCAGCTGCGGCTTCCCCATCCCTTTGCATCCAAGCAGCCCCTGGGGTACCTGATGTCATACCCAGGATGGGTGAGCACTGAATCAGAAAAGCTATAAATAGGGAGTCTGCAGGAGGGAGAGAGGAGAGGAAGGGCTATAAATAGAAAGAAGCAGGTCAGGACCGGCAAAGGGCTGTGGGTGAGAAGGGGAACGGCCAGGCAGGTACGGGTGGGTGGCTGGGGTCCTCCCCAAAAGGGAGACGGGGCAGAAACACGGCACACCACAACAGTTGTCCAGCTGGGGAAGATGGGAGTGGAGAAGCAGCGAGGACACTGCCGCAGTCATCCCGGTGCGGGGCCCGGGCCTGTGATGAGGCAGATGGTTCGTGCGGAAGGAGGCACGCCCAGCAGAACACGGTAGAGCTTGCTGCCCAAGGATAGCCCGGGTGCATCGTGGGCAGTGCAGTCCTTAAGCCGGGGCGGTGGGGGAAGCTAGCCTGCCCGAGCCGAGAAGAAGGGCAGCCCGCGGACGAAGGTGTCCAGCTTGTTCCGAAAGAGCTCGCTCTGGATGGTCTCGTTCAGGTTGCACAGCGGGTTCTTGACCACGTAGTCCACGTAGAGCTGCGGGAGACACCAGGACGTGAGCGACTGGGCAGGCCCCTGCGGGACGGCCAGGCACGGGCGGTCCAGCCCGCATGCGGCTCCGGGACAGCCCACCACCCGCCTGCAGGACAGGGGTGCAGGAGGGATACCCAGCAACGGGGGCGCATAGAGTGCGGGGGCGGCTGAGGCCCGGGAGCACCTCAGAGCCGGCTCCAAACTGTCTGGGGGGGGGAGCGCCTGCCCCCCAAACGGTTGCTTCCATTTCAACTTGGCTTCGCTGTTCACTGCACCCATCTCGACTGTGTCTCAGAAACGGCTTTATATATTGTGATTTTTGTTCTCACAAGCCACCCGGAATTACAGCTTTTCATGAGCTTTTCATGAGAAGAGGGGGGTGGAATGCGAAATGCCCCTCTAGGAGGGCCTATCGCGGTTCTCTTTCTCCATTTGGACTTATTTATTTATATTGTGATTTATAGCCTGCCTTTTTCCTAGAAAGGGCTCAAAGCAGCTTACATCATTCTCCTCCTCCACCTTATCCCCACAACAACGACCCTGTGAGGTAGGTTGGGCTGAGAGGCTGTGACTGGCTCTAAGTCACCCATTGGCTCCATGGCCGAGCGGGGACTCAGAACCCGGATCGCCCGAGTCCCAGTCCCAGCTCTGAACCACGACGCCACACTGGCTCCATACAGCAATGGACTTGGCTTTCCGTTGCTGTAAAACCACCTTGCCAGCACACAGCAGGTGCGGTGTCTGGACACAGTCCTCCTGCGCCCTGAGCACACCTCCAGTCCCCCTAGCCTGACCTTCCGGACTCATGTTGGCCTGCGGCTCCCATAATCCCCAGCCAGCTGGGGGTTCTGGGAGCTGCTGCCGTCCCGCCGATCTGGAGGGCACCAGGCTGAGAAACTCCATCGCAGTCCCTCTCTTGCAACACAGAAGGGATCACAGGGAGCCATGGGGGCGGACAGACTCCCTCCCTCCCTCACACACACACACACACACACACACACACACACACACAACTCACGTAGCTATAGATCTGGTGCAGCACATCGCGGATGTTGCCCACCCCCAGGTCGGTGTTCATCACCACCTTGAGCCCGGTGGGCGTCTCATAGTAGTGCAGCTTGTACTTGCTTGTCTGAAAGGACAGGAAGCCATCCTTCCTGGAGGCGCGGGCGGAGGTTAAGAAAAGCCGCAGGAGGGATGGACAGAGGGCCGAGCCACTAGCCCCCTCCCCACCCCGCCCGGCTCCCAAAGTTCCTTCCGTTTGGGAAGTGCTGCTTTTTGTGGCGTGAGCCAGGAGGCCTGGGGCTGGACCCCCGCTCTCCTTCCCGAGACTGACAACTCCGCTGCCCACTGGGTAGAAAGGATACATGTCCACGGGGCTCATCTTGCTAACAAAGGAACGGATGGAGAACAGCATGCCGTACATCAGCTTGAACTCCTGCAGTGAGAGTGAGAGAGTGAGAGAGAGAGAGAGAGAGAACGCGTGTCTGTGCCACACTGGGAGAGGAAAGGGAATGCAGGGCAGGCGCACCGGCAAGGACAGCCATGCTCGCTCGCTCGCGATGCGCGAGCGTCCCACCGTGGCCAGCGATGCCAGTAACTCCGCGCCACGCTCAAGCGAGGAGGCTTCAGCCTTTCAGCCCTGCTTTTTCACATTGCTCCCAATCTCGGCAGTTTGTTTCGCTAGTCCACTCTTGTCCTCCTGCGGCCAAAATATTCAGGTAGCTGCTTCTTTTCTTACCTGGGCCAGAATGTCTCCCAAGCAGGAAGAGAAGAGGCTACTGCCCCCCTCCCCCAACCCTCCCCGCTACCTTTTCCAGCTGAAGGGGGCACTGAAGCGCCAACTCAACTGCCCGCCCTCGCCTACTCCTGGGGCGCTTTTTCAGTCCAGAGAAAAGAGCTCCGTGCAGGAGCAATGCAGCTGCCTTCTCTCTTACCATCTGTCACGATCAGGAGAAACGGCAGCCCAGGCTGGAGAGCGGCCACCCTTGGCTGGAAGGAGCACAGGACTGCTAAAGGTTGACTTTAATGGCTTCACGTAACAGTGGCTACTGAAACATAAACTGTGAACTGATTTGTTAAAATCTATCTTTTGCTCTCCTAAAGCATCGCCCTTAATCGGCTTAACTTTTTTCTAATCAGTTGACAGCTTAGTCATGGCTCACTTGGAATGGAAACAAGTTTTGAACGCTTTGTATGGTTGAGACAGATGAAACCAAGCAACCTACAGAACACCCCAAAGCCAGGCGGTTCTAAGTGTTCTTCAAATATTAGGGAGGAAAGTCACATACTGTAATGCAGGCTGTCCTAGTCTGGGACCCTCCCGGTGTGTTAGACTACAACTCCTATCATCTCCTGCCAGGCAATGGGAGTTGCAGACTCATACAGCACCAGACTAGGGAAGGCAGATATGACTCTTCGTGTAATGTTTCCAGGACTCAAACAGTTTTTCAGCATCAGCCTGCTAAGCTCCAGAATAGGCAAAGCTGTAATGCATGCATACACAAAATCATTCTGGCAAAAGGCCTCTGCCCAAGTGCAAAGTGCAATTCCCACATCACCGAAGAGGCTCACTCCACACAGTGTCTAGGCAGGTGTGCAGACCTAACCTCTCTAAGTATCAAAAGGTGGAGCCTCACCTCCTCTTTGGAGATGCCAGCTTGCTTCTTCCGATTCCATTCGCTATAATGCAGGCAGATGCCGTTGCGGTCAAAGATGTACAAGTTGTGCACTGTCATCTGCAAGAAAACCAGGAGGTCTGGGGTATGTGACTAGAAGGCACACACGTAACTCTCAATATACAGTTCTTTTTACTTCTTTAAGTGAGTTCCAATGAGCATGAGGTGTTCTGGATATGTACTCATGGTCCGAGGATAGGATAACCCACCACAATTATAATAAATGCCATTAAAACGTATACATGTTGAATAGAACCAAGAAGGCTACTAAACTAAATAGGTACTAGCTTATAAAGATAAGGTGTTCTACCCTGACTGCTCAAGGAGGGGTCTATGCAAAATCAACGCGCCCCCTGATGGCAGCTAATGGTTACAGGGTCAGGTTTCCTTGGGATGACTCTTCGGAGTAAGCTTGCACACAGTGGCTGCAGCCCCTCCGTCCCGTGAAGCCGGGCCCGCAAGCGTGCAGCTTGGCTCGCTCACTTGAGCCACCCACCGCACCCCAGACTGTGCAGCCGAGGCTCGCTGAACAAGAAGCCAGAAAAGTACGGGTGGGGAACAGACCAGGGTGCTGGCCCCTCGCCCACTGCCCTGCGCTGCCCCCCACCCCCGTCTGGATTTCGCGCAGGGAGACTTACCTTCGTCTCTATGACAACCCACCCGTCCTCCCCCGGCGGCTTCCTACAGCCTTCCACTTCCGGGAAGGGGAGTGGCGCGCTTGGCGCGCTCTCTCCTTGGTCGGTTGATCGGCGCGTGCGCGTCCGTCACGCTCTCCCCGCCCCCTCCAGCCTCGGTCCTGCGCGCGCGCCTTCTTGCCCTCGCCAGGCCCCCCGCTTGCCCTCAAGCAAGATGGCGGCGTCGGCATCGCCGTTCCTCCCGTCCCGTCCAGGCCGCGCGGGCCCCAGTGAGGGAGTTTTGGGTGCACGGTGAGGCTTGGCAGTGCGGCCTAGAGGTGGGTGAGGAGGAGGAGGAGGAGGAAGAGGAGGGCGCGGGCGGGCGGGCAGGCCGGTGGAAAGACGAAGCCGGTCCAGCCGGAGGGGGTGCCTAAAAGTGGGGGAAGGGACGGGATTTGCCTCAAGGCCGGGGGAGGGGCCCGCACCCGCCGAGTGGTGGGCGGGGCTGGCGGAGTGCGCGTGCGCGGGGCTTGGCCGTGCCCATCTACCTGAGGAAGCATCTCAGGTAGATCACCTAAGGTACCTTCTTTGCCAGAGCGGCCTGCCCATTCTCTGAGATTAGCCTTGCCCAAGCGGGGGCCTTCCAGCTGGGCTGGATCACAACTCCCATCATTCCCTGACAGGTGGAAGGTCCCCTCTTGGCCATCCTGTTGCCTGTGCTGGTACTCCTGACAGGGTCCAGCTGGGCATCCATTCAGAGTTTCCACCCAGGAGCGGCCCCCAGGCAAGAATCCCCTGGAATGGCTCCTTCTGAGGAGCCAGTGTGGCCACGGCAATGGGAACATACTGTTTGAGTTGGCTGACCTGATGGAGGGCCTTTTCGGTGGTGGCCTCCAACATGCGAGTTCTCTCCGCTCTGCTGTGCAAAAAGCATTATTTTTGGTGGTGCTTTGGGGCCTGTTGACTTCAGCATTTGCAGATTTTCATACTGAGCATCTTTTGTGTCTTACTTGATATTATACTGATTTATGTACATGGCCCTGAGATTGACAACAAAGGGCTTTATGTAAATATTTTAACTAATAGAATCCAGAATCGGGAAGTAGCATTTAGGGAATGGGAAAGGGGTAAGTGGAACTTGAAGGGGCAGTCAGACTGGATACTCAAAATGGAGTGAGGGTCGTATGCAGAAGTGGGGAGCCAGATGAGGTGGGGTTTTAGAATGCTTTTAAGGGGTTAGGGCTTGGAGACCAAGAAGTGGGGTTAAAGTATATCTGGGTAGGGTAGGCTGGCCTTAGGCATGAAAGTTAAGCCGCAGCCTAGCACTGGGACATGGATAACAGCACTCCCATATGGGGCTGAGCACAAGATCAAAACTCCGAAGTGGGCATTAGGACCCAGCTTTAGTTGCCCCCCCCCCACACATACCCAGACTTACTCTGATCTTCCCGCTGACACTCTTCTAATGTCTGTGCCATTTTGGGGTGCTGTTTTCTAGGGGCCAAGTCTCTACCTGCCCAGTCCGTGGTACAAAACAAAGCCACTCCTTTCAGCTACTCTGGGCAGATGTAGCTGTGAGCAGGAGCTCCCTTTCCTGGAAAGTCTGTTGTCATGGGATGTTCCATTACGACTGAGGCACTGAACTTCTGACCGCAGAACCCCTGCAGCTGGCTGGTCTGGGGGAGACACTCCGGGACGCCAGCTCCCCACGTCACCCATGGCGGAGAAGAGCACCCTTCAGACGCTGGTCTCCTCCATCCACAGCGAAGATCTCTTGAGTGACATGGAGCTTCTGCCAGGCTCGGACCCCGCAACCCCGCTGCAGCAGGTCCCTTCCTCTCAGGCAGCCACTCCGTACACCTCCAAGGTGACAGCTCAGCTCTACACGTCGCTCCATCAGAGCCGGCGGGCTGAGGCCCAGGCCCGAGCTCACCTGGAGAGCCAGCACGGCCTGGGCCTGGGCCTGGGCCTGGCCGGGGAAGCGGAGGCCTCTGAGGTGGACCTGGATACTCTGGCCGAGGAGCTGAACCACCAGCTCTCCACCAGCGTGGAGGCCAGCTCCTACAGGAAGGTGAGGAGCGACGCGAGGCCTTCCTGGAAGGGGCCGGAGCGCAGTGCGGAGACGCTCGGAGGTGCGGGACGGACGTGCAATTCGCCTTCCCTCTTCCAGGCTGCTGCTGTGGAGTCCCGCCACATCATGGAGATGCAGAGTGTGCGCAGTCACCTGCAGAGCATGCTGAGGTCCGGGGATCTGGACCAGGGTGAGAGCGGGATGAGGAGAGGACTTGGGTGCCCATTATGAAGGCGGCGGAGCAAACGGGCATCCCATAACCGGTGGTGGGTTACCGCCAGGGCCAGTCTCATAGCAGGAACGGGAACGGCCCTTTGGCTGAGTGCCAGCATTGGGTCATTTCTTGGTCTTTGCTTGCTTGAAAGCTCAGGATGCTTTCCCCAAGGCTTAGTTACTAGCGACAAGTGTTTTAAGCTGATACAGGCTTGTAATTTGGGTATTTTGACCCCCCCTTTTGCCTCCAGGCCCACCTGCCAGTGGAATGCGCCCCCCCAAGAGCATCTTCAGAAAGGAACTTGGCCCTCGGACTGAAGCAGGTTCAACCCTTTTGTGTTACATCCGCTGCCTTTTGGGGCCTGCTTTTACGCTTCCCCTTCCCTCAGTATCTCGCCTCCTCCCTTAGGCCTTTGCCATGGCAAGTCCCCCTGGTCAGTTTGGGCTCTTAGCACTCTGTACTGGGGGGCCCCCTTGAGGGCTGCTAGGAAGAAGAGGGGAGGGAGCTGGTCCGGTTTCCTGGGCCTCCAAAGCATCTCTTTACCCGCAGATGCAATTCCCTCTTCTCACCCCGCAGGGGATGCCACGGCTCTGGGGACCTTTGAGCGGAAGGATGACGACTCCTTTGAGAGCGACAGCACAACCGCTCTGCTCACGTAAGCTCAGCTTCGGTCCTCCACAGGCTCCCTGCGCTTGGGGTTGCTGGAGCCGCACCTGTGTGTTGCGCAGCTCGCCCGATTCCAGAGGCAGCGGCGCCTCCGGGGCCAGCTGCGGGGCTTCTTGCCGCCACTGCCCAGGGACTCGCGGGGCCTGTGGCGGGATGCAGTGTCGGCCCGCCCTTGTTTCCGTCGGGGGTCTAAGGGATGCGGTTGGTTGCCCTGCTCTCAGCCCTGCTTTTCCCCCACTGAAAGAGGAGTGGAGGCACCGTCCCTTTGGCCCAGAGAGCTGATCCCATTAAAAACAGCAGGCTCTTTGGAGGGGTCAGCCCCCCCCCAAGCAGGTGCCCCCCAGGTGTGTTGGATCGCTGCTGCCCTCATCCCTAGCACACCGGGAAGGCACCAGCTTGGGGGAGGCTTCGATTGGTGGAGCTCACGGTTCTGTAGAGCAATAGCGGGACTTAAGCAGGTGCCTGGAGAATCACTGGACTGCCCTCGGGGTGTCCAAGGGGGAGACAGCTCAGTCATTGCCAGGCCTCTCTGGTAGGGTAATTTGGGAGGTAGGGGCAGACTGGTTCTGCTTTTCCCCTTTGTGGAAGAAAGGGAGTAGGAAGAGGTGGGGGGGGTGGCTCTTGGCGGTGCCCTTGTGGTGCTAGCGCCCCCTTTGCTTGTTGCTCAGCGCCCGGCCGCTGCAGGAGCTGTCCCCTCCCGGCTCCCTGGCGGGCTTCGAGGAGCTCTTTCCCCGCTACACCAGCCTGCGGCTGGGCCGAGTCCACGAGCAGCCGTCGTACACCAGCCCCTACCTGCTGAAGGAATCTCTGGACAAGGAGCGGGCCCGGCGGAAGGTGAGTCACTCCGGGCAAGCCGTGCAGTTTCAAGGATCTGTAAAACATGGTGGGCAGGAAAGGGAGCGGATGGGCAGTGGCCGTGCCAGAGCGGGGCTCCCCCCCCCCCGAATTCATTGAAACAAGGGCTAGGGCTCCTGAACAGGCACATTTCTGTGGGCTGTGCAACCTCCTTCGGCTCCAGGCAGCAGTCTCTTTGGGAAAGCTCTCATGCAGGGCGGAGTGGGCAGGCCTGGAGGCTACGAGGGCAGGCATGAAAGGCCAGGCAGATGGTAGCTTGAGCTCTTCCTGCCAGCTGTCCCAGCCTTTCCAGAATGGAAGCTGGGGAGTGGCAAAGGGGGGGGCCGGGGAAAGGAGGTGGGGCCACCCGGGGGGCCTCCGCAGCTGCGTGTGGGCCCCGAGCCGCGGCTTGCGCGCCTGGCCATAAACCAGAGAGACCAGCTGTTGGATGACTCCTTCCCACCAGAGCCGAAGAAATCAGCCCCGGCAGCCCCTGCCCCCCCGGCCCCCGGCTCGGATCCTGATTGCCGGGATTATCGATGTGAATTAGGCCGCCAAAGCTCCTTGAAGGGTGGCCCAGCGTGGCTCAGAGGGAGGAGGCGGTCATGTGAGCTCCGACTTTAAGCAAAGCTACGCGGCTTAGCTGCCGATATCACGGCCCGTAATGAGCTTTGCTGCCTCCCGGCCACGTGGCCCCCCCACCCCCAGTGTGGGGAACGAGGTGCATGCCACCCCCTGCCAGACCAGACTCTCGGGAGTCAGCCTGGCTTCTCAACTGGGGCTCGCTGCAGCGGTGGCGACAGGGCCGTGCGCTTTTCTAGCAAGAATGGACTCCTGAAGTCCTGACTTTTCCCAGGAGGGGAAAGACTGAAATCCAGCTGGTCTTCTTGGCACCTGCTTCCTCTCGCCTGCAAAATTAAGACTGTATTTAACATACCTGCAGGCATAGAACTGAAGAGCTCATATGGCGGCTGGCATTCAAAAATCTCAGCTTTAAGTATTAAAAAACTACAAGTTTGTAGTCTGTGGAAGCTGTTGGGCCCTGTTTGAAAATGTTCAAGCAGTGAATTTGGGCCAGATGAGAGCTGAGCAAGATGATCCGCTCAACTCCTGTTCTTGCCTCTCTGCTTACCGAGTCAAAATATTTGATCTGGGCCTGCAGATGCGCCTGATTCGCATGTTTTAGGTGGCCAGGTGTGACTTCTTTCGGGGTGGAGTCCGGATTTGCTGGGCTGTGCAAAGTGCTGATAGCCTACACAGGAGGATGAGCTTTGTCTGAGGAGGGATTAACTTGAAAAAGATCTTTTCTAGCTTGACTAGCGTGAGGTCTGGGTTTGCAAACCATGCACTGAATCAGTCAGAAGGAGCCATTCCTACTCTTAAAGCCAAAGACTGGCTCGCTGCCGTCTTTTTATGGTCAACCACTGTGGTCTTTCTTTTTCGCATGGTTCCTGTGACTTATAGGTACATTTCAAATTTAAAAACGTAAGCGTCCCACTGGTTTGGACCACCATCCAGGGCTGTGTTCACACAGTGGGGTGTTGTCTTTAACAGACCCCTCCCAGCCCTGTCTCTTAGCAGCTGGTGTACATAGACATACTGCCCCCGATACTGCGGGCATCACGGAGACGTCACTTCCAGCAGCCGTGGATTAATTTTTCAGCCCCCTTCGAAAGGCGTCCGAAGTCATGGAGTGTCTTGGATGCCTTAGCTAGGTACGGTGTGAGAAGGTCCCCCTTTTTAGGCCCCGAATCATTCAGCTTCACAGGAGATATCCCTTCCCCACTTTCTCCGCGCCAGGCGCAAACATGTCCTCATTCAGAGGATGCCAGAAATTGGCCAGCGGCTACAAAGAGATTGCTTGAGCCCACCTTTAGGTCCCTCGGAGGGTGCTCAGAGTGGGGTGGCAGGTGCCTATGAGGTGACCCTGACTCAGCCCCTGGGCCTGGCTTGTACTCCGTTTCTCCCAAACCCCGTGTGCTACCGCAAAGCCGATCCCAGCCAGGAGGAGGCGCTGGTGGGCTGCAGACCCGGCCCACGTGCTGCCAAACCAAGCCTGACCTTGTAGGAGCTGCTGGCCAGCTCCTTCCGCGGTTTTAAGCTGCTTGTTGGCCAGTCGCCCCCTGCCCCCCGCCAGCCCGATTTAGCCCTCTAAGCCTCTTAGGACGGTGCCTGCCCTCCCGGGCCCAGGTGCTGCCGGGAACCCAACACCCGCCTTCCCGGTTGCTCTTCTAGAACATCCTCCTCATTCCTGGCTGAAATTTTGGGAGGGTCTCCTGACTCCACGTTCTGCTCCCCGGGGAGGCCGGAGGGAATTGGGGTTGGCTGCTGGTCTGTCCCCTGCAGCATTCCCAGTGCAAAGAGTTAAGCGAGCCCAGAAGAGAGGAGTCTGATTTTTAAGTGGGGCTGCAGACCCTCTGTCCTGGGGGCACAGTTCCCAGCTGTCCCTCGGGGGTTCCCCAGATAGCGCGTCTCCCCTGCCCTGCCCCTCGCCGATCGTTTTCTGGCTGGTGGGATTGTCCCGCCCCCGCCTTTGTCTTTTGCCCCTCCCACCACCGCACTGTGGCCCCAGGAGCTCATCCGGGATGGAACGTGGCCCTTGGACCGAAGGAGGGGGGCGGGGGCCTTGTGGCATGGGGACGCCTTCCTCCCGCCTCATCCCGGAGGTGCCGTTAGGATTACTTGGACAGCCGAAAGGCACTGGCCGGGTTCCCAACTCACAGGCCAGCAGGGCTAAGTTGATGGGCCCGCACCCCTTGGTACCCCGGTCTGCTCCACGCTGCTCCCTCAGTCTGACGCTTCACCACAAATGACTTCTCTGGGGACGGGAAAATAGGGAACGCGCTTGGCGCCCGGGTGGTCCTCTTGCTGGCCTCGCTTAGCGCTGCCTGCCCTGAGTGGAAGCAGCTCTCCTGGGAGGCCAGCACAGGTGGTTCCCGCTCTCTCAGCCTCAGCTGGAGGTGCCAGCAGCTGAATGCAGGGCGAATCTCAAGAAGCTGGAAAAACACTTTATTTGTTCTTTAAGAAGCCCTTTGAGAGTTGGATTTCTTAGGTAATAAAATGCTTTTCTAACGTCTTGAGATGCGATCCCATTATGGCAAGACTTTTAAAGATATAATGGGCTATGCCGGGGCTCAAGGGGATTAGCCATCCCTGGTGTTTATTACAGGGCTGTTCTTGTATGCCTTTCAGCTCTCCTCATTTTTTCTGTTTAAAATGCTTGCATTTTGATAAGATTTAATGGCATTATATTGTATTTAATTGTACTGTTTCTGCCAACCGTTGTAAACTGCCCAGAGAGTGCTGGCTATAGGCAGTGTAGGAATCCGTGCGTCCATCCATCGAAGCGCTCACTCTCTGATCCAGAGCAGGAAGCTTTCAGAACACTGTGTGAGAGGTGGGAGCGTTTACCCTTTGAGGACCTGTGGAACCTGGGTCCAGATTTGTTTCTTTCCTCTTCCCTCTCATTTTATATCGTATTTCCTTTTATATCGTGTCTTCTAGATCGTAAGCCTGAGGACAGGGACTCTCATTTCCTCTCTTTGCCAGCCCCCGACTGTAAATAAATGCCAGATTGTTTTCCCGCAGCACTGCGAGCGCCAGATCCAGAGTTTGCAGCACCGCATCTTGGAGCTGCAGCAGCAGCTGGCCGTCGCCACCTCCGCCGACAAGAAGAAGGACTGCATGATCGAGCAGCTGGATAAGGCGAGCCTGGGGCCGAGGAAGGACCGGCTCGCATCGCGGCTGAGGGCGAGAGGGAGAGCGACATGGGCTGCGGGACTGGAGCAGGATGTGGCTTTGAGGGGAGAGGGGAAGCCGGCCAACTTGAATCGGGATGTGCATTTCCCCTCCACACGAAGAAGGGCAGGGTGGGGGCCCTTTTCCAGCCCAGGTACCAAATCCCGTTTTGCAGGAGGCCTGTGCCACCAGTCAATGGGGTGCAGCCAAGCCGAGCCAGCACGGGGGACCCCATGTTGCCGCTCAGGGGTGCAGTCCTGTTGGTCTTTTCCCTGGCTAAACAGGTGTAGGCCTGGGTGTTAATGCTCTTGCTGTCAGTGCCTGCCAGCCCGGGCAGGGGGAGGCTTCGGCCTTTTAAAATGGGGAAAAGAGCCAGGAAGCCCCCGAATGATTGGCAGCTACGGTGGAAGGGGCGGGGCCAGGAAATGATTGGGCCCCCGGGTGAGTCGGACTTGGACGATGGGGTTGCGCTTCCGTCCGTCCGTCCTTCCGTCCGTCCATCCTTCCGTCTGTCCTTTTGTCCATCCGTCCTTCCGTCCGTCCGTCCTTCCTTCCTTCTGTCCTTCCATCTGTCCTTTTGTCCATCCGTCCGTCCGTCCGTCCGTCCGTCCTTCCTTCTGTCCTTCCATCTGTCCTTTTGTCCATCCGTCCGTCCTTCCTTCCTTCCTTCTGTCCGTCCGTCCGTCCGTCCTTCCGTCCGTCCGTCCGTCCGTCCGTCCGTCCGTCCGTCCTTCCTGAGCACAGGTTCCTCTTGGCCAATCACTGCACTGGAGCATCGGCTGAGCTGTCCCTTCTCCCCAGACCCTGGCCAAAGTGGTGGAGGGCTGGAACCGCCATGAGGCTGAGCGGACGGCAGCACTGCATCGCCTGCAGGCGGAGAAGGAGGCAGCGGAACAGGCGCTGGGCAAGCAGAAGGAGGTGGGCCTTGGGCCGGGGGCTGCCGTGATGCCACCACCCTTGTGGGGGACGAGCGGCAGTCGGTTGTGACAGGCGAACCGACCGTTTCCTTTGAGGGGCCCGATCGTGGGAAATGAGGCCCCTGGGCAACCCGTGGCTTGTGCCTGGGTTGTTGGCCGCAAGTGGGTTGGCATGTCGTCCAGGCCCAGGAGACGCCCCCATTCTGGGCATCGGGAAGCTGCGAGAGAGCCCCGTGGTGACCTCCTCTTCCAGGCTCACTTGGCCGCTGCAAGGCCACCTGCCGGAAAGGCCGCCTGTACCCTGCCACAGTTGCAAACCTTTTCACTCGCTGTGGCCTTCCCCTCCTTGACCCTCCCCCCTCTTTGGGCATCACAGCCTCTGACTTGACAGCCCGGATTTTTATTCTCCGTTTTAACCCAGCAGCAGTCATGGCAGGGTGCCCAGGCAGTGTGTCACTCGCCGGTTGTCAGACTACGTATTTAAATTTTTTTTGCAGTCACGACAGGCTTTTCGGGTTCTTAATTGCTGTCTTCTGCACGCACGCAGCTGCAGAGGTATTCCGCTTTAGCAAGCGTGGAAGTAGGACCCTTTGGCTGGGGATGGCGTGGGGGGCACCTGCTTAGGTACCAACCCCAGGCGTGGATCCAGAGGCTCTCCGGGAGGGGCTTGTCTCGATTTGCATTCTCCTGCCAGATGTCAAAAGCCAAGCTGCCAAAGGAAAGCGAAGGTTTGAGGGATCGTCGCTGATGAAAAGGGGTGGCAAGCTTTCCGCTCCCTTTGCAGTGTGGCCCTGACCCCCCCCCCCAACTGTCCTGAGAGCCCTTAATTAGGAGCTTTCCTCCAGCTCACTGGGAAAGGGCCAAGGTGCCTGCCACCAAATTTACGGGGGAACTGAGTCCCTTCTTACAGGGCAATGAGTCGCTGAGTGACCAGTGGCTGCGTGTGGTGGTGGGGAGCAACCGAGTGTCTGTCTGGCACACTGTGGGTTGTTTGTGTCACAGCCCGTCCACCCTGGCTTATCGGCAAGGTGGGTTAGCTTGACAGGTGACCGTGCCCGGTGTGGTACCAAACTGGACGACCCCGGAGCTGCTCTGCGTCCTACAGCCATGCTGGGGCAAACTAACCATCCATCTGCCCCAGCCATGGATTGGAGCTACATCCATTTCGTCGGCTTGGAAACGCATCTCTCTCGTTCTTCCCTCTGCCTTAGAAAATCTCCGAGACAGAAGGGCGCCTTGAGCAGGCCTTGTCGGCCCTCGGCCAGGAGCAGCAAGCAGCCCACCTGCATTGCAAAGGAAAGGAGGCCCTGGTAAGAAAGCGGTGCCCAGGTCGCTTCCCCAGCTCTCCGGGGCCGGGTGGGGCACCTCGAACCCAGCCCTTGCGGGGCCCCTCCTGCCGCTCCTCAGGCGGCTGCGCCCCCTTTCACCGGACCGCAGCGTGAAGTTTGAAATGCCTCACTGAGGCCTTGGCTGCTGGCAGGAGCAGCTTTTTCTTTGGGTGTGCTGGTACTTTGGGCCGTGCCCCGTCCATCCAGCAGCATATCCGGCATCCGATTTGCCCCTGGGACGGAGGGGCTTCCCGCCCCATCCTAGGGCCTGAGTCTGCCATCCTCACTGGGGTGGCCCCACAGAGGTGCAGGGGGCTCCGCTCGGGGCGAGCGCAGGGTGCCGCTGAGGACTTCCCAGGATCGGGGAGCTGTGCCAGCAGCTGAATCCAGCCCCTCCTAGGGGCAGGGTCTCGGGGGTGGTGGAACGCTGAGGAGCGCGTCCTCTCACCTGTCCAGGAGGAGGAGAAGGCGTCGCTGTCGTGCAGCCTGGAGGCGGAGCGGCGTCGTGTGCGCAGCCTGGAGGCCGAGCTGGACCTGGAGCACCGCCAGCAGGAGACGCTGAGGGCCGCGCTGGAGGAGCAGCAGAGGGGCTGGGCCCAGCGCGAGAGGCAGCTGGAGCAGCAGCGCCAGGCCCTGGAGGAGGAGGGCCGTGCCCAGCTCGGCAGGGAGAAGGTGAGAAAGCAGGGCTGTCGCAGCGCCCCCCAGGCCGGGCTCCCCCGCCTGGCGCCTTGCAGATGCGATGGACTCGCGCTCCCATCACCCCCAGCCGGAATGGCCAGCGGCATGAGCTCTAGGCGAACCCGTCTGGAGGCTGCTGGGTGGAGGAGTGTGTGGATGGCATCAAGGCCCCAGTCCCGCTGCCTTGCCAGCAAGCCACCCGGCTCCCCGGCCCTTCAGGGAGCACGTTTCAGTCTCTCCTTTCTTCCGAAGGTTTAATGCTGATGTGGTGCTGTCAACAGGCCCGGTGCTTTGTGAGGCAGGCAGGGTGGCCTCCCTGCCTCGAAGAGCCTGCAGTAAAACTCAGCCCCGTGGGAGGCAGGGTGTGTTTTTGCTGGACGGAAGCGAACAGGTGCTCAGAAACAGAATTGCAGAGCAGGGACCCCAAAGCATGAAAACGCACTTTTGAAACGCCATGTTTCTGCTCCGAGCGCCCATTTTATAGAAGGCCCACTGAGAGAAATGCTCTTTCCTGGCCGAGATACAAAGCAAAGGTGGGGACTGAGTCCTGGATACTCAGCACTTGTGCCTTTGCACCCATAAAGCACAGCAAAATGCCCCTTTCATGACAGACAAACTGGCAATGCTTAGGGAGATGCACGTGCAAAGTATCTCCCTCCCTCAAGATCCAGGTAAAACCTGGACGGAGCATGCACAAACCCCCGGCGAAACACGGACACCAAGCAAAAACGAACACAGCACCTCGCAATCGGGCAAAGCGCACCCCACGGAGCAGGCGAAACGCCTCCCTTGCTCTTTCCCGGTGGCTGGGCACGCCTCAGAGCAAGCCGCCCGTCCCTTTCATTTTCCAGGAATGCTCCGGGGGGCCAGAGACCTTCCCGGAAAGCCAGTCTGGCTCTGGCTAGCAGCAGGGACCTCTTGAAAGGAGCCGAGAGCCAGGCGGGCTGCCAGGGCCCCAGCTCTGCCACAGAGTCTCGGCCGCTCCCGGGGGCGTGGCCTTTCCTCAGGAGGGGTGGGGCTGGCCCTGGCCCCGCCCCACAGCAGGAGCCTCTTGCCCTGCCGTGGGGAGCAGAGGAACCGGCTTGCCATGGAGTCCCAGGGCTGGGAAGAGCTGCAGCTGGTTGAGCCCCCCTGTGGGGTGAGAAAGAAGCGCCCCTCCCAGCCAGTGAGTTGTGGGGTGGAGACGTGGCGTCTCGCCTCGTTGCAGCCAGAGGGGAGGGAGGCCAGTTGGCGAGCCAGCCTGATGGCCCAGCTGTTACCTGTGGGATTTCCGCCTGAGCTCAGGTGGCGAGCAAGCATGGGAAAGACGGCGGTTTGCATCCAGCTCTGGAGCAATCCCATGTGCCCCTGCTCCCTTTCCTATGCTAGGCTTTCCTGTCTTTGCTTCCATTTTAAAGATTCTGGTCCTCAGTGATTCTGGGAGTGGCGTAAAGCATGTGTTGGAGTTCTTCTAGTCCAGGCTAGGGTGTTTGTCCGGGTCCTGTGGCCTGCTGCTGCAGCTCTGTGTGGTCTCAGAGGGCTTCCTGTTCTTGGAAGGCTTTGGGAGGTGTTTAAAGGGTCCACGCCCCCCCCCCCCCCCGTCTCCTGCCCATTTCTGCCAGCATCTTCCCTGCCTTGTCATTCTGGGCTCAGTTTGATGGGGTGCGTCAGAGTGTTCAAAGCCCTGCTAACGCAGTCCTGCTGGGCCAGCCCCTGCTGAGCCTCTGCAGGCCCCCGGGCCCCACCCTTGGCCAGGCTGGCCATCATTACCTGGGGGGGGGGGCAGGAAAGCAGAGCCTCCCTGTCCCCTCCTCCTCCTCCCCCCCCTCGCTTTTGCCATGCCCAGTGCGCCAGCCGGCCCCCTTGTTCCGTGGGCAGGGCAGCGGAGGGGCTGTCCTCCCACTGCCCCTCCACCCACGGTGCTTTCTCCCATCTCCGTCACGAGGCAAAGCCTGGAGTGGCTCGGAGGGGCCTCTCAGAGCGGTCGGTGGCGCAGGCCAGCGAGGGGGTCTTTTCCTCCTCCCCTCCCCTCCCCTCCCCTCCCCTCTGTGCCTTTAACTAGGCTGCCTGGGCACAGTGTTCAACTGGTGCAGCTGTGAGGGGAAAAGCTGCATCCGTTGCATTTCCTGTCCTTATGCCGTTGGGAAAGGACAGCGCTCTGCTAGGAGAGGAGCCGTAGAGGCTTTGACGGCTGCTGGCTGGGATGATGGGAACTGCAGTCTGAAGCTGGTGGGCACCAGAATGGAGCACGTCTGAGTGTTACTGTAGGGGAAGCGTCGCCCGGGTGCCCTGAAGTGACCGGCTGAGCTCTGTTCAGTGCTCGGTTGAATTATCCCAAAGCGAGTTAATTCTGCCTTCTCGTTAGTCTCATCTCGCACAGGCAGGTTGGGGGTGGGGGTGGTGGGAGGCAGCTGGTTGTCTCTGGGAGGGAAAGGACTTGGCCTCGGCCTTCCGGTGCCGGACTGTGCCTCCGCGAACGAGCCCCGTCGTAAACACGCACCACTCCAGCGGCCCTTAATGATGAGCGGCGAACACGCACCCGAGCGGCTGAGGCTTTCGGGTCAGGCGGGGCAAAGTTGGGTGGATGTTCGCTTTAAAAATGCTCTGTCGGGCCCTTCTGTCTGGATCAAGGCTTCTCGTGTCAAAATCCACCCTCTTCCCTTTGCTTGCCTTCCTGTCTGTCTTGGGAAAGCGACGCCAGGTTCAAGCAGAGCGTGAGCACAGGTATCCGCAGGCTCTTCTCGCTGGCCTTGTTTGGCGCTGGCGCTGCGAGCCAGAGACGGGCAGGCCCCTTCCCACGCCTGGCTCGGAAGAGGCTGGCATGGGCCAGAAGGTGCCCCGGGGGGCCACCCTTGAGCCGGGGGTCCCAAGAGCTCTCGCCTCACCCCTGCCTCTCCTGCCCCACCCTGTCCAGGAGGCGAGCCAGCGGGAAGCTCAGAAGGCCGCCGACGCTCAGCGAGCCCTGGCCTCCCTGCAGGCCGAAATGCAGGGCCTGCAGGCCGAGCTGGAGGCCGTGCGCCGCGAGAGGGACAGCCTGAAGGTGGAGATGAGCCTGGTGAAGGTAACGCGGCCGCGACACTGGCTTTGGCGCCGGGAAGGGCGAGACCAGAATCGCGACTTCTGCCGCTTTGTGTGGTAGGGAGGGGGGGCTTTGGGGGGCAACTTGCCCTGTGCTGCAGACTCAGGACGGGTGGGAAGCCCCCCCCCCCGGTAGCCTATCCTAAATGGACTCCCGCGACCTGCAGCGAGCCACACCCATCTTTCATTCGAGGACTTTCTGCTTCACTCAGAAGCTGGGCATGTGTGAACTTACTGAGGACTTGGAGCATGTCAAGTCCTTGCATGCAGTACAGGAAGCCTGGAAGGAGCTGCAACCTCCTCCCCGCCTTCCCTTCCCAGGCGCGTCATGAAGCGCAGAAGGTCAACCTGGAATCGGAGCTGAAGGTGGCGCTTGAGCAGCGGGTGACGGAGCGCCTGGCCGAGGTTCACGAGGACACCCTGCGCCAGATGAGTGCCATGCGGGAGCAGCACAGGTGCGAGGGGGCCCTCCAGCGGCAGGGCAGCCCTCAGCCTGGCCCGCCCCCTCAGGGACCACCCGCCCCCTTCGGGGTCTCCGTTCTCTGCTCCTGTCCTGCCGACAGTTGTAGCCCCAAGTCCCCCTGGATGGCTGGGGAAGGCCCCCCGGGAGCTTCGCTTGACGGACTGCCCTTTTCCTCCTCGGCAGGAAGCAGCTGCTGGAGCTCAGTAGCCACCACGAGAAGGAGTTGGCCGCCCAGCTGACCCAGTTCAAATCCGACCTGGCCGAGAGGGAGGGGCGGCAGCGGAGCCTCACTGAGGACTACGAGCACAGGTGCCCGCCTTGATGGGGCAGCCCTCCTGGCGAGCGCCGAGTCAGGCATCGTGGGGGGCGGGCGCGAGGGTGATGGCACACACGCATCCACTGACCTGGTGCCCCGCAGATAGGCCCTGAGGGCTGGGGATGATGGGCTATGCCCTCTGGAAGGCACCAGGTTGGGGGAGGCTGGCAGGTGGGGATGGTGAGTGGGGAATCGCTTCTTCGTTGGGCTGCCAGGGGAGTGGGGTCTGTGCGTGTGGGAGGGAATCCCAGAATTCTCCCCGTGACCCGCCCTCCCCCCGCCAGCATTCCTCCGCTCTTCCAGCCACGACGCCTTTTCTCTTACCTCCCCTACAGGCTGGGCAAACAGCAGGAGGAGATGCAGGAGCTGCAGGCCAGGTACCGGCGGCTGGAGGCCCAGCGAGCCGAGATGGTGAGCCAGTTCCAGGCCATGATGCAGGCGCACTGGAACGAGGCCCTGCGCCTCTTGGCGGGCAGCAGCGGCTCCCCCCAGCTTTGCAGCAAGGCTCAGGAGCGCGTGAGTGGCTGCCGCCGTCGCCCGGCCCCCTTCGTGTCTCCCCTCCCGGCCCTTGGGAGCGTGTGGGGCGCTGCTGCAGGAGCAGCTGGGCGGAAGAGCTGGGCATGGGGCCGTTCCGGGTGCAGCCCTTCCCTGCTGCTTGACACTGTTGGGGGTCCCCCTCCCGCGGCAGGTGGCATAACCCTCAAAGCCAGTGTTGTGAACCCCTGGGTATTATCCTGCCTTCCAGTGGCCTCGTCGTCCGTTCGCAGGAGTGCAGAATGACCTCCCCTTCCTGGTGCCTTCCAGACCTGTTTGGCCTTGTCAGATCGTGGCTTGTTGTTATGTGCCAGCCCTGTACCGCGGTTTAACTATGGGTTGTTAGTGACAACCCAGAGTTCACAGCCCAGTAACCAGCCGGTTGCCGTTTCTTGATCTGCCAGTCGTTAAACCTCAGCTCAGTGGGTTGCACATCGGGACAATCCGGAATGGAACTACAGCCCATAATCAGCAAGTCCAGCACATCTGGAGGCGGAGTTCCCGTGTAATGGCAGCAGCCCTCAGTTCAGCAATGGCGCACGCCTTCAGTGCGCACCCTGCTCGCCGGCCAGGTCTGCACTTTGCTTACAGAAGTGGGGGGAGGGCATTCTCTAACCCTTGCTCTGCCCCTCTAGGTCATGCCCCCCGACCCGGACCCCGCTTCTGACCTGGAGTCCCCACAGCCTTCGGACTCCCTGAGGAAGACTCAGCCGGTGGAGGCTCTTGGGAGCAGCCAGGGCGCTGGGGACTGTGGGGGGGCTGTGTGGACCACGGCCGCCCCCCTTCTGCCCCCTCCTGCTCAGCATAACGCCCTGCGGGCGGCTTTCACGGTGCCCGAAAAGTCCGCCCAGGACCCCTGCCGGCCCT
The DNA here is from genome assembly GCF_004798865.1 of Varanus komodoensis. NCBI lineage: Eukaryota > Metazoa > Chordata > Lepidosauria > Squamata > Varanidae > Varanus > Varanus komodoensis. Next base: position 346,741 of record NW_025336565.1, on the reverse strand, counting down.
TTCTCCCCTTGCTGCCCGACCCGGGGCGGGTCTCGTCGGAGTTCAGCCGCGTGCTCAACTGCAGCCTCCTCAGCCAGCAGGGCTTCCAGCCGCTGGACCCGCAGGTGGACGCCGCGGTCACCGGTGCAGGTGTGTGCGCGTGCAGGCCCCCACCCGCCATTCCTTCCTCTCACCCAAGCAGAGGCAATGGTTAACGGTGCCTTTGAATGGAAGAGCCGTTTTCCTGGGGCAAAGCTGCCGTCTCCTGAGCGGACATGTAGGGCCGGGCAGCTCGCCGGCTGACGGCTCGGATATTCTCGGCTGACCTCCCAGAGAGAGACCGTGGTCAGGCGTTCGCTTGTGCAAAAATCCTCTCGCTAACGTTGCTCTGGCCGAGCTGCGAGTCGGCTTTCGTCCCTCGGGCCTTACTCCGCTTCAAAGACGTGCTCGTGGGCTGCTGCCCAGAGGAGGCCGGGCCGAGCACCGGACCACGTTTCTGCCTTGGCCCTTCCTGCCAGGGAACGAGGAGGGGTGCACAACCGCCAGGCAACTGGCCAGCCGTCAGCAGTTGGAGAAAGCAGGCTGGGCCTCCGAGGGGCTGGAAGTGCCCCCGAGACCGGAGCTCCCGCCCCCCTGCAATATGCCCCCTGTTGTCAGCCAGGGCATGTGGACGTGCGCTCCCCCGGGGGCAAGCCAGGCTGCCTAGCAGGTTGGTTCCGAAGCACCACTGTCTGCGGAAGGCTGGAGGTGGCCAGTGAGTTTCCCCAGGCAGGCTTCCCCGCTCGGCAGTGCTCAAATCCCGCCCCACACATTTCTCCCCCTCTCTCACACCCCCACCATGTCTTAGGTCTGACTTTCCACCCCGAGAACCTCGCGGAGCACCCCTTCACTGACGAGGCGGACGAGGCCGGCATGGAAGGGGCGGCCGATGAAGGGGGAGCCCTGCAGTCCAGAAGCCTGGAGAGCGAGGGGCAGGGGCCGGTGCCCCAGCCGGACCCACATTACTACTTGCGCCTGGTAGGTGCCGCCGCTCTAGCCTCTGCTCCTCTTCCTGGCCTGCCGGGGGGCTGCGTCTGGGAGGCACAGCTTGGGTTTGCTGCAGAGCCTAATAGAACCAGATGCTCTGGAAAGCCAAAGGCGGTTTGTCCATCGAACAAACTGTGGAACTCGACAGGTGGAGGGCTTGAGATGGAGAGCCAGAGGACCGGTTTGTTCTTTAAAGCGCCTCCTGAGCAAAAAGCCTGCTTGACTGGCTGCAGAGATCAGTAACAAGACGCCCTTGCCCTCGGGTTTATACTCCAGGAGACACGGCATGCAGGGAGAAAGGGGTGGTGGGGAGGGAGGAGGAGGAGGAGGAAGGTGAGCCTGGGCACCCACTCCCAAAACTGCAGTCCCCACGGGAGCTGTGCCACCACTTGATGGTTGTGGGGTGGAAGGCAGCGCCACACGGGAGAGCCCAGCTGCCCGGGGAGGTGGGGGGCTCTCCCACACTGGAGACATCCAGAAAGAGACTGGGCAGCCCTCTGAGTGGGGCGGTGTGGCTTGGTGGGGGGTTGGACCCGGTGGCCTTCATGGCCCCTTCCAGCTCTGCTATTCTGTGATCCTTCTGCCCGTTTGCTCTGGCCTAGGTGGGCACTGGAGTAAAACCTGCTGCTGGAGGATGGCAGTCTTGGGACCGCTGGCAATTCGCTAGCAAGCCCACCATAAGGGTAGTGCGAGGGTCTGGGTGCCATATTCTGGGTGCCATATCCTGACAAGCCCTTTGGCTCCCAACAGTCCCTGAACCCGTCTGTGCATGACTCCTGTTTGTTTCCTCGTTAGCTCAGTCCTCGCAGGCCAGGCCCTCTGCTGCTCCCGCTCACACTGGCGGCTCCTGGTCCTGCGGCCGGGCGAGAAGTCGTGGGCACGCAGCCGTGGGGCCTGGCTGCAGCCTGACTTCTCTCGCCTGCGCCTTTCAGCTCTGCGAGCGCTCTGTCTGCGACAGCTTTGCTCAGCGGCAGGACGAGGGGCCCCCAGACAGCCCGCCCCAGGCCACCCATCAGACGCAGCTGGGTAAGAATTGCTCTGACCCGCCTCCCCCGGCTGCCCTCTCCCAGAGGCTCCTGGCAGCCCCACCTGCTCTGGTCCTTGCGTAGGGGCAGGGGGCTCCAGATGTGCTTAGAATGGGGGCGGGGGTGCAGCTTGGAAGCCGGAAATCCTGGAACTGATGTTCAGTGGGGGGTGTTGCTTCAGGTGTCCTTCCTCTTAGGTGAGGACAAAGCGGCAGGCCCACATCTCTTTGCCACCCCTGCACATGCCATGGTTTGGCACTTCCAGCGCCCCTCAGTCGGGGCGCCAGGTGTCAAATGGGCTTGGCCTTCCCCTGCCCCAGTGTGGGACACCGTTTTCTGAAATAGGCATCCCTTTGTGTCAGAAGGGCTCTGCGAGGCTCCGTGGGCACCAGAGGCACCGCCGTCGTTCATGGGGGCACCTGAGACCGGACGGGGATGGATGCTGCCCTCTAGAAAGGGCGCTCAGAGGGCGTGTGCCAGCCCAGGCCACCCGCCAGTGTTGGGGGTGGTGTCATGGGGGGTCCCGGACGGCTGGAAGGGTGAGACATGGAGGGGTGCCCGCGGGAGCACTGCGGCCCCCCGGCACGGCAGGACGCCGGCGTTCTGTCACTCGCAGCCACGCGGCGTCTCACCTTTCCTGCCTTCCCTCCAGGCACGTCTTACCACGAGCGGTCCACCGCCCTCTGGGATCCGGCACAGCCGCCGCTCAGCACCATCCGCATCCAGCCACCCAGCAGCTCCGCCGTCCACAAAAGCAAGGTCTCCTTGCCCAGAGCTGGGCTGGCCCACTCGAACCCGGACGCGTCCAGCCCTCCCCGGCAGAACCCCGGTGCGTGGGGGGCCGGTGGCGTCGTGCTCTCCCGCGCGAGCTCTGTGGGCCCCCCTCGAGCCCGCCTTGCCTCGTCCTCTTCCTTTCTCTCCGCAGCCCGGGAGGAGGGGGTCCTCTCCCCCAGGCAGGTGGCCGAAGTTTCACGCCTGCTGAAGCAGTACCAGGCCAAGGGGAGGCCTGTGCCTTCGCCTGAGGAGCTGTACAGATACTTGCGTGGGATCGGCGCGCACGGGTGAGGCAGGCCGCGGGGATTTCCTGGGCCCTGACGTGGCCTCTTGGTCCAGGGTTCCTCGAGAGATGTGGCCATCTGCTGTGTGGGCAGGAGAAAGAGGCAGAGCTAGGCCTTCCTGGGCTTTTAACACCTTTCTAGAGGAGAGCTGAGCCTAGACATCCGTCAGCAGGCGTTGTGGGCTGGGGAGGCAGGTTCTCCTCCGGGGCAGCATTCCCACCATTGTCCCTCTGGGATTTCTACCCCCAGGGCAGAAACCAAAAGCGACGGGAATCTGCAGACGCGCCGGAACCTCGATTCCAAGCTGGTGGAAGCCATGCGGAAGGAGGTCTGTGGGTCATCTTGTCAGGGGAGGGGGCAGAAGTCCTGAGGGTTCGGGCTGGTTCCGGTTTTTATGGGGAGCCAGTGGGGTTGGGGAAAACGGTGGGGCAGTGCTGTGATTTCTAAGTCTGGTGAGTCTGGGGGAGAAACAACAGTCCGAGCTCTGTTTGTATTTCCTCCCCCGCTTCCCCCCTCAGGTGGCCCCCGCCCGCCGCATGGGCATCTCAGGGCTGCCACGGGAGAAGGCCCCTGCCAAAGCCGGGAAGAAGCCTGGAGGTGTCCCGGCCTCCAATCCTCGCACCAGCCGAGGAGGAACGGTCTGGAGATGACCTTCTGCAGTCGGTCTGCTTCCTTCTGAAGCCGGCCAGCCTCCTCTTCCAGGCCACGAGCGCCTGGGCACACCTGCCTGTGAGCTCCGCGCAGGGATGAAAGCACCTCCTTCCACCTCCCGTTTCACCTGCAACGATTTTCTCCCACATGGAGCCTCACATTCTGCTTTTCCAGAAAGGGAGGACTGAGCTCATGCAGGCAGGATTGGTCGTTTTTTGTCTTTCTGCATTTGGCTTAAATCCTTCTGTGCCGAGACGTGGGGTGGCAGCAACCGCAGCCCTTAAAAAGAATCCCTTACAAGAGTCACACAGCGGAGACCCCCGCCATCCCCTGTGCTCCGAGGGGTCCGTCAGAGCGGCCGTTCCCTTCAGCAGAAAACAAGCCTCGTTGCTTCTCGGATAACCTGGCTGTAAACGGGCACTTGGGAGTATTTCCGGGGTGAAGTTGTGAGATGTCCCTCACTATCTTGCCAAAACCGGCTGTGCCTTCTCCACCGAAAGCTCCGCCTTCTGATGGTTGTGAGCACTGAGTGTGCTGTTTTAGACACACTTGGATTTGCTGTACCAATTTGCTCTTCCTTGCACAGTTAATTATTTTTATACCATTGTTTTCCAAATAAATGAATGTTGATTTATTTTTAGGCAATGGGTTCACCCCCCACTGGCTGTTGGCTTCTCTCTTCCCTCCTCTCTGTTCTGCTTTCTACAGTCGTTGGAACACGTAAAAACATCTGCAGAGACTTTCCTTTGTTCTTCTCCAGACAGATCTCTACTGTCTTCCTGGGAAAAATTGGTCTGTTGGGGTGGGGGTTTTAAAGAACTGCCTCTCTTCCCATGGGCACAGTGCCAGTGGAAATCCTTCAAGTGTCTCCCCCAAAATATGGGGCACAGAAGAGAAGAAAGACAAAGATGCTGGTGTTTTGCTCAGCTCTCTGGCTGTATGAGAACCTCGGCCACCAGCAGCTCTGGCCCAGGCTCACACTGGCACACGGTTTCCCCCAGCGGGTTCCTAACTCGCTTGCGCTCGCCTTGTCGCACGCTGCAAGCGGGTGTGAGATTGCATATGTGCCCCATGTGCTCTGAGCCCAGCCCTTGTCCTGGTCCCCTTCAAATCAAGCTCTCATTCCACCCATTCTCCATAGGAACAAGCCCACCCAGCTCTTCAAATCATATCCAATTTAGCCAGAATAAAAGACATGCTTTACTTCAGACCGAGCAGTTGAAATGGCGAAAGACTTTCTTGTAACCATAGGCATTTCTGGGAGGGGGGGGGGAAGCAAACAGGCCCTCCCTAGAGGGTCCGAAATGGGTGCTTGGAGATGGTGGTGGATCCTTGGTTGAAGCCCTCAGTTCTCCCTCAAACCCACTTCGCATGCAGTGGTGGCAGATGATGGGTTTATCGGCCCGTGATTTATGCAGCATGTGCTGGGTGCAGTCTGGCCATTTTTAACATTCTGTCCCCATCACAAATTCCTGTATAACATCTGAACCTGGGCACTACAGGTTAATCGTGGGTTAAACAGCCAACAGTCAGCCTCCCGTTCTTTACATGAACTGTGGGTTGTTTAACCCACAATCAGCTGATTGTTACCTGGCAACCTCTGATCAGTGAAACCGTCCATTTGCGGTTTCCTACCTCTACTTCCCTCTGTGATATGAGAGTCTTTGGATCCCCAGGATCTCTCCAGTAGCAGGACACCTGTCATGCAGCTGGTCCCGAAAACTTCATCACGGCAGCTCTCAGTTGCCTGGCCATCCAGGCTCCCCTTGGGACAGTCCTCCCAAGATGTTTTCCTGAACTAGCCACCGCCAGCGGTGGGGCCCTGCCCTGAACTGAGCCCCACACCTACAGGTTCACCTTTTTGGAAGTGCCACCTTTCCAAGGTTCCTGCAGTGGGCAGCTGATCCCTGAAGCGGCTTTTGCCGGAGGTCCTGGCTCCGCCAACTCCTTAATCCCATTTTCACAGGTGTGCTCCCTTTTCTCTCCGCTTGGCAGTCTTGGCCTGAAACGCCACATCTTTCTAACGGGCAACTTAAAACTTCTTTCCTCCTCGGGGCATACCTGCATCCACTCCTTCCCTGGCTGGCTGCGTGCTCGGCTGTGAAATGCACAGAGGCATTCCCCGATCATCTCTCTTGCCCTGCCCCATCTTCCGAACCTGATTAACAGACCCCTTCCAGCACCTCTGCCTCCGCTCCCCACCACCCTCGCCTCCGTCCCTCTTTCTGCCTCCGCAACTTCACCTTTTCGCACTTCTGCACCCTGCTCCTCATCACACACACGTAACTTTGCACACTTTACACTTGCAGTCCGTTGCCTCGTGTTCTGTCGCTCTGTAACCTCTGAACGTCGTCTTGGCCAGCGCCCCACACCCCCCAATTCCCTGTCCTTGCGGCCTCGAAACCGTCTAGGCCATGGACCACAAAGCTTCCCCGCATCTTGTACTCGAGACACGTGGCTGCCTTCTCTTCCCCGCCACTCCACCTTCCCCTTCCACGAGGACCTAATCTGATTAGCTTTTAAGAGACAGCGAACATGGATTAGAGGTTTAAAAAAACAACACCCCCTTCCCCCTCCTGAGCCCCCCCTCCCCATGGGAACCAGCTCGAGAGCTTGCAAACACCCAGGTCCTCAGCTCCAGCCGGCTGCTCTTGGACGGAGGGGCACCCTGTACCCAGTGGCCACCAGTGCCCCCATTCCCTGCATCCCGCAGGGCTGAGCTGGGGGAGGGAAGGAGCTCTGTGGTGCTCGGAACATCCCCACGACTCCAAGCCAGACCCCGAAAATGGCAGCTGGAGGCTGGGATTGATTTTTGGTCTTCACCTTCTGGCGGAGAGTGGCTTTGACTTCCATCGGCTTTCCAGTGTTATTCTCAACTGTCCTTTCCCTTGGATTTAATGCCCGGATTGTGTCTCCGTCTGGGAACTGCTGGAAGTGGCTTGCAGAGCGTACCTTGGTAAGAGTGCGGGGTCTGTAGTGTTCTGGGTGCGGTTATGTGTCTGGCGGAAGGATGGCGAACCCCAAACACTCTGTGGGCCAGTCCCGTGCCTCATTCTGGCCAAAGGGCTGCAAGGGACCTTGTCCATGGCTGGGACCAGGGCTGGACGGCTCCTTCTATCCGTCCTACGTGTGCTTAAACCTTTCTGAGGCTTTCCACGCTTCTGATTTTTAACCCGTGTGTTGAGAAAAAAGCGGTGTTGGTGTGAGAGAGAACTGGGGAGCTACATGCCCTGGTGGTTGTGAGTGTTGTGGGCAAGGTGAGCAGAAGCTGCGGACGTGGACTTTGGAGGAAAAGCATGTATGGATCCTGCAGGAGTTTTGAGCCTGGTGGGGAGGGCAGAGAGAGCTCGCAATGGCAGAGAAGAGCTGGGCGGTTTTGCGTATTGCTCCTCGCGCTGTCCAGAGACTTTACAGTGGACTCTGTAAAGGGAATCTCCCAGGTGCTCATTTTTGTCCTTTGGGAAGGGAGAAAGACGGGGCACGCGCCTAGACTCCCGGCAGCCGGTGCAGCTGGTCTGGCTTGGGTCCCGTTCCGTCTGCCCCACATCACCTCTGTCAGGGCGGCTTGCAGGAAGCTCTTTGGACGGGACGTGGGGTGGCCATGGCCCAAGAGGCAGCCACGGCCCCTGGGTTCTCACAAGCACGGGCTCCTGAGACCACTGCCCCCCAGCCCCCCCCATGTGCTGGGAATGATCCAGAAGGAGCGTGCGGGGCATCCATTGGCCATTTGGGAGCACACGGTGCCTCCCACCCTGTGCGGCTTTGTCTGTGCCCCTCGGGGGCCGCAGGCTCAGGTTCCCGGGACAAATGCTGCCCAGTTTTGCGTAAGCAAATTTACACATGCCTTGCAGTCTCGCGTTTGTGCGTCTCCTTAGGACAACCCTACTGGTGAAAAGCGATGGGTGGACTGGGAAAGGAGGGCCTTTGATTCCGGGTAAACCACTCCAGCAGAATGATTCAAGGTGTGGGCGGCTGGAGCGGAAGCCCACATGGGTCGAATTCAGGCGCTTAGACAGACCCGAGTTTTTCAGGGCTCCATGCGTTTATTTCAGTAAGTGCCTCCGGATAGCAGGCTGGTGGGGCAGAGGGTGCCCCACAGGTTCGGGGCTCCAGCCCTTGTGGGGCAGCCTCTAAGATGGCCGCTTAGTGAGCTGGCCAAGCCAGGATTGGGCTATACCACTTCAGAGTGCATGTGAGTTCTTGGGCTGTACCATTTCACAGAGCATAGCGGTCCTCTCTGTTTATCACAGACAATACAGGAGAAGATTTCTGCTGTACCTCTACACGGTATCTTCTACATACAGAAAATGGTATCGAGGTTATCTACCTGTGTAAAGCCCCACCTGAGGTCAGAGGTGGTACAGTCCAGCACAGGTTGCCTGCCTCACCCTAGCCCTTCCATGTTGGCAGGTGATCCACAGAATTACAGACCAGCCGGGCTGTGAGGGGCCTCCAAGGCCATCCGGTCCAAGCCCTGCTCAGAGCGGGGAAGTCAGCCTCCCAGCTGCCTCCCGCATGGGGAGCCCTCGCCCTCCCTGGGTCAGGGGCTCCATCGCCGCACTGGTGTAACGGCCCGGACGGTCTTCCTGACATCCTTCCAGAAACTGTCTTCCTGCCACTCGAGCCCGTTAGCCTCGCAATGGGCGAAGCATTAAAACAGAAGATGCGAGACGGAGGGTGTTCCTTCCCCTTCCCCTTGAAGTAGGGTGGCTGTGCCGAGGACGTGCGCCCTTAGCAATTCCATCTGCGGGGCTTTCCATAGTCCACTGAGTTCCCTGATGTTAAGAAACGCACTTTATACTGAGGGGAGGGGACAAGAAAAGAGAGAACGCTGCCATTCTTGTCTCGGCGTCCTTGGCTCCATGCGGCATTCATGCTGCCCGCCCGCCCTGCTTGCGTTGTCCATGCGGTTGGAACGTGTCCCTCTAGACCTCAATAAATAACCATCTACCCCAGACTTGGCGTTGGACTGCAGCTCCCAGAATCCCCCAGCCACTGGCTGGAGGATTCTGGGAGCTGCAGTCCAGCACCAGCATTGATGCCAGGCTGAGAAAGGCTGACCTCTTTGACCTGAGTGTCATTCCCAGTCGATTTTTTGTCGCTTTCCTGTGATAGTTTTTCCGGTTTCCTTGGTCCCCCTTCCCTGACTGCTCTGAGGGAGTCACCAGATCCACCCGTTCCCTCCTCTGCATGCTCATGGCCCCCTCACTTCACACCCACCTGCCAGGGGTCTCGTCTCCCTGCATCCCTCCGTCTCCCATTCTGCTCTGTTAACCATCCAGAAAGGCCCTCCACTCCATCATTTTCCATCATTTTCCATCATTTTCCACCGGTCCATCAGTCCACTGGTCCATTCACCTCCAAGGCCAGGTTCCGCCTCATTTCAAACAAGAGTAACTCTCTTCTGTTGTCTGATGCCTTTATCTATGGACCTGCATTCCTCAACCACGCGGAGCTACAGTTTCCAAAGTGATGGATGTAAATAATAACAAAACCAGGACCCAGAGGGACCGTCCGGAGCCTTTGTTCCCTTGTTCTTGTCTCCTTCCCTGTGCTGCTTGTCTCCTCCTGATACTCCGGCCCATCGCTTCTGCATCTCTTGCTTCTGAGCCTGTGGACTCAGCAGACCCCAACAGGTCAACGGCCCAAGACGTGGCCAGTAACCGGAAACCGGTCACACACAGCCTCTTTCGGTGCTTGGCAGAAGGTGGGGTCTCATGGCCAACCTGGTTTCTTGTACCTACCTGTCTGCCTGCAACGCTTGTCCCATCCTGTCGCCCAGCTGTTCTGTTAGCCGTATGGGCTTCTGGCTTCCATATCTGCTGCCCAACCATCAAGCCACAAGCCTCTTCTTCGAACTCATGAGTTGGACCCTTATCTGTAACAAAATCCTGCCTTTTTACCATCTAGTCTCATGCCTCGCACATTTGCAGTAAATTCTCACTGCAAAGCAGAGTATATTATTGTTGTTCGTTACACTTAAACTGCACTTTATTTTCTCTGGCAAGGAACCCCCGGCAGCACACACGAGTCTTCCCCTCCCCTCCGTTTTCTCAACAACAGCCCTGTGAGGTAGGTTTGGGCTGTGACCGGCCAAAGTCACTCGGTGATCTCCATGTCTGAATGGAGGCGACAACCCAGATCTCCCAGTTCTCCCCAGTCCGGAAAGTGGCTCACCACCCCCCACTGGTTCCGGACATGGACTCTACATGGATTCCTTTGCGTGTGCTCGCTTGCTGTCTCTTTCTCTCATATCCTGCCTCTTCTCCATCTGGCAGCCTTTCAAACAGTCGCACCAACATCTCGCAAAGGGGTTTTCTGGGCATGGGGTGCAACTATTTATTTATTATTTATGTATTTAAAGTTTTTATATGCCGGCCCCTTGCTACATAGTCTTGGGACAGCTCACAGAAATAAATACATACAAAATAATTGCAATTACAATTAAAACCCAGAAACAACTGTTGTAACGCCACAAACTGCCAGCTCGCTTAGCAGTCACTCTTCCTGAAACTTTGAGAGCCCAGGAAAGGCAGAGCAGAATCCACCCAGCATGTTTTTGGACTCGTAGTGCAAGGGGAAACTTCCCCGTTCCCCCAAGGAGTGGAATTTGTGCCTGCCCAGCTCTCTCCTCATGGGAACCAGTGGATCCATGCTCCTTGCCACACCCCTGAAGATCGTGAAGCTGAGAAAGGGGGAGCTGGAAGGGGCAGGGAAGGTGCGACGGAGAGGCCCTGGTGTGTGGCTTGTGGAGGAGAAGCAGGCCCTCTTGTCCAAGCTTCTGTTCGCACAATCTTCTGCCCAAGGGGAGACCCAGAAGCTGGAACCAGGTGTGACAGCACCCATGTTCCCCAGCAACACATATGCAGCAGCTTGCCGCCTTGGATACTGGAGGTAGCATGTGGCCATGAGGACTAGTAACTGTCAATAGCCTTCTCCATGCATTGTCCAGTCCCCTTTTTAGTCTTGATTGGTGGCCTTTTGTGGCAGTGAATTCCACAGTTTACTTTGTGCCGTGTGAAGACGTCCATCCTTCGATCTGTCCCGAATCTCTCACCCGTTCGCTTCACGGGATGCCCCCGGTGGCTCCGTTCATGACGAGAGCAGGAGAAAGATCTCTCCTTGGCCAAAGTATCTCCCAACAATCCCAAAAGAATGTCCCTCCATTTAGATGTCGTTCTCTACATTTCGACATCGCAGCTGAAGAGGACAGAAGAGAATTGGGAGAGGCAGTGCCCAAGTTCTGCCCAAGTATAAGCTTTTCTGCATCTGTACTATTGGTCATGCAGGACTGAATGCTCAAAAATTGTGGGTTTTGTGGAATGCAATCCTACACAGGAAAAAATGCCTTACAGTTCCCAACGCAGCTGAGGAATGCAACGTAGTTCGGGTATTTATAAGACATCTGGCAATAGCAATGAAGTACTAATTATTTCTTGGAAACCAGAACTTCATACCACTTCATCATATGACCAGCAATTTCGGGTGGAGAAATCATTGCAGAAACAAGCAGTGATTTTGCAGGCCACAGTATAAGGGCAAAAGAGGTTTGAAGGGGCGGGGATTTAGGGTGCCATCCAAGGGTTGCGGCTCAGCCCCTTAAATATCCCTGCCAGATTTTCCCTTTAAGCTCACCACATACAGAAGGTAGGACGGAGTCTGCTGCAATGTAAGAGTTTCGGCTAGCAGGCACCAGTAAGCTGGTCCCAAAGGAAGCCCCAAGTCCTAACAGGACCACCCACAAATTGAGGTAGTGATATAGACTAAAGACATCCCCCGACTCTTGCCATTTCTTAGCATCAAATCCATAGCTGATTTGGATTTCAAATTATTCTGAATATTATTTTTCCATTTGGTATTCCATTTGGCTGTTAAAATGAGGGTGCTGGCTGTTCCTCTGCGTGAAGCTGTCTAGGCATGACATTCTGCCATTCGTGCTGGAATTTGTTTAAAAAAACATGTGCCTGACTACATATTTGTCTCTGACATCTCTGCACTGCTCTGGTTTCGACAAGTTGCTTTTACATTCCTTCATGTGAGAAAAGGTACGCTTTGCAATGCCGATGTTTCTGCTCGTAGCAGCAAAGCTTGCACCCGCTTTCGGGTTGTCGCAGAAGTTAGGCAAGGAGGGTTTCCTTTCCCGCTTTTCTGCTACATGACCTCTAGGTGGTGCTGTGGTACTGCAGAGCAGCACAAATTCATAAGTGAAAAAAACAATTCCTTTTGCTTTCAGGATTAAACCCTGCATTTTCCATGCTCTAAAAAAAAAAAAAAAAAAACAAAAAAACAAAAAAACTGAAAACAAAAGTGCTGTTTACAAATCGAAGGGAAGCTAGAGGGTCATATTACTGTCAAACAACTCCCTGCTGGCAGGAAAACAACATGTTATGATGAAGAGAAGGCTAAATTCTTCTAACTGACATGCCAGAAAGCGGGATTAATCACACCTGAATCAACTAATTATAAACTGGCCCTGGATTTTCTTTCTCTAGGGTTAGCAAAGGGAAATTTGAGAGACCTGTTATGTGCATAAGCTTACTCCTAGCTCAGAGTGGCACTACAGTAAAGTGACCTTGGATGCTGGGACCAAGGTAGATTGTGTCACAGAAAACAGCAGCAAAGTGCCAAAAGGTGGATATGAGTTTTCTTCAGCCCTTTCAGATAACTCCCCCAAAGAGACTTTGCACTAATACTTGGCCAGAATATTCATGGCTCGGTATCTCCATGTAAAGGAAAGAGCATTGCTTTCTTGTGAGTTTGCTCTGGTTTGGATATTGGGAAACTGTTCCTTCTGGCACTGACGTGAGGAAGTACATCTCTGTCTTGCTGTCCCCCATGTGCTATCTTTGGAAGGGTTGGGGTCAAGGACACAGCCCCCCAGAGCCCTCAAGATGGTGTGCTCAGATTGGGTGGGGCTGCTGGCCGTTGTCGCATCTGTACCGCAGTTGCTGCTGCCCATGTGTGGGTCTGCAGAGCGGACAGGGCTGGGAGGGACAGCCAGTTCCCTGGAGGATGGAAGGACGACTCAAGGGGATCTTGAGAGGTTGGAGCACTGGGCACGAAACAACAGAATGGGATTCAACAGGGACACATGCCAGGTTTGCACCTCGGAAAAAGAAGCCAAGTGCATCTCCACAAGGGGGAGACAATACCGCAAGGGAGAATGACTGTAGATCACCAACCGAACAGGAGTCAGCTGGGCACATGCCGTTTCGGGCTGCATTGATAGGGTCTCCCTAGTCCCCCTTGACTCAGCACTGGACGGCCCTCCCCTGGAGTCCTGGGTCCAGTTCTGGGCACCAGAGCTGAAGGAAAGATGCAGACCAACTGGAAAGGGTTCGGAGGAGGGCGACAGGGAACTGGAAACCAAGCCCTACAAGGAAAGAACTGGGCATGTTCAGCCTGCAGAAGAGAAGACAGAGGGGAGATGCAAGAGCACTCGGCAAGTCCTTGAAAGGCTGTCACAGAACGGAAGGCCGGGATCTCTTCTCAGGCACCCCAGAGCGCAGGAGGTGGAATAATGAGCTTAAGTTATAGGCTCTGGCTGAACATCAGGAGTAACTTCCTGCCTGTAAGATCAGTAGGACAATGGAGCCAATGACCCAGGGAGGGGGTGGACTCACAGGCCGGACAGCCACCTGAAAGGGATGGTTCAAGTGGGAGTTCCTGCCCTGAGCAGTAGGTTCAACCTGATGGCCCTCTGGCCCCTTTCATCTCCAATACTCTATGATTCCATGACTGGGGGAGGTGGTAGGATTTCCTATTAGCAAAAGATTATGGAGGAAGAGGGGAATGTTGAGGTTTCACCCTGTGTTTGCTTTGGTTTAAACACCGTGTCACAAATATGCTTGAAGCTGGTATATGCCAGCCCTTAAAAACAAGACCCCGTGAATGCAGTCTAGCTTGGGAACGTGTTCGTAAGATTTTCAGGAGACAGGGTCATTTCATCAGCTGGATTCAGACAGCATGAGAACTCGCGCTCAAGGGCTGGAGATGGTTGCCCTTGAACTGTGGGTTGTTGAAACGCAGGCTGTCTTTGAACCCAGGTGCACTAACAAACCATGGTTTGTGAACCACAAACAAGCCATGAAGAGAACCCATGATTTGCTACTGGGCTGTGAACTGTGAGCTGCTCAGGGTTAACAAACATGACTGGGATCTGACAGCACAACAACCCAAGTTTCAAGAACAACCCACAGTTCAAGAACAACCAGCATGCATCCCCACATTCTGCCTGAGTCCAGTCATATTTTGTCTTGGGGCAATTTAGGAGCAAGTTGCATAGATCCACATGACTTTATGTTTTCGATGAGTTCTGTTTTCGATATGTTTTCAGTGAGTAATGTTTTTAAGCAATGCTTGCCTGAGATATGTGTATTTACATGTGCATGTTTCATAGAATCCTAGAATAGTAGAGTTGGGAGGGGCCTCTAAGGCCATCAAGTCCACCTGCCCGATCAGGCAGGACTCCAGTTAAACCGTCCCTGACAGGTGCCACCCAGGTGGGAGAGCCCACCAGCTCCTCTGGTCACTGGATCCATTCCTGTACTGCTCTGACTGTCAGGAAGTTCTTGATGGCCAGCCAGAATCGTGCGATCCCTCCAATACCACTTTATGCTCAAACAGGGTCATGTTCACACCTTTGGCCAGAAAGTCTGTGGGCGACTCCTCTGAGGTTGTGCAGGTGCGGAACCCTACATTTTATGAATCAGTGATCCCATGTTTATCGTCCCATCTGACCTTGGTGTGTGGGAGCCACAGAAACGAGTCTCACCTTGTTCCCTCCACTGGAGAAACCCAGGGGAAAATAAATCTTCTATGCGAGATAAATAGCTTGCTTATAATAGTGGATTGAGGTACCCCATATATTGGGGGCAGTATTCAGGGGTTCCCCCCGCCACTATAACAGGAAGAGATCCATGAATGCATATCTCTTTGCCAAGAACTTCAGGCAGTCCTGTCAAGACACCCATTTCAGAAGGAAATGAACTTTGGACACCTTGTTGTCAATGCTCTCATAAAAGGAAGGGCTCACACCTTTGCATTTACCAAGCACTCCCCCCCCCCGCCAAAATCCTAGAGTATCTCATCTGAAGGTGATCTCACCTTTGGCATCTGTCTCTCTTGAAAAGTCAGGTGAAAAATAAAGTTCTTGGCAGCTTCTCTGGGTCTTTGGCATTGCCTGCTGTGCTCGGACATCGGGCAGCTCCGAGGGCATCCTCCAGATGAGGCAAGCCCGACTCAAACCATAACAACAATCTACAAAGAAAGCCCAATGTTCCTGTGAGAAAAGACCCCTCGTGGTGACAGGTGGGTGATACTGCTGCTGCCCCCTTTCAACGGGCAGCTGGCAACGGAGTGTCAATGACCCATGTCTATTACCTGCTCTCCTTTTGTGCTTCTCTTGACAGCTGAAACTTACATGGACATTGACAAAGCAAGACCCTGCATTTTGGACGGCTGCACAAATGCCCTTGGCGACGGACTCAGTAACAGTAACGACAACAGCCGGTTTCACTGATTTGATGTAGTCATTATACGTCTCTCCTGCCCTTCCTTTGGAAAGGGACCCAAGGTAGCTTATATAACTCGCTCCCTCCTCCTCCTCTCTATTCCTCCAGGGCGATTAGCAGCTCCTTGAACACACCCCGGGCATCAAGGTGGGATCCCATTCCTACCTCTCCTACTAGAGGTGACCTGGCGGCCACTCGTGGGCGCGTGAGGGCCCTCATGCCAATTCACACCTAATAAGTTCAGGCAGCTGGGGACGAAAGGTTAATCCTGTTTTATCTCCGATGCAAGATTAGGATTTGAGGGATGGGGGCAGGTTTATGAAAATGCTGCAGCCTCGGCAGAGCAGTGGCTGAGGCTGATGGGACAGGCTGGGCCGTGGCCAGAGCAACGGTCTCCTGCCATGACCTGTGAGACGGCCTTTCTCCTTGTTATGGGGAACAATGGTTGCGTCCTTCGTGGGATGTGTCGTTTGGAGCGGGGTGAAGCAGCCTGCTTGGCTCCTCCAGAAAAACCAGTAACGATTTACGGTTGTGGAAGTCCTAGAGAGCCCGGCAACGAACCGACTATCCCCAAGGGCAGGATGAGTTTGGCCAAAGGAAGATGGCTGCCTGAGGAGGCAACGTGGTCATGGCTTTGGGGTTACCTCTGGGAACACAGTGGCAGTCAAAGAAAGACAGATGGTTGGCCATATTCATCTTGCCGGCTTTCTACGGGCAATTAACCTCGGCACCAAAGCAGGGAAGTGGCCTTACAAATGTAGAAAAAATGCATTTTTTCTACGCACACCACCCAACAGCCACTTGGGAACGTTTGTGCTCTCGCGCGCCGCTATTTCCCAGCTGGTCTGACGTTTCTCCTGCTTGTATTCCAGGTTTAGTCTTCCTCCCCTTTTGACTGTGTGTGTCAGAGGGTCACCATGCGGACGGCGGCAAATGGGCCTGCTCCCGGAAGAGACCTCTGGGCCGGGCCCCTGCAGGACTAAAGGCCCCGCGAGCTGTGCCTTCTCCCTGCTTCCTCTCCCTCTCCTGCCGCGCCATCGCCCGGCTCCACGTCAGCATGACCCTCGCTTGCTCTGGTGCCCACGGGTTCCTGCTCGGCCTTTCCAACCATCCCAGGTGGGGCTGCCCCCAAGGCCCGTGCCGGCAGGTGCTGCCTCTCTGGCTCTTGCTCCTTTGCTTGCCCGGCTGCGTCCAGCCGACGACGTTCAAGGTGGGCGTGATGGGCCCCTGGAATTGCGACTCCATGTACGCCAGAGCCTACCCCGACGCGGCAGCCCGGCTGGCTGTTTCCCGCATCAACCAGGACCCGACCCTCAACCAGGGCTACTGGTTTGATTATGTCCTCCTCAGTGAAGAGTGCCAGAGCTCGAAGGCCCTGGTGGGCTTTGTCAATGCGGAGCGTTACGCCTCCGGCTTCGTGGGCCCGGTCAACCCAGCGACCTGTGAGGCGGCCGGCTTGCTGGGCAAGGCATGGAACAAGCCCATCTTCTCCTGGGCCTGCCTGACGGACGACGCCGAGGTGGAGCGCTTCGGCACCTTCGCTCGGCCCTTGCCGCAGGCCTCCGCCGTGCTGTATATCCTGCTCAAGTACTTCCGCTGGGCCCACGTCTCCGTGATCACCTCCGAGCAGGACTTCTGGGTGGAAGTCGGCCAGGGCCTGGCCCACTCCCTGCGCAACTTCGGCCTCCCCGTCAGCGTGGTGGCCACCATGGAGAACGACCCCGATGGCGCGCGGGACGCCCTCCGCAGGATCCAGAGGACCCACGACGTCCGAGGTATGGCTGGGGAGGGGACGCACGGGCCCTCCTTCATGGTGGGTACGACAGCTAAACGCCTCGGTTCATCGATTCCATTTAGGCTAGGCCAGCCCGGACCAGATGTAGCGCTGGAAGGAGCCGAGAAGGCTCCCGTGTCCACCTTGCTCTGCTTCCGCTTGTGGTCTCCCATCCGGCTGCGGACCGTGCCTGCCCAGCTTAGCAAAGGTGACTTGAGGTGCTAGGTCTGGCATGAAGCTATGCAGGCGGGTTCAGCTGGAGCCCTCCTGTGGAGCGCAAGGCTCGGCGTACGGCCCCCAGCGAGACGCCCGCTGCTGGCAAGCCGCCCGCATGGCGAGTGACGTCCGGCGCGGCGCATGTGTGCTTGCCGAGGGTTTGCAGGCGGCTTGTCTCCGTGTCTTTGACTGCTGCTGTGGCTCAGTCCATCCTCCGCCAGAGCATTGGCAGAGGATAAAGTCCTCTCTCTTTCAACTAATTAAATGGAAGTATTAGCAAGAATGTGCCTGTCCAGGAGCGGTTGGGAGCCCAGCTGGCTAAAAGCAGAGCAGATGCAGAAAGTGTGTGAAAAGGAGGAAGGAAGACGAGAAGGCACGGCTTTTGTGCTGCGGTCCGTTGCAGGTTAGGCAGAAAGAGTCCGGCAACTGCAGGATGGCCAGCCCCGTTTGCAGGCCAAGTTCACAAAGGACCACGCAATTAAAATACGGAACATTTGAGAAAGGGGGGACCGTTGCAAGGTCTTCTCCATCTTCTATGCAAACAGGGACCCCCCCCCCATTGAACAAAATCCCTACAGTTAATTTGTTCTGTCCCCGTTTCTGTTGTCGTGAGCTGGTCCCTTCCCTCCTTCCCTTTGGTTCCCAAACTCAAAACCATCCTTTGAAAGTGCAGTTCTTTTATTGAGTCTCACCAGATTACAGAACAGTTGGAGCCCTCAGTAGCTGAAAAGGGACCCTTCTGCTCATGTGAGGATTTGAATCCAAATTGGGAACTTCTCAACGGCTCCTCTGCCTTTGGCGGGCTCTTGCTTCTGGAGAGCAAGACTGCAGGAACGGCGAAAGCCCCTCAATGGAGCGGGTTGCTTTTCTGATGCCTCCTCACTGGGCCAAGGACTCACAACCACTCCATCTCCCCTCCTCAAAAGCCTTCCTCCCCTTCCAAACCAGGCTGATTCTCACGCTTGGCCTGAGAAACTTCACCAGGGATGGCTGAAAGAGCTTCAAAGGCTGCTAGCAGTTTTGGCAAGTTTTTTTAAAGATGAAAAAAGCAGCATTTTATTGTGAAAGTGAAAGCAACTGCGATTTGGTCTTGTGCATTTGCTTTATTCAGTTAATACCACAGTGCCACCTAGAGATTACAGAGTGGAAAAGCAGGAAAGGAAATTTTGCAAGAAAACAAGCATAGCTGCAATTAACAGCCTCATGTAGAAAAACGCCGCAAAATTCAGGTCCCTTTGAGCAGGGGCCTTCTGTAACAGATCCTTGAATGAGGCTCCATAAACGAAGCCTGGCAAATCAAATAAGGTATTCCATCTATTTTATTCAGTGGTTTGTCTCCCACACGAGCCCTTCATGGATGATGACCTCGGTTTTTGGTCCTTCTTGTTTTGGAAGCTTTATGGATGAACTTGACATGGCTTGGCCTGAGTCATGTTGCATGGGGAATGGCTTCTTCGTGCAGGTTCTCTAAAGACTTGAACAATTCTTAAGTTTATGGATGCTGGGAGTTGTCATCCGTTACATCTGGATGCTGGATGTTGTGGTCCCAGGGGCGCCAGGAGGTTTCTAGTGAGCAGCTGTCCAAGTTTTCAAAAGGGGCCCTGCCTTGGGACCGTTCACATGGAAGGGGCGGGCGCCTCGCAAAACTCACGGAACTTGGGAGTTTCGGCTCCTTGAAATGACAAGGGCACATGTGTTGGGACAGTGCCTGATCAATTTGACCCTCGAGAAGGGCAGGAAGGAAGGGCTCGTTAGCCACGGGGCTTGTGCCACCCACGGGACTGGAGATCCCTTGACCTTGGCATGGCTTCTTGCGCCATCTGAACTCGGTGAAGGCAGTTTGTGGGGAGGTTGGCAGGCCACCCCTCAATCCTACCACAGGGTACTGTGCTTGGCGGTTGCTTAACCATCCTAGCAAGCCAGACTTGCCTGGTTCAGACAACAGAGAAGCCATGCCTGGTGAAGGTAATTCTCCAAACCAGCATGTGGGCGGCTGGCACGTGCAGGTTGCTTCAGTAACTGTGGCTTGTTCACTACCCAGCGATCGTGCAAAACGGGCTGGGAGTTAAGCAGGTTGCAAAGGAATTGGTAATTGCAGAAAAAGGCTCGGAGTTGGATAGGAATGGGTGTCTGTGCATCTATCCACGTGTGTTTTTCTCTAGTGCTAAGGAATTCCCGAGACAGATTTACAGGTTCTGAGTGAAGAGAAGATACTGGATGCTTGTGGGGGTTAAGGCAGGGGTAGGAGAAACGCAAAGCAGTATCCGAACACCTGAGCCAAGGCCAGCAGCATCCTTCCTTGCAAGCCACCCAGAGACTTTTTTTAGTAATGGACGGCATAGGAAATTTTTCAGGAAAGAAAGAAAGAAAGAAAGAAAGAAAGAAAGAAAGAAAGAAAGAAAGAAAGAAAGAAAGAAATCCGGAAGCAGCCCCCTGCCATGGGTTGCATCACCCCTGGGGCTTAGTGGTGTGGGTGGGCAGCTGCTTGGCAGCCGTGACCACGGTCTGTGGTGCTGTGGGGACCCGGCAGGGCTTGGCTGTTGGTGTGGTTTAAAGACCACCCTCCATGCCCAGGAGGATGCATGATGCGGCCAGCTGTGGCGAGAGCCGGAGTGCGCAAAAGCCGCCTGCCAGTGGGCAAAGGAGGTGCCTGCGCTGGGGCACTGGCCCTCCAGCTCAGTAACGCCAGCACTGACCGGCGACGGCCAGAGACTGAGCTCAGGGCCTTCTGCAGACAAGTGGGGGCTTGGCCATGGGACCAGAGCCCCTCTCCCCCACACCTGCCGCCCGCTTCCCTCAGGCCGGCCGTGGCCCAGAGATGCCGGCGCTTCCAGGTATGCTCCCAGCCTTGTTCTGGGGAGTGGAGACGCTGGTCGTCTTCGTTTGTTCCCCCTCCACATCTTCTGCCTTTCCTCTTCCCACAAAGCTCTGCTAAGGGGGAACAGCTGCCACCAGCACGTTTTGGGCAGGACTTAGGCATTGCTGGGCCCCCCATGGCTGGAGAAAAATGCAACTGTGCCTTTGCTTTCCTCTCAGCTAACCCTTTGGTTTTGTTTCAAGTGCTGCATCCCGACATGCAGTCAACAGGCCAGGCGTAAGTCCTCGGAGAAACGAACGGTGATGAGACGAGTGGGCAATTCTAGCGCTAGCACAGCCTCGCCCTCCCGCAGCTGCCCGAAGCTGCTCCAAGCCCAAAACCTTCCATTCGGCCCCACACGGCTTAGCCAGACCAGGAGGATGTCAGAAGCCCAGCTGGCCCTGACCGGATTCATCTCGCCCCAGATATTCTCTTCCCACAGCGGCCAAACAGCTGCCCAGAGGATCCTGCAAGCAGGCCAAGAGTTCTGCAGCACCCCCCCCCATGTTCCCCAGCAATGGGTGCCCACGGGCACGTGGCCTCTGATCCTGTGAGTGGGACCATGCATGGCCTTCTCCACCATTAATTTGTCCACTGCCCCTCGAAGCCAACCCAGCGGGTCTCCGTCCCTCATCTCAGGGAAATGGAGTCTCTAGTTTCGACTCTGCCTGGCGTGAAGAAGCCCTCCTCTGGTGTGTGTCGAATTTCCTGCCCCTCGGCAGCGGGTGGCTCTCCTGGGTTTTAGTATGATGGACGAGGGAGACCATCTCTCCTTGTACCACCCTCATGTCTCCTTTTCAAACAATAAAAAGAAACAACACAAAACACACTCTCTCACACACACACATATGTAAAAATAAGAACCAACCTCTCCCAACACACACTTAGTTCTCCCCTCCATAGCTGCATATTTTCCCTTAATTTTCTCTTCTTCTTTGCCTCAATTTCTAGCTTTCCAAAATAGCATTGCATCCACTGAAGTTCTGATACCCTTCCCTTTTATTAGTATATATTCAATAAGCAAACCCCATGGATCATTAAAATCATTCTTCCTTATCAATCTTTTTTCACCCTAATCCCACACATCAAGTTATCATCAACAGCTCTATTCCAAACTTCGTTACACCAACTCACCAAAGATCCCGTTTCTTCTTCCAGTTCTTTGCTGTTTAAGTCACCTTTTCTTTAGGCCAACCGCCCTGTAGCTCACAGCTTTTCTTCATGCTCTTCTGCCCACCAGTCCTGCCGTGGGGAACACGGAGGTGGGACACGACCCAGCTCTCTAGGAAGCGTCTCCATTATCCAAGTCTCTGGGAATAGGCGGGATATACACAAATGCAGTGGTGCCTCATACTTCGAACTTAATTCGTTTCAGGAGGCCGTTTGAACTCTGAATTGTTTGAAGTCCGAAGCAATGTTTCCCATTAGAAATAATGGAAAGTGAATTAATCCGTTCCCAGACCCCAAATAATACCTGTTTGGGTACTGAAGATGCTTGAAAAGAACTGAAAACAGATAAAAAAGCACTGAAGCATTTTTTTACTGTGCCTGCAGTCCGAATTTAGAAGCATCGTTCGACTTTTGGAATGGTCTTATCTAGATTTTAGCATTTGAACTCTGGCATGTTCAAAACATTCAGAGTTCGAGACATTCAGAGTTCAGACATTTGAGACATTCAGAGGTTGAGGCACCATATAATAATTATGGGCTGTATACCACACGGGGAGATGAGGCTTAACCCTTCTTTCGCCAGCCATGGGCCTGATGAAATCATGCAGTCCCCGGGAAAAAGCTCGCATTGGTGCCTACGCTAAGGTTTTCTTTCCCATGTACTGTGCTCCTGGGTAAAAATATGACCCACCCCTCAAATAATGCCTATTTTTATTTGAGATCCTTGTTAGGTCTCCTAATGCAGATGCATTTTCCTTCACAGCTTGGACCCGCTTCAAAGAAACAGAGCAAGTCCGAAGGGGTCTCCCGGGCCATCTAGTCTGACCCCCAGCTCTAGCCAGCTCCGCTCACGACATGCCCACCATGTGCATGTCTAGCCTATCCTTGAACAAAAGCTTTCTCTTTCTTTCTCATGTCCCCACGGCAAAAAAATCCCTTTATTTGTTCAGGTGACTAAAATCTGGACAGTTCCAGGCCAGCCAAGCCTTGTGGTGAGCTGACAATGACGGACTAAGTGATGGACCCCTAATCACAAGGGCTGCCCCCACCATCCCCCATCAGGCAGATCTGCCCTGGAGGTGGGCTGCGTCATGTGTTGGAGGGAGGTCTGGGACCAGCCTCTGATGGGCAGCGAGGGGGGCTGGATAGGTCTGCCACTCCGTCCTGCTGGAAGACGGATCTCTTGTCCTGCCCACAAGATTTCGAGCCAGGTTTGCTATTGTAGAGCTCGCTCCACCAGGCAGAAGTCGTTTCACAAATGCTGCTTCTCTCACCAAGAGCATTTTTTTAAATTAAGAAACATTAAAAATTTGTAAACATATAACATCTTAAAATTAATAAAGTTAATTTTACAATTCAGAATTGTAATGTTTAAACATTAACATTTTAAAATGGATGTGGGGGAGAGAGTGAGAGATGGATTAAAGCAGCTCCTGAATGAATAGCTTTCTCCCTCCTCCAAGATGCTGGGAACAGGATGCGGCCACTTGTGAGGAAGGGCACTGGGTGACCTGAATGCCCCCTGCGCCCCAGTGAGAAGCCGCATTATTATTATTATTATTATTATTATTATTATTATTATTATTATTATTATAACATTTCTATGCCGCCCCTTGCCGAAGCCTCGGGGTGGCTTACAACACAATAAAATACATTGAAATACAATAGAACATAATAAATTACCATTAAATACAAAAAATACAAAAAATACACTGAGTTACAAACATAATAATATAAAATTAAAATTATCAGTATAAAATAAGTAAATAAATAATATAGGAGGAGAAAAGAGAAGGAAGAAGAAAGTTGCCCTGGCCAGATCATATATTTTAACAATTAAAATGATGTTTAAATAAAAAGGTCTTTACCTGGTGCCGAAAAACAAGTAACGACGGTGCCAGGCGGACCTCTTTGGGGAGTGAATTCCATAGGTTGGGCGCCACCGCAGAGAAAGCCCTCCTCCGAGTACTTACTCTCCTAATTTCTTTCATGGAGGGTTCCCGGAGAAGGGACTCTCCCGCAGATCTCAAGGGGCGGTCGGGCATATACGGACGTAAGCGCTCGTTCAGGTAGCCAGGTCCCAGTGCTTGAAACCAAGCAGGGGAGCTTCCTGGCCTGAGCCGGAAGCTGCATCCTCTGCTGTTCTGCACCAGCTGAGGTGTTCGGGGCATGCCTGCATTTATAAAAGGTACTCTGCGCATGCACAGAGGCTCTGCTTCCCTTGTCAAGGCCCCACCTCCTTTTGGCCTTCTCTCCAGTGATCGTCATGTGCATGCACTCTGCGCTGCTGGGCGGGGACGAGCAGCGCCTCCTGCTGGAGAAGGCGGAGGACCTGGACATGACCGACGGGAGCTACGTTTTCATCCCCTATGACGCCCTGACCTACAGCATGCCCTACCAGAAGGAGTCCTACGCCGTGCTGGAAGACAACATGAAGCTGCGCATGGCGTACGACGCGGTGCTCACCGTCACCATCGACTCACCGGAACGCTCCTTCCGAGAGGCCTTCCGGGAGGCTCAGGCGAAGAGAGAGATCCCCGGGCACCTGGATGCCGACCAGGTGGGAGCAGAGCCGCTGTGGGGTGGAACGAGGGCAAGGGCGCAATGCGCGGAGCTGCCCGTGGTCTGAGCATGTGCATTCCATGCGCACAAAACTGCGTTCATAGTTGTGCCCGTGGAACAAAATTCGGCACCCGTTGCACCAAAACTTCTGGGCAAAATCCAGGGTAAGTCCTACTTAGAATGACTAGATGGGGCATTGGGGTTTTGCCCATCAAGTTTAAAGCATGCAGGAACAGCAGCAGCACTCTGAAGATGCTTTTAAAAACTACTCCGGAGTTCCTGGTATGGTCTTAAAAACAAGACAGAGCTAGGATCGGCAATGGCGCTGCTATTCCTGCAAACTTTGTGACAGTTGGGAAGACCAGGGAGTCAGCAGCAAATTTCAGCCCTGGCGTTGTTCATTAGGCAACTGGATTTGGCCTAGCGCTCTTTCCCCCTCTTGTCCAGGTGCATCCGCTGTTTGGTACCATCTTCAACTCCATCTACTTCCTGGCCAAGGCGGTGGAGAACACGCGCAAGTCCGGCGACTGGGTGATGGGGACCAGCGTGGCCGAGCACGCCAAGGACTTCGAGCTGGAGGGCTTCAGCCAGGCCGTGTCGGCTGACGAACACGGGGACGCCCTGCTCCCCTACGTCATCCTGGACACGGACGGCAAGGGCAGCCGCCTGTGGCCCACCTACAGCGTGGACGTGGCTGCCGGCACCCTCCGCTACGTCGGCCACACGGTGCATTGGCCCCACAGCTCCACGCCAGACTCGGACTCCAACTGCTGGTTTGACTCTGTGAGCATCTGCACCGGTGGTAAGTTTCGAAGCGAGGCTGCTCAGGGGCGTGTGGAGACGGTAAAGCCACCGGGACGTCTGTCCCGTTGTTTTCCTCCCATCCATCTTCCCCAGCGTGTCTTCGAGCACCACATCAGCGCATCGAATGGGCCCTGTGGGAACAGGAGAAAAGCTGGCCAGGACCCAGGGTCCATTGCGACCAGCCTTCTGCTCACACAAGGGCCAATTTTAAGATTGGAACAAAGATAACTGGTCAAAGTATTTTAGCAGGAAAGATCGAGTAAAAAACGGGGGGAAAATGGCACCTGTGGCAAAAGATATCGGGAATGTAGGCTGAGCTGTTCTGGGCCTCAAAAGCACCCCCAAACCGTGGAGAGGCGCGGAGAGGGCTGATGCTGGTGGAATGTCATAGGTGCAGAGAAAACACGAGGAACCCCTATCGTGTGGAGCATCGGTTGCAATTTCATTTGCAGTGTATGATAGCAAAGCCACGAGGTATCAGCACGGGGACAGTTCTTTCCGGAAGGACCCGGTGCCTCCTGAGCTGTCGCCCGTCTCGTTAGACAGGAGAAGGGATCGCACACAGTGATGCGGGAGGCATTTGTGTGTGTGGGGTTGGGGGTTTTTGAGAGTCCCTCCTCTTGGACCCACAGGCAGAGGAACCAAAGAGCCATCTTTGGCTGGCCAGGGAGATATTTTCGGGTATGGATCTCCTCAGAGGGTGAAAAGGGAGAAGCAGAGGAGGATGAAGAGGGTGAGGAAGGCGAGGCAGAGTTCAGAATCTAGGTGTGTTGAGGTGGGAGCAGAAGAAGAGAAGCCCCTGGAAGAGCAAAAGGTGCCTTTCCTGAGACACACAGAGCGTGGGTGGACACCTTGGCACAGAGCTAGAATGATGGGGTGGGAGTTAATGCATGTCTCCATATCTCAACAGCTGGGGACCATGGGCGAGAGGGTGCTGACCGACCTGGGGACACGACCCTTTGGTTTGCCACTGTTGGAAGAGGGCGTTGGATTGTGTAGACCGTTGCTTTGATCCATGGCAATCTAAGCCATCTCTGCCTGCCTCAGTGCGGTAGAATTCCTGGCGGTCACATTTTTCTCCTCCTGCTTCAGGGGTGGATGCCGGCTTCATCCTTTTCCTGTTCCTGGCAGTTATCGGCTTGGTCGTGGCTGGAACTGCGCTCGCGTTCCATCTCAGGTGAGCGATGCCACCCCTTCCTGTGCCCACCGGCAGCCATACTGGAGCATCATGCTGCAAGCCAGCGGCCACGGGGGCCCACTTTTGATTTCCGGGCTTTCTGCTCCGCTTGTATCAATTCCCTCAGGCGCAAGTTCCAGCACGCCCAGCTCATGAAGGGACCCAACAAGATAGTCCTCACCATGGACGACTTGACCTTCATTAACACGCAGAGCAGCAAGAAGGTCAGTGGGGCTCCGGCGACGCTGGCAAGGTGGGGCTTTGCTCAGCGAGGGAGAGAGTGAGCGGCAGCGGCAGAGCGACGGGAGGAGGGAGGCACAACCCGCAGGGGTACCTTGGCTTAATCTGTTCCAGGGCGCTGGTCGTGACCCAGTTGGTCGTGACCCAAGTCGCATTTCCCCATAAGGATCAATGTAAATAAGGGTAATCCGTTCTGTAACCATTTTTCAAGTCAGAAAAATGTGAAGCAAAGTGGCAAAGAGCAACCAAGATCGCGGCCCTCTCCCCACTCGCAGGGGGGATGGGGTGGGGTGGGGAGATGGCCGCAATCATTCTGGTTGTGGGGGGGGGGGGATGGCCGAGATCTTGCCTGTCTTTCCTACAGGAGCACACCTCTGATCACGCACGCCTTCCCTGCACGAAAGCAACTGCGATCGTGGCCATCTCTCCACTTGGGGGGGTGGGGGTGAGGGGGTGGATTGTTTGTGAACCAAGGCATCCATGAGCCGAGGTAGCACTGTTCAGCTTTTCTCAATGCCCACCCCCCCAAAAGATTGGTGCTTGTCAGTGGAATAATGGACGTGTGAGAGCAAATTCTGTCCACAGAATTTAGAATCTGTTCTATTTATGTATGAATTTGTTTGCTGCCCACTAGTCCAGATGGATTCTCTAGACGGCTTACGGTAAAAGTATTTACAGTGCTGTTTTGGGCTTCAGCTCCCAGCTTTCCGGACCATTGGCTTTGCTGGCAGGGAGATCTGGGACTTGAAGTCCAGGCCAGATGGAGCAGGCTCATCCAGCCTTGTGCTTTTGTCGTGGGTCAGGGCTGGCAGTCAAAAATCAAAGCAGACCTTGGCCGGGTTCTTCTTCTTGCTCACGGAGGTCTCCCTGTGTCCTTTCGCAGAAAATCGAGGACAGCCGCCCAAGCCTTGGTGGAAAAAGCGTGGCAGACATGAAAAGCATCAAGAGCGTGGCAGCGAATCCGGAAAACACCAACATCGCTGTGGCAGAGGTAACTCGCCTGCCGCCCCTGCCCCCTGGGCAGCCTCGCACCCTTCTTCCTCCCGGCCGTGAGGCTGAGCTGGTGGCTGGGGAGGCAGGGCAGGCGGCCAGAAGGTCGTTCCAGGGCAGGCCACTTCCAGCAGCTCCGGAGGCCTGGGCTCCTCGGGGGCAGAGCCTGCGAGCTCCAGGGCAGGGGCACTGCGGCGGTAGGTCCTGCTGGGCATGCCAGGCTGTCGCGAGCTGTGTTTCTCCCCCCGCCAGCACCAGCCTCAGCCTATTCCTTTGCTTAATAATCTTCATGGCTTATTTATTTATGATCATTTTATTAATTAGATGTTTCTCCCACCCCATTAGGCCTAGGCTCTCCTTGTGTTGGGAGTCTTATACTACCGCATTCTTTCGACATGCAGATCATCCAGCTAACATGCACAAGGCGTTTGGTTGACCCCCAGTCAAGCAATCGCTCCCCAAAACCCATTACAAGTCCGCTTGTGTGCCAATGCGCAGGAAGGAGCGCAATGAAAAGGCACATGTCCCCCTCCAGTCATTGCTGGCACCGAGCCAGCGGGCCCACCTCTGAAGGGGAGGGGTGGTCTCCGCTGGAGACGGCTCCCATTTCAGCATCCCCTCCCCTGGGCTGCTGCAACTCCTTGCCATTCCCGGGGTCAGTGTGATCTGTGTCCCCATCCACCCTTGGGGTTATCTCTTCTACTGCCTCCCCGGCTGGGTCCAGGGCCTTGAGCCGCAGCTTGTGGCTCTGCAGTCCGGCAGTTGCATCCTCTGAATCTGAATGGTTAAAAATAGCACAGTTCGTTCCCCATGAGTGTGCCGGAAGTTTGATAGTGTGCACACACAGAGAACACCCTCCTTCTCTTCCGTCGTGGGCGAAACCCTTTCCGTTGGGTTGACTTCCTCGTGCTGCCTCGTCCCTTTGTTTTCACATCCCGGCGTCCTGGAGGGTGCAAAGATTCCTTCCGGGGCTCCCAGCTTTTCCCCCTTCCCCCACCTCACCCCCTTCCCCCAGCTCACCCCTGTCGTGATGGGCGCCGCTTTGAGTGGCGGAGGGGTAGCCAGCGCCCCTGGCTCGCTGCAGGGAGAGGGGCCTAGCCGCATTCCCGGAGCGTGCCTGGCCTCCCTGTTGGGAAGGCGGCCCCGATTTCCACGGCCTCCACCACTGGCTCTCCGTGTGGCTCTGCTTGTCCGCACAGCTTTCTGCCCCCTAGAAAGCTTCCCCGCTTCCTTTCTCACCTCTGCAACCGGTCTGGAAGTTGCCCCTCTTGCACACCTCCGCCTGCCCGATGCCGAGCGACTGTTTTCAGAACGAGGGGAGCCGTCCGAGCCGCCGCGTGCCCAGCCCGTGCTGATGGCACTGGCCGGCAGCAGCCGCTGTCCAGGGGCTAGGGAGGGTGTTCCCCTGGCCCGCCTGAGCGATGCTGTGGATCGGACCTTCTGCTGCAGGGCGGTTGCTCCGCCGCAGGGGCGCAGGGCACGTGAGATGCAGAGGCTGTGGTGGCAGCAGGGAGGCAGCGTGGGGGCTACAGATCATTTGACCCCGCCAGATCTTTCTCGGAAATGTCCGTGGCTGCCAGCAGGGCCAAGCAAGGCTGTCTCCCCACCTCCCGCTCAGTGATGCTTCTGCCCTGGCTGATTGCCATGCGGGCTTGGGGGCGATGGCGCCCCTTCGCCCTCCCGTCGGCTGGGGTTTTGCAGGCCGGGGAGGCTGTTCCACTGCCGGATGGTTTCTCAGTGCAAAATGCAGGACCCCCGCGAGCTCACGCACAGCTTCATCCCGGCCCCGTTGGCACTGCTGGCGCGCCTCCCTCAGTCCCACGCCTCACCTTAACAGGGCGATTGCTGAAAAGGTCAGCAACTGATTTCTCAACAGAGCCAAGCTGGGGCTCAACCCAACTCGGGAACCCTAAGGTGTGCGAGGACGGGGGGGCGGTTGTCAGGGAAATGCACTTTGCACGTGGTCAGTGGCACTCTGTTATCATGATTGCACGTATTTCTGGGGTCGGCTCCATGGGAATGCCTCGGTGAGCCCTGGCTGAGATTGCAGTGGTGGAGCTTCGGTACCCCCTCCCGCAACTCACACGGCTGCTAGTCTGGGTTCTGCCTCTCCCTCCCGCCCCAGCCCCCCCCCCACCCTCCATCAGCATCAATTTTTGACTGCCTGCTTCCTGCTATCCTTAGGGCGATGACAAGCAAAGAGCCAGCTGCCATGTCCCCTTGCTTCTCCTTTTGTTTAACACCCAAGGCGTAATAGCCGCCGTCCAGGTAAGTCCCTTTCCACAAAAGGACATGTTGTCGCCGTGACTTCGCCTGCCCGCTTGGCCCTTCGTTTTGGTTTCTTCTCCTTCGCTCTCCCCGCCCTTCGCCCACCATTTCCGCTCTCAGGCATTTTGCTGTGTGATGGTTTTTGCGCAGTCTTGCTCCTCCCGAGAGGAGACGAGGAAAACCACCCCGACTCTGCGTTGCTTTCCTTCCCCTGCTTCCAAACCGTAACCCCCTCTCTGTAGAAATGGTCAGCCAGGGTTTAAACTGGAAGGCAAAAAACAACAAAAACCCACATTTGGACTTGTCGCTTGCTAGAAAAATCTTTCGTGGGTGATTGCGGAATGAGTGCTTAATTTATGAAAACAGAGGTACTGGGGCTTTAGAGCATCGAACCAGATCTGGATTGTCCACGTTGCGTTTGTGTTTTGGGGAGATGCCGGTGTGCAGCGCCCCTGCAGTATGGACATGAGCAGACGCTTCTGCAGTTTATGAGGTCTGAGTTGTTTCATCACACATCTTTTGATCAGTCAAACGGTCTCAATACATAAATGTGCATGTGGTTAACATCTTTAGGTTGCTTTATGGCAGGTACTTTGTATCAATCAAGTGCTCTTAGAAATAGAGAAAGAGAGGAGTCAGAAGGGACCTCCCAGGCCATCTAGTCTGGCCCCTGGCTCCAGCCAGCTCCGCTCACGACATGCCCACCATGTGCATGTCCAGCCTATCCTTGAACACCCTCACCGATGGGGCCTCAACCACCTCCTGTGGAAGCCCATTCCACACCCTGGGGGTCCTGACTGTCAGGAAGTGCTTCCTGGCATCTAAATGCAACCTTGGCTCCCTGAGCTTTGCTCCGTTGGATCATGTCCTGCCTTCCTCTGCAGGGGAGAACAGGTCTCTCCCCACCTCCGTGTGACACCCCCTCACATACGCCAACAGATCCCCTCCTCTTCTCCTCTTCTCCAGTGCTCTTCTTGCAGTTGTTCCAAGGTTTCCTCCACCCAGCGATGGATCCACACTCACTCCCTGTCCCCGTCTCCTCTCCAGAGGAGGGGCGCTAAGCTTGGATGAGAGAGAATTTGTGCAATGGAGCTTCATGGCCTGGTGGAGTTTCGCACCCAGATCTCCCGAGTCTCAGCTCAGCGCCCTGACCTCTGTCCATCAATAACGTGTGCAAGGTCCCTGTTTTTGGAAGGGAGTTGCCCACATGGGGTTCCAGTGCAGAGGTTGTCCCTGGAAGGTCTCCCATCCCGGCACGGCCCTGGGCCTCTCAACTTTGGAGAGTCACCAGGTGCCTCCTCTGGTCATTCCTGTCGGAAGGAATGGGTTTCTCTGGTTCAGAGCTATGGATTGGGTGGGCGACGGGCAGGCTCATGGAGGAACGCCGCTTCTCATGGGCTTCCCACTGCTTCAGCCACCGATTGCCCGGACTCACTCCCATCACTGGGCTGTTCCTCCTTTCATTTCCGCTGCCACCATAAAACGACCCCTCTTTTTCGAATATATCCCCTTTTTCTAAGGTAGCTTTTCATTAGTCATGTGAGAGGAACAGATCAGAACTGTAGGCATAATAAGCAAAAGTGAAAATATGGTATGAAAAAGGAATGAACTGAGAAAAGTTTGCTTTAGGAGCAAGAGTTCTGTGTTATTACTTTAACTACAGGTATTCTGTGTGGTTATGGATGCCACGAGCCATTCATTACAACCTTCAGTTCCTAATCCTAAACGAATGTATTTAAGTACCCTCTCTGGATTCCTGGCAAATAGATGGAGAAGAAATGGAGGTAGTGACAGATTTTATTTTCCTGGGCTCCCAGATCACTGCAGACGGGGACTGCAGCCAAGAAATTAAAAGCTTGCTCCTTGGGAGGAAAGCTATGGCAAATCTAGACAGCATAGTAAAAAGCAGAGACATCACCCTGCCCACAAAAGTGCATATAGTCAATGCTATGGTTTTCCTGGTTGCAACACATGGCTGTGAAAGTTGGACTATAAGGAAGGCTGAGCGCTGAAGAATTGAGGCCTTTGAATTGTGGTGCTGGAGGAGACTCCTGTGAGTCCCTTGGACCGCAAGGCGATCAAACCGGTCAGTCCTAGAGGAGATCAACCCTGACTGCTCTTTAGAAGGCCAGATCCTGAAGATGAAACTCAAATACTTTGGCCACCTAATGAGAAGGAAGGACTCCCTGGAGAAGATGCTGATGCTGGGAACAATAGATGGCAAAAGAAGGAGGGGACGGCAGAGGATGAGGTGGCTGGATGGGGTCACTGGGGCAGTGAGTGTGAGCTTAAGTGGACTCTGGGAGATGGTGGAGGACAGGAAGGCCTGGAGGAATGTTGTCCATGTGGTCGCGGTGGGTCGGACACGACTTCGCAACTAACAACAACCCTCCCTGGATAGCCCCCCAACCTGGCAGTGAGGGCTGCAAAATCAGTCTTCCTTCTGGTCGGGTTTGACTGCAGCCAAGAACCTCCAAGGCTGAGCACTGGCTGCCTGTCTTCTTGCAGACCACCTGCATGGACACAGCCTCATTCCTCCGGGGCTGCTCCATCCCCTTCACCTTCTGCCTCAGACTGACTGGTGCCGGAGGGCCAGACAACCCGTGCTCAGGGACCCCGTGCGGGTCAATGTTGAACTGCGTGTTGTTCTTGCAACGTGTCTGAACCCAGCTGAGATAACTAACCCGGGTGAACCACCCCCGTTCACAACCCAGCAACAAACCGCAGGCTTTCTTCATGGCTTTCTTGTGTTCAACAAGCCATGGCTTGTTAGAGCTGCTAGGTTCAGACAACAACCTGTGATTCAACAACAGCCTGCGCTCCCCCCCCCACTCAGCCCTTGAGTGTGGGTTTGCTCCAGTCAGAGCCCTCCAGCCAATCAGCTCAGGGATGCCCAACATCCCATCATGCCACTTCTGCACAGATTTGGGGCCAATAGGCACCATAGGAATATTTAGCAAATTTCCCATTGGATGGCACCAGTTTTGATCCTGCTTTCCCACATGCAAGACAGCAACCTGGCCTCCCATTCCCCTCCCAGTGGGAACTTCAGCTGCTGCTGCTCCAGCACACCACAAGTACAAAGACTCTTTCCTTTAGCTCAGCTCCCAGTGAGAAACACACCCTTTTCCTCCTGTAACAATTATCCTCTTCAGTTCTTTTCTACATGACACATTTATCACGAGCTCGATATTTTCTACTCATTACACATTCTGCTGATGGCTCTGTGACCCTCCAGCTCTGCTTCTCTGAGATTTTTTTTTAGAGCAGGGAAAATGCAGCATTTAATTGTGAAAACAAAGGAAAGTGCAATTCCTCTTGTGCATTTGCCCTATTATGTTCTATTGCAGTGCCACCTAGCGGTTATGTAGCAGAAAAGCGGGAAAGGAAGTACTCTGTGTATAAAGCTTGGATCTCGGTTGTGTAGTGAAACTGAAAGTAGATTCAGTGCAGTGGGAGCCGCTTGGAGAACGGCTTTCAGTGACGGAAATATTTTACGGGAGCTTCTCCACAGGGTTCCTTCTCTGTTCCATTGCGGGAAGGAGGGAAACATCCACGAAAGAGAAGAGAGGTGAGGGTGTCCGTGTGTGTTTTGACTGACCGAGTCATCCAAACGTCGTAGACGGAGAGCTCGGTCACTGCTTAGCACGGAGTTTGGCCTGTTTTCCTCATCTGATGCCTCCCGCAAGTGGCCTGGGTGGGGTTCCCGATCCCTCTGTGCTCCAGTCCTTTAATGGAGGCCAAGCTTACAGTGCGCAAGGCGGCTGCCAAGGTTGAATGAGGAGAGATCTGAATCGCCCCCCCTCGTCCCAAAACAGCACCTGCAACATCTGGCATGGTGGGATTGGAGTGCTTCCTTTTCCCTGGTTGACCCCTCCCCGCCCTGCCCTCGGCTTCCCCGTTGTTGTATGGACAGGGGATTCCCGGGAAGGCTGGGACGCCTTGTCTCCTGGATACGTGTCTGTGTGGCTCAGGAAAACCTTGTCTGCAGCTGAATTGTCAGTTGGGGCTCATCGAAAGCCAAACTCGCCCACATCCCTTGCAAATTCCTCCGACATGCTCACGCAGCTTTTGCAGAATGCACAGCCTCTGGGCTGTCTCCAAGGGCAGCCCCCTGCAGAGCGCGCTGCAGTCATCCAGCTCGGGGTTGCCAGAGCAGAGGCTCCTGAAATGCGGTCGCTCTCTCCAGACTGGGGTGGAGCTGGGACACCAGTCCGAGCTCGTAGACGGCACTCCGAGCCACTGTGGCCACCCGGATCTGGATGGGGGAGGGAAGCGTTTCTCCAGGTGTCCTCTCCTGAGCGATGAAGCCGAGAGCCTAGAAAAGCTGCTTCTGGTTTTCTTGTGGATTGGCCCCCTTTACCCCCCCCCCCACCTTCCTGCTTCCTCCGCTTGCTTGAGAGCTTCCTGCTGGCTTGGCATTGCCAGTCCCATCGTCCTGGCCAACGCAGGGTGGTGTGGGGTTAATTTCTTCATTCATTCATTGTCAACTCCTTTTGCTTCCCTTTGAAAATCAGTGCTTCCCTACTTGTGCTGATCTTTTCCATGTGTGGGGAGGTGTGTATTTTGTCTTCCTGGTCCATATGGATTATCCTAAAAGGGTAACCATGTGCGTCTCCCTTGGTCTTTCTTCCCAGGGCGACTGGGTCTGGCTGAAGAAATTCCCTGGAGAAAAGCATATCGAAATCAAACCAGCCACGAAAACAGCCTTCTGCAAGGTGAGCGCTGCCTCCGCCAGAGCCTGCAGCCGGGTCAGTCTTGCTCCCAGGATGGAGCAGTGACGGCTCTTCTGTAATCCCAAACTGGCCTCTAGGGGGCAGTGCAGCAGCCCTGGCCAGCGCACCCTCCGAGCGCAATCCCCCGCAAGATCTCTCAACCCCCAATTCCGCCGCCCTGCCCTGCCCTGCCTCGCTGCAGCTCCGGGACCTGCGCCACGAGAACGTGAACCTTTTCCTGGGCTTCTTCCACGACTGTGGGATCTTCGCCATCGTCTCGGAGCACTGCACCCGCGGAAGCCTTGAGGACCTCATCCACAACGAGGACATGAAGCTGGACTGGATGTTCAAGTCCTCCTTGCTCCTGGACCTCATTAAGGTGCCAGGAGGGGACCGGGCAGAGAAGGGAGACCTAGCTCCTGCTGGGGGCATCTGGGGGAGGGGAGGGTGAAGATCAAGGGGATCCACTCATTGCGAGGTGGGAGAGCATCCCTGCTGAGCCGCCAGAGGGAGGAGAGGCACCTGAGAGCCCTGCAGGATCAGATGGGAGGCCCACCTCGCCCGGGGTTCTTCTGCCCCCTTGTGGTCAACCCAGGGGCCCCAGCCAAGCCCACAAGTGCGTAAGGGCAAGGGGTCCATCCTGACCCGTCTGCTCACGCAGTGGCCGACCAGTGGCCCACACAGCCCCACAAGCAGGACATGAGAGCCAGGGCCCCCTCCTGTGACCGCCTCTGACCTGGAGGCCACACATGCCCATCGGGAGCTTGCCCAGTCCCCTTTCAAAGCCACCCAGTGGGGTGGCCAGCCCCACGGCGTGCGGACGTGGACCTGAACCTCTTCCCACATGGTGTGTGAAGGCATCCTTCCTCCCGTCAGCCCAGGATCTCCCACCCGCCGGCCTGGTGGGATGGCTCCGCGGAGGCCCAGGTTTAGGGGAGAGGGAGAAACAAGCCCCTTTCTCCCCACCGTACGTCCCTGGGTATACTCCCTCCCAGCTCCTCTTACTCATCTTCTTCCGAGCTCAGCCAGGCTGCAGAAGGCCCCTGCTCCTCCATGCCCCAGCACCCCGTCTCCCTACCAGGGAGCTTCCTTGGCTCCGGCCGGGCTCTTAGCACGGCAGACTCTGGAGGCGTCTGAATCCCGGTGTTCCACGGAGTCCGTGCAGCGAGCAGCCGAGGTTCTGCAGGAAGACTTGTTAGGGAGGGAGGAGGAGACGCGGCATTGAGGGGAGACGACCCCCAGGAAGCCCTGCTGTGGTTTGGAGTACAGCAGGGCTGATCTGAGTGAGACCTTCCTAGTCGTTGGCGATGAGGATAACGAGGACCCACCGGACGAGCTTGTGTGTGGGCATTTTGATGGCGTGTCTGTGTTGGTCTGGTGAGAACTTTGGATGCAGGGAGGTGCTTGCAATTTTCAAGGTGGCTGGTGGTCTTGCCATCTTTTCTTTTTCCTTAAAAAAGGAACGACGCAAGGCAAGCTGCGGCACTGCGACCCAGCTGCCAGTTCTTTTGATCTTCTTCTAGGAAAGGGACCAAGAGTGTCACTATGTGAGGAATAGTATCAAAAAAGAATTCCTCAGAGATTTTCACTGCAGTTTGCCTTTCCTTAACATCCAGTGAAAAATGCAGAGAGAGTCCAATGGGCTGTGTTGTAAAATTGTGCGTATCTCAGCTATCCAAGAATTAACTGTAAAAATGGGCTGTGTTGTAAAATTGTGCCTATCTCAGCTACCCATTCCTGGAACACCTTTCTTGAAGTGAGGATGGGAAGGGGAATGGGGCTGGCCTGACCATCACCTGGCAAAATCCAGGTGATCTGAGAGCATGGCAAAGCGTCTGACTATAGCACAAAGACAGGAGAACTTACGGAGGTAGGAATACGGTTTTTGGCCTCACACTCACACAATCCAGCAAGCGTGACTTTATATCGCTGCAAGATCCGTTTTCCTCAAATGTCTGTTTGTTAAAGCACCTGGACTGATGCCGGTCTTGCTGAGAGGGAGGGTCAGTGTGGTGATGACGGATCAACGGGGGCTGCAGTCGGAGGAATAAAGTGGGACTGTGCGATGATAGCCTCATCTTCTCTTTCACCCTCAAGGGGATGAAATACCTGCACCATCATGAATTTCCACATGGACGGCTGAAATCTCGGAACTGCGTGGTCGACGGCCGCTTTGTCCTCAAGGTCACGGATCACGGCTACAACGAACTGCTAGAAGCCCAAAAAATCCCGCGGGAACCATTGAAGCCCGAGGGTGAGTGGGGAAAGCAGGGACCTGGGAAGGGGATGGGGAAGGGGAAAGGCCTGGCCAAGCTGGTTAGGAAGCTCCACTGCTGCTTGCTTCCTGGTGGGAAATTTGCCCGCTGGATGGTGCCGCTTTTCCACGAAGGCAAAGCCTTCCACTATAAATCACCAGCAAACAGTGCCAGGCCACAGAGAGCTGCTGGGGTTGCTGGAACATACACGGCGTGGACCACAAATGAGTCCAGATGTAGGCATATCATGCGAAACGGTCTCTTTGGTGGGACCTGCACCTTCCTCGGGGGTGCAGAAGGTGTGTGCAGGTGGCAGTTTGAGCAACAGAGGTATTTGGAGGGGCGAAAGGGAGGGAAGGATCTGTGATGGAGGAAGCTGCTGGATTTCTGGTTGGCGTTTCCCTTCCAGACAAGCTCTGGACGGCACCGGAGCTGTTGCGGGATCCGGTGCAGGAGCGAAAGGGCACCTTCCGGGGAGATGTCTACAGCATCTCCATCATCATGCAGGAGGTCATCTGCCGCGCTGCCCCCTACTGCATGCTGGATATGAGCGCCGAAGGTACTTTGGGGGCAGGAAGCGCCAATGGGGACCTCCTTCCACAGGGTTCCTGCCCTTCACCCTCCTCTTCCTCTTCCCACTTTTACCGGGACGCTGGGCTGTGGCAGTAACAGTAAAAAATTCCAGAAATACTCTGTTAAGCCCCTTCCGTGGTGTAGGAAATTCAGCTACTGTGAGCGTGGGAAGCTGCTGCCGTGCATCCATAGCCCGCCTGGTTTGCTCGGGCAGGCAGTGGCTCCTCAGGGCATCAGACGTGGCTTTTCCTGCCCTGCCTGGAGCTTCAGCCACCCGAAGGGGGGACCTTCTGCCGGTAAAGCCAGTGTCCTGAAGCTGAGCACGGGCCCTCCGTGCAGGATGCCGCACTTCCACGTCCGTTTTCCCTGTCAGACGTTTCCCTGTCAGACGGTTCAGACGTGGGGACTCGAACCCGGATCTCCCAGGGCCCCGTCCACCCCTCCACATGGACATCTCTGTGAGGTTTTCAGGAACCAGGTCTCCCCTTGTTTGTTGCAAGCTTCCAAAACAACAGACACTCCCCGCAAAATAGCTCCTTATTTCCAATTCGCAGCCCACGAGCTACAGCGACGGCAAGTCCAGGCCTTGGTGTGTGAACAGCACAGCTATTCGAACCTGCCTGAGAAACCCCTCCTCAAAGCCCCCCTTTCCAGTAGTGCTGGGCTCCACCTCTGGAGAAGGGCCAGCCTCTGAGGCCTGCGCAAGCCCTCCAGCTGGGCAGCCCGTCCATCCTGGCCACATCACGGCTCAGGGGACGAGCAGGCGGGCTTGTCTTCCTCCTCTTCCTCCAGGTGTGGGAGGAGTTACCCCAGTTCCCTGCGCTGCAGTTCAGCAGTCTCTCCCGTCGCCCTGCTTCCGTTATCACCCCGTGCAAAAACCATTGCTTGCCCACGGAGCTGGGCATGGCCAAGGTCACAGGATTTCCTGAACCGTGTGCCAGAGTAGCTGGCCGGGCTTTGGGTCCCGTGGACACAAAGCTACTCTGCCTCCTGCCGTGGGATGTCCCGGACCAACCTGGAGCGCTGTCCTCGTCCAACAGAGATCATCAAGAAAGTGGAGAAGCCGCCTCCGCTCTGCCGGCCCTCCGTCTCGGTGGACCAAGCGCCGATGGAGTGCATTCAGCTGATGAAGCAGTGCTGGAGCGAGCAGCCCGAGAGGAGGCCGAGCATCAACCAGGTTTTTGACCAGGTGAGCCATCCTGAGGTATCGAGCCTCAGGCCTCAGAGCGGAGGGGCCTCCCCCTGACACGCCTTCTGCCCTCCTCCCGCAGTTTAAGAGCATCAACAAAGGTCGCAAGACGAACATCATCGACTCCATGCTGCGCATGTTGGAGCAGTATTCCAGCAACCTGGAGGACTTGATCCGGGAGCGGACGGAAGAGCTGGAGGTCGAGAAGCAGAAGACCGACCGGCTGCTGACGCAGATGCTGCCCCCGTGAGTCCGTGCGAGCGCCTGGGAAGCGATTCCTGCCCGATTTGCAGGAACGAGCAGAGTATGCGGGGCCTTTCGTAGCCCCTCCTGGCTGATCTGTTGCTCCTAAGTAGGGGTGAGTGAGGGACCTGCTTTGAGGGTGGGAATCCACCCGATGCCCGGGGTTCAGCTGCCCAGATTCTGGCCTGCTTTGTCACAGCCCCGAGTCCAGGTCCCTGAGGAGTGCCCCAGGAATCGGACCCCACGTGCGAGGCAAGGAGCACCCCCTCCTGCCCCATTGTGCTGATGCACCTGATGGGGGAGAAGGCTGAGCAGGTGGGGCTGGCCTGGAGTGGAGTCCAGCGCCCCTCTTCCGTGCCGTTTGCAGCATCCTCTGGGTAGGTGGAAGAGCTTGCAGCCTTCCGCTCTGCTTGCAAGACCAGGCCAAGCGAGAGGGGATGCTCTGCGGACACTAGAGGGGCTGATTCTGCCCGTGCTGCTCACGCACTGGGTTGCCCTCCGCTGTGGGGACCTTGCCAGACCTGGACGGAGTGTTGCACCCTGGACCTCCTGCAGAAATGGTGTTTAGGTATCCTTGCTTCTGTCCGCAAGAGCCGTCCAGGAAGTGCTGTGTGAGTCTCTTCAGTCCTTGGAACAGCTAAACGGAGCAACTTAGCCCGGGGAGCACACGGCCGCTGTTGCCTGACCAGAGCGGGTTGCAGTACAGACGTGTGGGTTTAATTCTCCCGCTGCTCTCGTTACTTCTGGTGGCTAATCATCCTTGGTGATTGGGAGGGGAGGCTCAGGGAAGGTCAGCAGCACATGAGCAAACTCAGCCAGTGCCCCCCCCCCCCCGAGTAGTTTTGCAGATTTCTTTAGGTTGAAAGTGGTGAGCTTCCAGGTTCTGACTCCATCCTGGTCTCTTTCCAGGGAGTAGATGGAACAGGCAAGCACCTCTGAGGCAGGTTTGGTCAGGGACATCCTGCAAAGCTCGCCAAGTGTCACACAGGGTCTCTTGAACGTGGGAATTCTGCACTACCGTTCCTGGCACTTCTGGCCCACGAGGCATCTCGCGGAGATGGAACGGGCATGGGGCGCCTTCCCTATTCTAAAGAACCAGATCTGTTGCATCAGTTTTCCTAACTGGATCATTAAAAACCGCATCCGGAGTTAGGGTTGCTGCGGGATCTTAGCTGGGACAGTAATACAAACCACAGAATGGCACCGTTAATGTTTAACATTCGGTGCCTCCAACACTGATCAGCAAGAGAAAGCGATTAAGAATTATTTTTCCAATGGCCATTAAAAAAAAGGCTCTCTAATTTCACAGCAGCACAACAATTCACTTCCCAGTGAAGTCTGTGCCGTTTCTATCGGCCCAGGTATCTGAACGTGCTGTTCCGTGGAAGCGCCCCGCAAGAGCACCCCACTGGCACCTTTTCGGCCCAGATTCTGCCCCGCCGCACCTGACGTTTCTGCATGTAACCCTTTCAGTTCCGTGGCCGAGGCCCTGAAGACAGGTGCGCCAGTGGAGCCGGAGTACTTTGAGGAGGTGACCCTGTACTTCAGTGACATTGTGGGCTTCACCACCATCTCGGCGATGAGCGAGCCCATTGAGGTGGTCGACCTGCTCAACGACCTCTACACCCTCTTCGATGCCATCATCGGCTCCCACGATGTCTACAAGGTGCGGGTGGAGCGGCCGCCTCTCGGCCTCAAGCAGCCGGCCGGGAAAGGGAGGCCCGCGGGGTGGGCAGAGGCCTGAAAGAAGCCACAGGGGATGCTGACGCTCGGCCTCACCTAGCGAGGATCAGGTGCTCGGCAGGGAGGCCGAACCTGGCTCAGGAGCTGTTGGGGGAGGTGGGCGTGGGGGAGTCAGGCTGGCTTCCTGGCTTCCTTTCCCATAGATGGCAGCAAGTGTGGGGTAGTCCTTCTGTCCCTCTTCCTGGATCTCCTTGGCCCCCTGGCAACTGAAGGAGCCCCCGTCCCCCCAGGGATGTGCAAGGAATCTGCTTGGGCCTGGGAACCTGCCGGATTGCCCTGGGCTTGGCCCCTGGGCTCAGCTCCGCTTTGCAGGTGCCCAAGGCCGGGTTTTGGGCAGCCGTGTCCGGCGTCCGCCGGGAGCAAGCCCCATGAGCTGTGCAAGCGGCGTTCCTCGCCCACACCGCCTGCCGCAGCCCAAGCCGGGCCCATCCCTGGAGAGCCACGTGCGACCTCCAGCAGGTCCTTCTGCCGCGCCACGCGGAGCAGCCGCTGGGGCAGCCGCACCTGGCACAGGTGGAGGGTGGGCGTGTGGGGCTCGCCAGGAACGGAGCCCCACGCGACGGCTGCACGAGGCGCGCCCCCTTCGCGCCACCTGCAGCAGACCTTGCGTGGCTGCGCTTGACGCGGAAGGAGCTCGCAAGCGTCCTCTCGGCTCGGCCCGCTTTGCCGCTCGGGGGGCAGGTTCTGCCGGGGTGGCTGGTCCCCACACCGCTGCGCCCCGGCTGACTTCCTGCTTCGTGCTCTCCGGGCCGCTTTGCCCGCCGCCGCTTTGGGTGCCAGGTGGAGACCATCGGAGATGCCTACATGGTGGCGTCAGGGCTGCCGAAGCGCAACGGGAACCGGCATGCCGGGGAGATCGCAAACATGTCCCTGGACATCCTCAGTGCCGTCGGCACCTTCAAGATGCGTCACATGCCAGAAGTGCCCGTCCGGATCCGCATTGGCCTGCACTCAGGTGAGCGGGCGTGCGGGGGAGGCCGTGGCCGGGCAGCGCCAGAGGCCTTCTGCCGTGGCCGGCGGGACGGCCCGGCTTTGCCCGGCCCTCCACACGGGCAAAGGGTGCCGAAGGGGAGGGTGGGGGGGGCTCGGTGCCTGGGTGTCAGGACTCGCGGGGCCCTTTGCCTCGGCAGGGCCTTGCGTGGCTGGCGTCGTGGGACTGACCATGCCACGCTACTGCCTCTTCGGGGACACGGTGAACACCGCCTCGCGGATGGAGTCCACAGGCCTGCGTGAGTATCCGGCTGGGGCAGGGAGGAGGCCGGGGCTGAGGCGGCGTGTGCCAGCAGCTCCCGGCCTCCTGCACCGCGCTCCTCTCCTCCGCTGTCCCTGCAGCTTACCGAATCCACGTCAACATTCGCACGGTTGAGATCTTGCATTCCCTCAAGGAGGGCTTCAAGCTGGATCTCCGGGGCAAAACAGAGCTCAAGGTACCTGGGCGGCCGGAGCGAGGGCCTCTTCGGGCCTCCCCCTCTCCACGGTCCTCCCTGCTATCTCGGCCCAAAGCTTCCTCCAGGGGGTGATCCCAAACCTAGCTGGGCTTGCGGGTGCAAAGCCCACCTTCGTGCCTGTGATGGCCATTTCCTCGCGTGACGGAACATCCAGGGGTTCTGTGCACCCAAGGAAGAGGAAAGGACCTCCACAGAGCAATCGAGCGGTCCCCTGAGGATGCGAAATGTTGTCTTCCCCCCCCCCCATCGGAGCTTCTCTCTTTCCTCCGTAGGGGAAAGGCGTTGAAGACACGTTCTGGCTCATTGGTCGCACGGGGTTTAACAAGCCCATCCCCACCCCGCCTGACCTGCAGCCCGGGTAAGATGGCCGGGACTGGAGCATCCATCCGGAATGGGGAGCGGCGGAGGATGGCGGGTGCAGCGGGAGCAGGGAATGCCTGTCCTCACGCTTTTCCCGTGTCCTCGCTGTGCTTCCAGCACAAGCAACCACGGCATAAGCATGGATGAGATTCCTGAAGAACGGAAGAAGAAGCTTCGGAAAGCTCGCCCGGACATGACGTAGCCAAGGGGCTGCCGTGCAACACCAGGCGGAGGTGAGATGGGGGACGGATGAGCTGTGGGGAAGTGGCAACACTGTCCATGTGGAAGGTCCCGGCGCTGGATGAGGTCCGGCCTGAAACACCTTTGGGCCAGCCGGTCCACTTTAATGAAACAGACCTAGCTGGGTTTGGGCTCTGGAGAGGTGAGGCAGCTCTTGCTGTTCTCCAGCTCGGTTGGCTGCACCTCTTATCCCTCCTGGCAAGAGGTGCGGACAGGTGTGGCCTTCCCCTTCCCCGACCCCACAGGCCTTCAAAACATGGTAGGTTTTGCATGTGCTTCCAATCTACCCTTTCCTTTTCCCCTGCCTTGGTCAGCGCTCAGAGCCCCTCCCCAAAGGCCTGGCTTTCCGCATGATTATGTAGCATGAGAAATGCAATGCAATCTGACTTCCGAAGGACCACTCGGTCCTTCAGGTCGCAGGGACGCGGCCTCGGGCATCCCTCCCCGCCTAGCACCCTCCAGATGTGGTGGGCTACAGTTCCCATCATCCCCAGCCAGCAGGACCGTTGGCCACTGCACAGGTTCGGTGAGGATGATGGGCATCCCAAGGCACTCCTCAGCAGGGCCGAGAGGCCTGAGGGGTTAGAAACCCTGGAAGGAGAGAACGCCCCTGTTCCCGAAGACCAGGCTGAGGAGAGTCACCAGGCGGGGGACGTGCGTCACCCCCGCCCACCCGTCCCCCCACCCTCTTGTTTGTGCAGTTCAACCGGCAGCTGAGCCCCGTGGCCTGCACTGGCCTGGCCGGCACTTTGTGATTCACTCTGATGAGGCCTTTCGCATGCACAGGAGGCAGGCGTGACCCACGGAAGGAGGAGGAACCGGCAGCCGGTGCCCGAGCAGCCACCGCGTCCTCGGACCTCAGCCATCTCGTACGCATCAAAATGGGCTCCTCTTTCCGCAGCCCCCGCTACGTATTTTCCTTGGCTACTCTTGCTGGTTCAGGTGCACCGTGGAACTTCAGAACCTAAGATAGGCTATTCAATCTCCCACCAAAAAGAAAACATGGCCCAGTGCATGCTGGGACGTTGGCCATCCCGGAATCCACTCTGTCGAAGGTGCCGGCCTCTTCTCGAAAGGGCCACGTGCATGATGGGACGTCGGCCAACCTGAGCATGGCCGTTGAGGCTCCTTCCTCATCCGAGGCTTCGCTCGGTCTTTCCAAGGATCGATGCTCAGACCGTAGTGTTGCTAAGATCTCGGAGAAGGCCTGCCGTGGCGGCGTTTGTGGTGAACGGACAGTGCTGCGAGGCGGGAACCTCCGTGTGGGACAGCGCCGGGCCGGCAACATGGAAGTGCACCCCGCCGTCAGCGAGCAGGCACATGTTCTTAGGTTCTGTGCCACATGGGTTTCTTTGCATCTGCAGACTTGGGATTTGCCTGTAGGGATTTGCCTATGGGGCAACCCTATTTGGGGCTATGGACTTTCCTCAGTGCAGGGCACATCAGCAGCCCCTCCCCTTTTCGGAGAAGAGGAATCCTTCCACACGGCGAGGGAGCTCAGGGGTCCAGAAGGGTGTGCTGGGTGGTTCCACAGGGATGAATGGCCCAGTGCACCAACGGCCCCGGGTTTAGGTACTGTCACGATCTTTCCAGCCCCCTCTGCAAATTCTGCTGTGTCGCTTCATGGAAACACCTGTGTGTGGTGGCAGAACGCGGGTGCTCTTCCAGGACGCCAGCCGTGCGCAATGCCTGGCAGAACTGGGGCATGACTGGGGCATTCTGGAGTGGGGCAGGGAGTCTCCCAGGCAAGGCGGTGGCCCTTCCCACGACCCCGGTTGCAATCCCGGTGCAAGCACATTCGGGGTTGCATCTCGGGGAGCTTTGGGGATGGCGGAAGGTCACCAGGATCAGGGGCGCTGGACTAGTGTATTTCTACGGACAACAAAATGTATTTTCTTAAAAGAGGATTGGTGATCCACAGTTGGGGTAAATGTGGTTGGAACGAACCTTTTAAAAGGGATGGGCTCGTATAATGAGCAATTTTGTTAGTCTGGTAACTTCCCAACAATGTTTAATACATTTGGCTAATTTGGGTCCTCGGATTCAAATGATTTCAGAGGGAAGATGGGGACTGATCTATCTTTCGTCTGAATTTGAAAAATGTGCTAAATGTGTGGAATAAAACACTCGTCCAACATTTTGCTGAAGTTAAAATAACGAAATAACTTAAAGACCTAGCACGTGGCTTTTCTAAAGTGGCGAGAGGAAATGATGCATTTAATTAAGACACATGTATATTTTTTTAAAGGGACGGTTGCTCTCTTTGTCACCAGACAAAAAGTATTTTCCTTAAAGGGGCAGGCAGTGGTGACCACCCACTTTATCTCCCATTGGGCATAGACTGCTTGCCCTTGGAACTTGTCTATCATTTTCATAGACTGTGTACAAATTG
The DNA here is from genome assembly GCF_004798865.1 of Varanus komodoensis. Lineage (NCBI taxonomy): Eukaryota > Metazoa > Chordata > Lepidosauria > Squamata > Varanidae > Varanus > Varanus komodoensis. The sequence continues at coordinate 302,273 of NW_025336565.1, read as the reverse complement.
TACTTTTTCTTTATTATTAACAGTGTCAAGTGATTTTATTTATTTATTTATCTATTTATCATCTATCATTATATATAAATATATTTTGCAATGCTGTTTTGGCAGACCTTGGGGAGTGGCAGGTGGGGAGGCTGCGTGGGAATGGCTAGGTGAGGAGTAAACCTGTGTTTGTATGTACATATGGATGCGTGTTATTGTGACATCGATGGACAGGTATTCTGCTTTGCATCACTTGGGAATTCTGCTTGGCACTCAACTGCTGGTCCATTGACAACAACTTGTTGTCCATCGACAACAACAATTAAAGGACCAGTCTAAAGGCTCTGACAGGTGTGGGTCACGCGTCCTTTTTTGTGAGCCGGTTTCTCTTTGTGCTTGGGGCACAGGTGCTGGTGGAGCTGTGGGCTTTGGGTTAGGGTTAGGGCTAGGGCTGTGGGGTGACAAGGAACCCCCTCAAGCGCAACTTTCCCCTTGGAGCGCCACGTGCACCCACCATCGGGGCACAAGGAGAGGGTCAGCATTTCCAGGGTGCAGAGGAGATGTGTCTGCAGAGTGAGCCTGTCTCCCGCATGTTACAGTCTGCTTGGACAGATCCATCCGGTTCTGAAGGGGAGGCCAAGGGGTGCGGGGAGGACTTGGGATTTTCAAGGTTACCTAGTGAAGTTTCTAGGTGGAGTGTGAGAAGCAGCCTGCCTTGGAAAGGGAGGGACCCAGTGGGATCTCCTCAGCCTTGTCAGGTGAGGACAGGTGAAGTGACCAGACCAAGCACAAAGGGCCCGGCATTCCCACTGTCCAGCCCACCAGCAGCCGGAGCCCAAATATTTCAGGAAAAGAGGAAGGAGGGGAAGTTTCCATCTGGGTCCCACTATTTATTTATTTAGCACACTTATATGCCGCCCCATTCACCGGAGCCTTGGGGCAGCTTACAAACATAAATAAATACATATCATTAATACAATTATATAAAGTCGGAGACATCCTGGCCAAAATGGTTAAAATCAATAAATAAAATCAACAATTAAAATGACGTTTAAATAAAAAGGTCTTGGCATTTACATGGGCAGATGCATCTCCTGCCTCTCTCAGAGAAAGCCACTCTGCTTTAGACAGCCCTGCAACCAGGTGCGTTTCACATAAAGAATGGCACTTCTACGGTTCCATTTTGAGCCTGCTGAAAGGTGGGGCGGGGGGCGGGGGGAGAGAAGGATGTGCTCTGCTCACAACCGTGTCCCCATTTTGAGGCAGGTGCCCTCAGCAACTGTTTTTGGATGGCTAAATGAATGCTGTGATTTGGCTAAAACTGGAGGTAACCCACAAGTTGGGCTTGGTCTCCTTCCCTGCACCTCGCAATAATTTGAGCACCCTTCAGGATGAGGTTTTCCCAGTTGCAATGTACGGCTGTGAGAGCTGGTCCATAAGGAAAGCTGAGCACTGAAGAATTGAGGCCTTTGAATTGTGCTGCTGGTGGAGACACCTGTGAGTCCCTTGGACCGCAAGGTGATCAGACCAGTCAATCCTAGAGGAGATCAACCCTGGCTGCTCTTTAGAAGGCCAGATCCTGAAGGTGAAACTCAAATACTTTGGCCACCTAATGAGAAGGAAGGACTCCCTGGAGAAGACGCTGATGCTGGGAATGATTGAAGGCAAAAGGAGAAGGGGAGGGCAGAGGGTGAGGTGGCTGGGTGGGGTCACTGGGGAGGTGGGTGTGGGGTTGGGTGGGCTCCAGGGGGTGGTGGAGGAAAGGAGATGCTGGAGGAATGTTGTTGAACCAAATGGTCGGAATGACTGCAAGAGCACACATCTTGGCAGTCAAACCTGTGAATCCACTGAAGCAGGAGAAACACTTGTAAGTACTGATGCACATCAAAGGTCACATCAAATTTGGCCCTTGGAGGGCTGCAGCTGCCAAAAACTGGCAACACAAAAACTGCCAGTTTCTGCCAAAAACCGGCAACACAAAAACTGCCAGTTTCTCTTGCTTGGGGAGCAAGGCTCAGAAATATTCTGGTCAGAGGCTCTAGAGAGAAGCCAGCGGTCAGAACAAATGGTACAGACCGGAGATGCTAGTCACCTTTCTTGGTGTAAGAACGAATCCTAAAGTTGTGCACAGAAGCGGAAGACAGGGCTGCTGGGTAGACAAGCAAGTAAGCCACCTGGATCCTGCAGAAAGAAATTAAAATGTTTTAATAAATAATAATAAATAAAGTTCTGATGCAGGCTATGAGACTGCAGTCTAGCTATGTCACCTGACAAGTTTAGGAAGGAACATCTGCTTTCTATGAAGATGGCAGGAGCTGCCTGATCCAAGGCCATTCAGATTCTACAAAAATCCACAAAAAAGGCTTCTGACACAGTGCGGCTCACTTATTTTCTGGTCAAAATACCCCTGGGAATGCTGCCAAGCTGTGACGTTGCGTTGATTGCAAGAACGTTCCTGGGTAACAGAAGGCCTCTGCCCTCAGCTGCCCTGGGTGAGGCCGTCTTCGCCCACGATTTGACAGTCACCTCTTCCCAGTTTGCCTTTCCCTTTGCTTCTTCCCCACCTTTGCTGGCCCTTGGCCTGCTGTTTTTGCCTCTCACCCTGCTCAGTCTTATTTATTTATTAAAACATTTCTATGCCGCCCCATTCGCCAAAGCCTCGGGGCGGCTCACAACATAAAATATAATACATAAAACAAATTAACAATATAAAATTGTAATAAAGACAATATAAAATTGTCTTGCCACGTGACCAACCTTCCTCTGAGTAAGCCTTCATTCTCTCTTCCTTATTTGAAGTTGAACAGCAAAAATGGCCTTGTGGATCTCATCCACAGGTCAATCAATCAACCTGTCTCCTTTGCAGTCCCCCCAAATCCTCATAATGAGCATCGTGGTTTATCTAGCCCAGGGATCGGAGAGGAGGCATGTCTCCGTTTCCATATAAATCGCTGGAGGCAGATTACTGGAAAGGGTTTCCAGGGTTCAGTTCAGCAAAGATCCTGATTTATTTCGCAAGAGCAGCAAGAAAACGACCTTTCTCATTTTGCTATAAATCATACTGGGGAAACAAGAGGAACAGAGACAACCAGACTGTCTTTGCTTCTGCAATATAATTTACAGCAGGGCAGAAAATGGGACACTGGAGCTGCAGTTGGGAAATAATTGGGAGTCAGAAATTTTTTGCAGAAAGGCAGAGTTCCATTCTGATTTGGTGTTGTGCTGAAAACATGTGTCTGTGCCCGCATGTCTCCCATGCTCAGAGTATGTCTTGCGGAAAGACCTAGTTGGTGGAACTTGGGCTTTGAATTAAAAACAACAAAACCAAAGTAGACCCTACAAGCTGGAAGTCTGCTTGGTCAACAGGAATAGCAAGCAAAAAGGAAACAATAGCCTAGAGTTTATCTTCACAATAGGTCAGCCCGAGAGTATATGTATGGCCCAAGTCAGCCAGTGAGCTCCATGGTCAAGTGGGACTAGAACCCAAATCTTCCAAGTCTCCATGCAACCCTCTAACCACTAGGCTACACTTTACACCTGCCATGGAGCTATTGAAGACACATGAGCTCAGCCACACAAAAAGCTGGCAACTCGGTTTGTTCCCTGTTACCGTGTGGCATGCATAGGGTGGCCAACTTTTCTCTTTGCCTTCATTCCTGTGTCTTTATGAGCTTCATGACTTGCAGCGTATTGTTTGAGCTGCTGCTGAATTTCCATGCTTGGAAAACCTCACTGACCGAATATCTTCCTCTTTGGCAGGCGCATTGCAGGAAGGAACTCCGTGGTTAAAAATGTACATATTTCCTAATGACAGATGAGAAGATGCAGGTTGGCATTTACTCTTTGGTCTGATGACTCAGGAATGAAAAATAGTTGATGCAATTTATGGTTTTGTCCATGGATCACTGAAATCAGAATTAAACATAACCTCAAAGGTACGGTCTGTTGTAATAGCCCTAAGGGCCTTGCTAGGCAAACCGCATTTCTTGGCCTGAAAGCTCCTTTTGCTGGTCTTCCCTTGCGCCAGATGCCCTTTCCTTTTTTTGCTCTTCTCTTTAAGGTTAAAGCAAGGTATGAGCTGAGACTAGCAAGACCTGCCAGAAACAATAAGTTAGCTGCATACAAAATAAAAAGACAAACACAAGAAAGGGGAGTTCAACAGCTCGAGATGGACAGCAAAGGGATAACAGATGACTAGGAAAAGGCAGAGGTGCTCAGCTCCTAGGCTGGCTCACCCTTCTCTCAGGAAAGAAGATGTGACCTGCCTACAGAGAAGGAAATGCAAAATGGCGGCCCAAGATCAACGGACAAATGGTCAAGGAGCACCTTGGAGAGCTAGATGTATCCAAATCTCCAGGCTCTGATGGCTCTATCCTAGAATATTAAGGGAACTGGTGAAAGAACTCTGAGCCACTATATATAACATTCGAGAAATCTTGGGGAACAGAGGTAGCGGGGGACAACTGGAGGAGAGCTCATGTGGTCCCCATGTGCAAGAACGAGATGGAAGACAAACGGGGGAACTATAGACCAGTCAGTCTAACTTCAATCCCTGGGAGCAAATCATTAAAAAAATCAGTCTGTAAGAAAATGATAAACAGAAGCCAACATGGATTTCACAAGCCACGCCAAGCCAACCTCATCTCATTTTTTCACTAGGTTACCACCCAGACGGACAGAGGAAATGCAGTGGACATAATTTATCTAGACTTCAGCAAAGCTTTTGACAAAGTGCCCCATGACATCCTAATAAATAAATTAACAAAATGTGGGCTTGGCAGAATGACTGTTAGGCTGGCTCCAAAATAGGTCACGGAGAGGGATCCTCAGTGTTGTAAGCCGCCCCGAGGCTTCGGCAAGGGGCGGCATAGAAATGTTCTAATAATAATAATAATAATAATAATAATAATAATAATAATAATCTGGAGAGAGGTGACCAGAGGACTCATGGGACCAGTTCTCTTCAACATCTTTATAAAAGATCTTGCTGAGGAAGTCCGAGGAATGAAAATTAAATTTGTGGATGATTCAAAACTGGGGGTAATGACTAATACCCTAGAAGACGAAAGAAGATCCAGAGTGATTTAGACAAGTTTGAACACTGGGCGGAAAGCGAGAAATGAAATTCAGCAAGGACAAATGCCATGTTCTCTACCCAGGCCGAAAACCCCCAAACCAAACCAAAACAAAAAGAGTCATCTGGATTGATACAAGATGGGGAACACTTGGTTCAACAGTGCTGAAAAAAGAAAAAGACCATGGAGCTGTTGTGGACAGCAAGCTAAATATGAGCCAGCAATGTGATGCAGCTGCAGAAAAGGCAGGCAGTATTTTAGGGTGTGTCGATTGAGGTATCACTTCCAGAAAAAGAGAAGTACTCATTCCCCTCTACTCTGCAGTAGTCAGACCTCACCTGGAGCACAGCAGAGCAGTTTTGGGCACCCAGGTGTCAGAGGGATGCTGAAGATCTGGAGAGAGTTTAAAGGAGGGCCCTAAAGATGACCCAGGGCTGGAACTAGGTCTTCTGAGGAGAGGCTGAAAGAACTGGTCCTGTCCAGCCTTGAGGAAAGATGCCTCCAAGGTGACATGAGAGCACTTGGCAGGTACCCCAAAGGCTGTCACAAAAGAGCAGGAAAAGACTTGGTCCCTCTCACCCCAGAGTTTCTTGGCCCCTTCCGACCTACTATTCTGGGATTCCCCCAGCATTCAGTGCCTCGTTTTTACTTGTCCTGCGCTCTGTAAGAACTACAGCAAAAGTTATTTTACTTTATTTTATTATGCTCTTGCACTGCTGTCCTGCCAGTCGCCAAAACTCCCCAGGGAGTTGAAAACTGTTCCTGTCTTTTGGCAACATCAGCCTGGAAAGTTTCACCTCCGCTGTGTTCCTCCTGCACACAGACATAATGAAAATAGAGCAACCCCGGGCACGAGGCGGCTGCAAAGTCCCTTCCACAAGCATCTGTCGTCCCGTCAGGTGTGCTGGGTCCAGGGACAGAGCCGGCCCCCCGCAGGGTGAAGGGAAGCCCCCACCACAGGCAGGAAATAGGGTGCCTGTCCTGGGGGGCAGAGTGTGCTGGCCACCTGGCACCCCTGGGGCAGCCAACTCTGCGCCCCAACTCGGCAGCCAGTCCGGTTGCCTTCTGCCCCCTTGTCCTTCACCTCAGGAAGCCCATGCCCTGCCCTGGCCCTGCCCGGGAGGCCCCCGGCTTTCACACCCAGGGGTGGAGCTGTCCCGGGGGAGGGGCTGGGTCTCCTCTGGTGGAAGCCGGTGCGGCTTATAAGAGCCACGACTGGAGCGCCAGCTGCGGTGGACGAGTCAGGCAGCCTTTCCGCCTCTCTGCAGCCCCGTGACTGCCAAATCCTTCAGGGATTGTCCAAACCAAGCTCCCCCGACAGTTGCTGGGCCCCAGAATGGCTCTCTACAAGCTCCTGGTGAAAACCGGCAACTTCCTGCGCTCAGGCACCCTCGACTCGATTTTTGTCACCTTGGTGGGCACCGAGGACAAGAGCCCCAAGACGAGACTGAACAGCTGGGGCATAGATTTCTACCCCGGAGCGGTGAGTCCTGAAGAGTGAGGGGCGGGTGGGTGTTGGCTGCAGGGTGACCCGGTCAGAGCCTACTTACAGAAGCCTTGTCTTACCTTCCGTCTGTCCTGCACCCCAAGGAAAGCTGCATGGGTGATACCTGAAGGGGAGTGGGAAACTTCTCCAAGCACATCCTGAAAAGCATTTCTGTTTACTTCTGCAGAAGATAAAGATCCGGTCCTTTACAACAGCCATGCAGTCCCATGCAAAGAAACAGAATAATAGCCAGTTGTAGCCGAATCTGAAACTGGCATTATTCTCACTCTGCTTGCTTGCCTTTTTTTGTCAAAACAGGTGCTCGTCTTTTTGGTATGCCGATCTGTATCCCTTGGCTGTATCTTTTTTCCTCTTTCTAAGACCAATCAGTTGTGGCTGAGTTCCAAGTGACATTACTTCTGTATTCTGTGCAAAGAGTTTTAAACAACTCTTCTCAGTATTGCAATATACATCAAAGTGGATGTTTTCCCCAACTTGAGGCTCTCCCAACTTTGTTATCAAAACTAAGCTGATTTTTTTTAAGGGTTGGGAGTTTAGTTTAATGCAGAAGGCAGAATGGAATCTTTATCTTCATCTTTTCAAGAATGGCCAGTCTCAATGCAGGGGTCAAGACCCTTTGGTGATTGCAAGTCCAAAGCTCCGTCAGCTGCAGGGATCTGAATCTAGGTCAGGAATCTAGATGATGGCCAGCCCGAACACAGTCCAGGAACGTGGATAAAGCTGTTTGGGTCTTTGCAACACAGAGCAGCTCTGCCTGAACTGATTTATAGTCGGCTGTAACTCAGCACAGCCGGCTAAACAAGTCACCGTGCTGTTTCATGGACGACTCCCCTTTCCAAGTGTTCGGACTTTTGTCAGTCCAGAACTGTGCGCTCCTTCTGCGTTCCACAGGATGGATTCTCCCATCTCTGGATGCTGCTCTTGGGGAAACACAGGGGTGCCCCCCAAGGGTCCTGGCCCCCCTTCTTCTAATGGAGGGGAGTCACCTGCAGCCACAAGCCCTTTTTCTGGCTGTGGCTGGAATCACTGCCCTGGCTTTATCCAACCAAGTCGGACTGGGGAAATGCAAAGCTTGGTTTCTGGAGCCAGGATGGCAGGGGGTCGTAGACGGCTCTTTCTCCCCTTCTGCTTTTGCATTCCAACGTAGTTTTCCTGCCCCCAACTCAGATGGGGGTTCACCGAGGGCTTTGGTCAGAGCAGAGTGTTTTCTGAGCTTGCCTCTGCCTCTTTTTGCCTGAGGGTACCTGCATGCATGTGTGCATGTGTGAGAGAGAGACAGTTGCTGAAATTTTAATTCCTGTCCAGTGTCTGGAAATTTGGGTTGCAAAAAGTTTTTTCTTAACTTCCTCTGAGGTTTGTTTTGAAAGAGGCATTGGTGTTGGGATTTGGTTGTGGAGGAATCTGAAAAAAAGCAAGTTCATGCAAACACCCATGATATGGCATGCATCCCCCTTGGCTAATCACAACCGAAATTTCCAAGATGTGTCTGCCTGGCTGGCTGTTCGGCTGGAGATCTTCTTTTGGAAACATCTCAGCTTTAACGGTAGCTCTTAATCGGTCCCTCGATGTCCTGAGGATGCTTTTGGATCCTCCAACTTTTCTCTTGCAGGTGAATGAATACAGGGTCACCAGTGAACATGACCTGGGAGAAATTATTCTGCTCCGTCTCCACAAAGAATATTTAATTGAAATCTTTTCCAATAGCTGGTACTGTGATTTTATCAAAGTGATGGGCCCGGATGGGCGAACCTACCATTTCCCCTGCTACCAGTGGCTGGAAGGCCGCCAGGTTCTGGAACTCAGGGAAGGGACAGGTAAGTTGGCTGCTGAAAGAGAGACAGAAATGTGGCTAAGGTCTCATTTCTCAGGTTCCTGCTGACTTTCCAAAAATCAAGAAACACTAGTAATCTTTACAGTGTTTATTTTTTGGAGACCATGTTTAATCTGCTGGGTAACAGTTACAATTTGCCGTGCAGAGAAATGTGTGTGGCATTCCCCAGCCATGGCTGCATCAGACAAATGGCCTTGTGAATTTTTTCATTTAAGTCTACTTCTTGAAAAAGATACAGTAAATTCCTGTTGCCCTTACCTAAGTTGGGTGTAAGTGTTGGGTGTAAGTTTCTTCAGAAGAAATGCTTTGATGCATCACCTCCTGGTATTTCTCTGATCTCAGATCTAAGCCTCAGGCTGTAACCACTGAACCATCCTGTCAGCAACCGCTAGGTGTGAACTTTTAGAAAGCTCTTCAAGGCCAATGACCCCTGGCTTTTGGACTGCTTATTCTAGGTGGTCTGACATTTCCCCTTCCGTGAGATAACGAGCAAATACGTAGCAGATTCCTGTAGCAGCTACTGACATAATGGCAATCTGAACAAGAACCCTGTAAGGTAGGACAGTTCCATGTCCTCAGCTAAGGCCACCTGGTGAGTCCAGGAAGACTGGAGTCGCTTTGGCTCATAGTGCAGCCCTTTAATCACTATGGAAGCTGCACTTGAATTGCCTTTGGCACTGTGCATTGTACATTGCTCAGTCATCTCTGTGCATGCAAAGGTCCATCATCCCCGGCTCACAATCACCTCTCAGAAAATTTATTCCTTTGGAAGTTCTCTGGGGAAGGTGATAACCCCTGAAGGAGTGCCAACCAGAACAGTCAAGATGTCTAGAGAGATGTTTTTCTTGGAGATGCCCTGAGATTGTTCGTTTGAACCTCTCTGGAAAAAAGACCACTTTGCAGAACTTCACCACATTTTCCTCCTCGTTTTTGGTGGGCTTCATTTCCCCTCTTCTGCTCACCTATGCCCTGCAACAATGCCTGCTTTGTGGTGTTGTGGAAAAGGCGAAATTGGTCCTTGGCAGACTCAGTACGATGCCCCCCACCGTGAAAAAAAGACAGGCCGAAACTGCCACAGTCCTTGCGAAAGATGAGCTCTGCCTTGAGAAATTGTTGGGGACTTTCTCCCCCACTGGAGAAATTGGATGAAATTGCCCCCCCCATTTTTCTGCCCACAAATATCAGTCTTTCTGATATTAAAAGGGTACAGAGAACCCAGGTTTGCTTCCAAGTTTTTCTAAGAAGCAGGGAAATGATTTTAAAGGGGATGCACAGAGCTACATGTTCACGACCATTCCAGGAGAAGATTTATCTGTGCAAGAAACTCCTTCCCAAAAGAAGCTGCTATGGAGCATTGCCAAAGCCTGTGCATGAAAGAAACATTAACTGCATTGCACCACCAGCAGCAATTAGCCAACGTAAACAAACTCTTATCCAATGGCGCCCACCTGTCTCAAAACCAAAGTTTCTGCTAAATAAGATGCAACAGGAAATCCAGAGCTGTGATGGGGAAACACCGAAGCAGCGATCCGTGGATTAGGCATCTTGTGTTGCTGCCCAGAACAGTTTTTCATATACCCAGATAAGCCCACCTGTCTCAAAAGGATCGGGGTCCCTGGGATGGGGAATGCCTAGAGTTACTTGTTCACGGCTCGAGTATAAACATGAGTCTTTGTGTCTGCCCCACCAGCAAAAACACCAGCCATGGATATAATTCCCTTGCTCCAAAACCATCGGAAGGAGGAAATTTTGAAGAGGCAGGCTTCCTTCGAGTAAGTGTAACTTCCGAGAAACTGTCTATCTGTTGAGGGTGTGTGTATGAGACCAAAAAAGTGATTCTGAAACCTGCCTCTCCCTGTCAGTAAAATGCAATCGTTTTCCAGGAACATCCACCACTCTGCCAGGGTTTCAGGACAAGGAAAATCAGATTTAATGGCGCAACCCTGCAAAACAGCTCCTGGCCGGTGTGCTCCCCATGGCCCCTCCATGTGCATAAAGCTATGTCTGCCCAGCCCTGCTTTCGGGGGCCCACCAGGCCTGCCCAGGGGGTTCTGATGCATGTGGGGCCATGTCAAGACACAAAGGAAGATCGCTTCCCGGGTTGGCGTTGTATTTGGTTTGCGGACGTTCACTGGGGGACAGAAAGCGTCTGAATCTGTTTGATGGGTCTTTATGGAACAGGGCAGGCAGTGTGTGGGGCTTTGGAAGACCCCCCCCCCACACCCATGCCAAAATCTGGGATTGGAGGCAGGATTCCTATGCACCCCACTTGCTGGGGAACATGGGCAGCTGTGGCCGCTCACGCCTCGGGTGAGACCCCAGGTGGCAATCGGATGCATTCTCTGGCGTTCCATTGAACTGAATGAGCCTCGCTTCTGAGCTGCCCTGGCGAGTTTTCCCACTGGGATGAGAAAGCAGCGGAGGGGCAGCTGCGGAGACCGATCACAGAGGTGGAAGGCAGAGTGCTTAATGCCAGCCGAAGGGTTTGGCACTGCCTGAGTGGAACCTCATAATTCAGCAGGACTACGGCCTCCCCAGGTGACTGGAAACGGTTTCTCGACCTTCAAAGCAGAGAGAAAAAAATCGAGGAATCCTTTTGCCAAATCTTTTGTGGGAGGGCTGTCTGGAAAGGACGAGAAGAGAAATGGCTTCCCATGACCAGCACCTAAGGATGCCCAACCCTGAGGCCTTGTGCAGGAAAAGTGATAGCTGTTGCACAGTCAAAACTTTCGTTGCAAGTGGGCAAGAAAGGGAAGAGGAGAGAAAGCCTTCAAAATTGTTCTCTGAAGCATCTCCTCTGAGGGTTTCATTCTGGCTTCTCAAGTTCTTTTCCTCCACACAGCTGGAAGGTCTTTGAGACGGGCGTCCCCTACTGCCTTGACGTTGGCTCCAGCCTCGAACTGGAAAAGGACGTCAAGTTTTCTTTTGCAAAAGCAGCCCTGTTTATCAAACGTGCGGCAGTCAAGTGAGTTGCGTGGAGGGTGGCTTTGGGTTGCCTTTAGGGGCAGGGAAGCCAGGGAGTGGCTGGCGTGGCTGGAGCAGAGGGCAAACCGTCTCGCAGAAATCTGCCAAGGGTCTGCAAAGCCGCCGAGCAGAATTCCAGGTGCAGCGGAGGCTGACGCGAGAAGCAGGAGCTGCGGGCGAACGAGGCCCCAGCCTCCACTGACTCGCTTTGTCTCTCCATTGGTGTGAATGGAGCTCTTCTTCTCTCACAGCTAGCAAGGCCCAGGTTCAGGACTAACTCGCCCATTTAGGTGTCTCTGGATGTTTTTACTGCTGTATTGCTCCCCTACTCCTCAGCCTGAAAAGTTCCTCAAGCAAGTAATTGAACAAGACGGTCCCTGCATGCAGCCTTACAGATGGGACCAACAAGGAAAAAGGAATTGGGGTGTGTGCGGGGAGGGGGGGAGCGGAAAAAGCCCAAGCCGCTCTTACTGTATTTCCCCCAAAATAAGACCGAGTCTTATATTAATTTTTGCTCCAAAAGATGCCCTAGGGCTTATTTTCAGGTGATGTCTTGTTTTTTCCATGTACAACAATCCACATTTATTCATGTACAAAAACCTACATTTATTCAAATACAGTCATGTCATCTTTTTCTGGAACGTCATTATAACTCTCCAAACCCTGAACTGTGTTGTAACAGATGTACTAAATGCATCCCTCTGGCTAAAGATCTTAACTGGGGCTTATTTGGGGGGTGGGGCTTATATTATGAACATCCTGAAAAATGGTGCTAGTGCTTATTTTCCTGTTAGGTCTTATTTTCGGGGAAAATGGGTACCTGACACAAGGGGAAGAGGGAGTTCCCTTCCTGTTGAAAGGACTGCCTGAAGTAAGCCTTTCCCGCACTGAACTGACAAAGCCGTGAGGAAATTTAAGCTACCGCACCCTGTTGTTGTTCGCCGTTTGGGTTGCACAAGTGTCAGCTTGGCCAAGTGAATTTGGGGGTGGGGGGGGTGTTCTGTGCTTGTCTCGGACATCCTGGCGCTGCATCTGCAAGCGACAGCGCTCATACGGAGACGTTGTCACCTGCCCCCTGTCCTGTCCCTTTCCATTGCCTTCAGGCAGGTGGAACATAGGCTGAGAGGTTACTCCAATAGCCAAGAATCCTGGGAAAACCTGGATGACATCAAGAAGGTTTTCTGGTTCACCAAGACAGATGTTTCGGGTAAGATTAGCAGCCGTGCTAAAACTTCACTGGAAGTTTTGAAATTCCCTCTGAATAATCTAAAAAATTGTAGTGGGGAATGTTCCAGAAACCTGCAGCTTCCCCTTGTTTTAGTAACATAGAGGAACTCTTGCTTGTAACCTACACGATCCCTCTGCAATCCTGGAGGTGGCACCGTAGATCGGAGTCCCAAGGGGCTGGGACTGCCTTCCTCCTCGACATCGATCCTGCTCCATCGAATCGCTCTTTGCCCTTCCTCTCCCAGTGAGCATCATGGAACACTGGAAGGAAGACGTCCTCTTTGGGTACCTGTTCCTGAACGGACTGAACCCGACCATGATCCGGAAATGCACAGAGATCCCGCCCAATTTCCCCGTGACCCAGGAGATGGTGGCCGCGTCCCTTGGGGATTCCACCACACTGCAGGGAGAACTGGAGGTGAGCGGGCGGAGGACGATGTGTGCCGAAGGGGGCTTTTGGGGCAGCCCCTAGTGTGGAGGAGGAAGGGGCTGCCCTGGCCCATTTCCTCCCGGCTTCGGTGCCCGCCTTCAGAGGGAATGTTACGCTCTTTGTCTCCACAGAAGGGGAACATTTTCCTGGTGGACTATCGCATCCTGGAGGGGGTCCCAGCGGGGCTGAATAACGGCCGCCAGCAGTACATCGCTGCCCCGCTCTGCCTGCTGCACCTCTCGGCAGCAGGGTATCTCATGCCCCTGGCCATCCAGGTAACGGGCGTCTTAGGGAGGAGGAAGAGGAGGGAGGGCATGGGAGAAGGGGCACTCCACCATGGAAGCAGGGCCGGTAACGCCTGCAAGCAGGAGGCGAACGCCCCAGTTCACCACCCATGCCCTTGTCCGTTTGCCTCGAGGTTGATTCAGCGCAGGGCCAGGCTTGCTCTGGGGCCAAGGCAGCAGGTGCACCTGGGTGGCTTTCTGCATCCCAGCTCCTCTCAAGGCCGGGTGTGAATCGCCTCCTCGGCACATGGACACGGCTCACGTTTCCACCAGGCCTAGATGACTGAAAAGTGTTCGAGGCTGCGGCATCGGCAGACTTCCCCTCCTGCCCGGCTCTGGAAAGTGGCCAAGCTGAGGGGCAGCTTGCCAGGGGTTGCAGAACTGAGTTGGCACAACTGGCCGCTTTCTTCCTCATCTCGGGCGGCCGCACGGCCTGCTGCACACGGCACGGAAAGGGCTTAGGCACCTGGGGCTCGATTGCTAGCAAGCGCCCCACAAACGCTTGCTGGGAACGGAGACGCAGGGCTGTGGCAAAGCGGGCCGAAGCCCAGGAGCTGAGCCCAGGGGATCCGCTGGATTCCCAGCCCCAGGATGGATTCCTCCACATCCCTAGCCCGAGCGGCGCCTTCTTCTGCAGAAGGCCCGCCTGCCGTGATGCAGGGGACTTCTCTGGGTCAAGTGACAGTGCCGTGAGCTCCGTGCCTCGGCTGCAGCAAAGTGGCTGCTGAAAGTGAGACCAGTCTGCCTTCTTGCTCGCCGCCATTTCGGAAAGGAACCTGAGCTCTGCCGCGCCCTCAGAGGAAGCACGGAGCTTGCTTTGCCTGACCAGGTGGGGCTGGGGTGTCTCCGGTTTTAGCCTGCCCGGCTCCCGCAGCCACATTCAATGGCGTTCCCCCCTCCCTCCCACAGCTCAGCCAAACCCCAGGCCCCGAGGCCCCCATCTTCCTACCGAGTGACTCCGAATGGGACTGGATTCTGGCCAAGACTTGGGTGCGCAACTCCGACTTCCATGTTCACCAGATTCTCACTCACCTGCTCAAGACGCACCTGTTAGCCGAGGTGTTTGCCATGGCCATCCTCCGCCAGCTGCCCATGTGCCACCCACTTTTCAAGGTGTTGTTTTCAGCTTTTAAGAACCTACAAGGCTTGGGACCAGGGGACTAAAAGGGCTACCGTTTCTGCTCACATTCTGAGTACTCCTTTCCGTGTCCTGCTGTGGTGAGGTTTTGAGCATGCAAATCAGGTTCGGGGGAGAAGACGGGGCAGGCCTTCCTTCTTGGGAGATGCTTTGGACTGGGCTGTTTGGTAGGGCACCCCCCCACTCCCCACTTCTGAGTTGGTGGGAACACTGAGAATGTTAGGAGTATTATGGGTGCTTTCACAAATGGCTGCCACAGGATTGGTCTTTCCTAAAATGTCTTTTAGGACATGGCCTCTTACAAAACGGTTGCGATTTGGTACCCATTTCCCAGAAGGCAAAGTTGGGAGTCTGACAATAAAAGTCAGGCAGGCAAGAACACATAGGAGGCAGAGGCAGGCTTGGGCTGCCAAACCCAAAGCTGTCCTTTTGTACCCGTAGCTTTCTGCACAGACCGGAAAGGCTCAGGGCAATATGCTTTGTGGGGCCCAGGGGCTTTCTGGGAAACAAAGATGGCACCAGAGGCCAGCCCTTTGCTCAGCAACTTGCCAGCCAGCCAGTTAAAGAAATAACTAAATCTAAAAAAATCAGGTGGGGGGCAAAAGAAAGATGTCTGGGCACCATATTGGATTCTACTTATCCTTTGTGAGCCGCCCCGAGGCTTTGTCGCGATGGGGGTGGCATAGAAATGTTTTAAACAAACAAATAAACAAATAACACTGGGAAATCCTGCTTCCTCCTTCTCATCTTCTGCTTGGCAGCTCCTGATTCCACACATGCGCTTCACCTTTCACATCAACACGCTGGCCCGTGACCTCCTCATATCGAAGGGCGGTGTCTTTGATAAGGTGAGCCAACCTGGAGGTTCCCTGCTCCCCTGGGGTGGCGGAATGAGGGTCCCCTGGAGGGATGGATGGATGGTTCCCCGTTTTCCTCCCTGTTTCCAGGCAACCGGCACGGCTTACCAGGGCTTGGTGAAGCTGCTGCAAAAGGGCACGGCGATGATGACCTATTCCTCCCTCTGCCTCCCGGAGGATCTCGAGGCTCGTGGGGTGTCCTCATTGCCCAATTTTTACTACCGAGAGGATGGTTTGAAGATCTGGGCAGCCGTCGAGAGGTCAGGCCGGGAAGGAGTGGGTGGGAATTTAAGAAGGCCCGGTTTGGTGTGGGGCTGCTGAGCTGCTCTGTGGGAATTTCTTGAGGCCCAAATAAGTTTTCTTCCTGCAATGGCGTTTCTTAAACCTGCACCTCCGGTTCTGAGCTGCAGGGGACTTTGTGCGGCTCCCGCAACCTGGCACCCATCCTGCAGATGGGTTGGCGGCAACTGTCTGTTGAATGGAGGCTCTGAAAAGATCAGGGCTCAGGTCCTTGAGATCCCAGTTGCTGGATAGCCATTGCTTCTCCCCCTCCCTCTTCCTTCAGCTTCGTCTCAGGCATTGTCGATCTGTACTACCAGAATGATTCTGCGGTGCAGGCAGATTCTGAATTGCAGCTTTGGATAGAGGAAATCTTCTCCAGAGGGTTCCTGGGACAAAAATCTTCCGGTAGGGTTTGCATGCAGGTACAGTCAGAATTGCACAGAAGGGGAGGAAGCCAAGAATCCGCCAGTGACGGCAGAGGGAATGACGAGGCCATGCTCTGCAGCGCACCTTGAAGCTGTCAAATTAGTTCTAAACCACAAGGGAATGGGAACTGGGTCTAAGTAAGGGCAGGGAGATGGCGACTGGGCCCCACAGAGAAGAAACAGCAAGAGGTGGGGACAGCACCAGCCAGCCTTGGAGGCCTGGAGAACCTTGGACAGGGCTGCAGAACCATGTCCCTGGGAAATGAATTTGCCAGGCTGTGTCTCCCCCCCCCCCCCCCCCCCACTGGCTGGTTTTCCAGCTCGGCTGCATTTTTCCGCAGTTGGAAAAGATCGAAATGCCTCTTCTAAAGCCCAATAAGAGCTTCGAGCTAAAATTTGCTTGCATTTTGGCTTTTTGGCTCTGCCCCTTTTGCCTTCAGCCCATCCTGGGATTGGAGTTTGGTCCTTGGGCTGAGAAAGAATCGATGCTCCTAGTCACAGTGATTTCCCTTATGGTTTAGAGCTGATGCTTTTAACTGAGGGCTAGATACTTTTACAAAGGGCAGATACTGGAAACTTGATGAGTCCCACGGACACTGAACGGTTGCAGACCTGTGATAAAATGAATGTGTGTGTCCGAGGATTGCAGCCTTCCTGGGATCCTATAGAAGACGCGCTCCTGATTAATATATGGTGTAAATTTAACCCTTTGCATCCCTTGCAGGCATCCCTTCTTCATTCAGTGCTGTGAAGGAGCTCAAAAAGTTCCTGACCATGCTGATTTATACCTGCTCAGCTCAGCACTCTGCTGTCAACAGCGGACAGGTAAGCGCAAGGGGCCCCTCGGTTCAAAGGTCGCTTCAAGCAGACCAGTTGCTCTTGTGTGCTCTCAAGTTGCCTCTGATTTATGGCAACCCCGTGGCGGAAATGGTCCCTCCCTACACTTTATGATCTTGTCTGGTTTCCTCATTGCTTCCCTTCCAAGTCTCCATCTTCTTTGAATTTCTTGGCTGCAGCCTCTCTCTGAACCAAGGGCTGAGATAACAAGTTAATTTGTCTCTTCTCAGATTTTGTTTAATTCAAAATCTTTTGGTGCATCAAGCATCATGGGAGCTGTAGTTTGTGATCACGGAAGCCCCCCCCCCTCCTGATGCCATGTTTCCACGTGGCTTTCTTGTCACAGTTTATTTACTGACCCAGTCAGCTGTTTCTTCAAATAGGATTGCTTTGTGGGAAGAGTGAAAGGCTAACCTTTCCCCCAAAACTTAAAAGGGTCATTATCACATTTTGTCTTGAGCGAAAACGGTTAAACAATCCCATTCAGCACATGCACAGAAACACCATAGCTTAGATGCAGGCGGCCCATGCTCCCCAGCCTGCCATCTTCCGGAGCCCCTAACAAATTTTAGGAAGTGATCCAAGCAGCCTGAAATGGTGAGCTTTGGATGAATGTGCAACTCGCAGCCAGTGGGTCATGTGAAGCCTGCACGCAGATTCCTGCTGATTTTTAAGGTGCTTAAAAATGATCCTGGGTGAGCCCTGTAGCAGACCTTGGCCCTGACTGTGGTCTCCGAGTGGCCAGTCAAGGTGTCAAGAGGAGACCCCTTCAAGATGACCTCCATGGGGCTACAGGCCAGGTGCTCATACCTGCCCCTGCGGTGGGAAGAGGGGAAGCGCACCGAGTCTTTGTGGCCTGCTCAGTTGCAGGACAACTAAGGGAAAGACAGCGCACTGTGGATGCTGTTGCCTAGCAACCGCCATAAGGCAGGGATGCAGGGCCTGGGCAGTTTTTGAATGTTGCCAGGCAATACCTGAGATACAATAGTCAGGAAAGACGGGGAAGGGCCAAAGGCCGCTAGCAAAGGCGTTTAGTGCTGCTTCAGTTTAGGGAATGTAAGCACAGGAAATGGAGCTGTAATGAACCACCAATAATAGACATGACCCATAGCAAGAAGGCTGTCTTGCTTCATGGAGGGGGAGAGAGAGAGGGAGGGAAGGTGGGGTGTGTTACTTTCAGATGGAAGAAGAGGGTGTTGAATGGGCCATTGGCTGCCTCATCTGCGCCCCTTCGGGATTTTTGATGGCAGTTTGACATCGGCGCCTGGATGCCCAACCTTCCCTCCTCCATGAGGAAGCCCCCACCGACGACCAAGGGCACAGCGACCCTGGAGAGCTACAAGGACACCCTCCCGGCAATCAACACCACCGCCACCATCCTGAGCACCCTCTGGCTGCTCAGTGCTGACCCGGGAGACATGGTGAGCGCTCGGACGGGGCGGGAGGGGTCCTGGCCGGGAGCCGAGAGGGCTGCAGAGGCTGGCCCATGCTAGCAGCAAAGGAGTTCCCTCTGCCCCCACTGAGCCAACCTTTTGCCAGGTCAATGCTCGGTTCCTCTGCTCTGCTTCGACAGATCCTCCTCGGGAATTACCCGAACGAGCATTTCACGGAGGAGATGCCGAAAAGGCTCATTGCGGACTTCCAGGGCCAACTGCAGCAGATCTCGAAGGAAATTGAGGCGCGGAACAAGCTCCTCGCCAACAGGAAGGAACCGCTTCCTCGCATCTACCTGTATCTTTTCCCGCCTCTGGTAGAAAACAGTGTCTCCATATAAGCGGTGGGGATGGGAGTCCGTGAGGGGCAAAACACACCTTGAGTAGAGGCATGCTGGGCTCTTAAAAATTGGGGTGTTGGGTGAATTATTTTCTCAGAAGTGTATGCCTTCAGCTGATTAAATCTGTCTATCTCTAACTAAAGCACCGAAGTGGATGTTTTGCTCCCAGTGGGTCTCTTGTGGGAGTTCTTGCTCTTTAGATAGGAATTGGACAAGGCACCAAATTGATCAGACCGATCGGGCGTGGCACCTCAGACTCGGGGTCCCGATCCGGCCTTCCAAGGGTCCCCTGTAGGCCGTGCCCAAGTCGTTGGGCCTCCCTGCCAATGGCCAATTACTTGGTGGTTTCTTGGTGGCGTCTTTTTCTCTCGTTCAGAAAGATTGAAATTTCTTTCCCAAGGCTGCGTTACTGGCTTAAAGCTAAAGCAGGGTGGCATTTGGCCCTGTCCCTTTTGACCTTGCTCTGCCCACTGCTGAGTTCCAGCCCCCAGGAGCTTCTCTGAATTGGGATTGGTCAAAAGAGGTCCCAAACCCCTGAAATCGACATTTTAAGCAGACGATGGCCCGGTTGCAGTCCTTCCGCCGAGAACTGTCCCCTGTAGAAGAGGACACACGGCTGCCCTGAAATGTGCTGGCCAGGTAGGAGTCTGAGATCAGTGCCTGGCCATCTGGAGCAGCCTGTAGCTGGCAAGGAAACACAGGTCTGAAGTTTTGCAGCTGGCCTGGGGTGATGCGCTCCTGGAGCGGCTTGGAGTCTGCCGAGTGAAGCCCCCTTTATGCACCCGGGCCGTCTGTGTGTGAATCCTGCAAAATGCACCATCAGGAAATCTCTCAGATCAAAACTCTCTCGGGGAAGCGGAGAACTGTAGGCGATATAGCTAAGGATGGATTGGATTCCTAGACTGGGTTCAGACAGCACAATAAGCCAAACGTGAGGAGGGGTTGAGTGTGAGATGCTGTTGAACTGCGGTCTGTTGTGGAAATGTGGCTTATCGTAGTGTCTGAACCCATTATTGGGTTGTCCCAATAAAACATGGAACAACCCACTGTTCACAATCCAGCGACAAACCATGGGTTGCTTGTGGTTCTCAAGCCTTGGGTTGTCAGTGCGGCTGGTTCAGAAAACCCTTGGTTCAGCAAGAAACCGCCGTTCGACAAGCAAACTCACTGCCGGAATGCGGTCCTTGATTAACTCATGGGCATAGCAGGACCATCAGGGTATTTCTGCTTGTCCAGGGATCTGAAATATGGTCCAATAGCTTCACCCGCGGAAAGCAGTGGGTTTTCTAGCACCCTGAGGCTTGTGACACCGATTGTGACACCGATCTTGTGCAAACCCTTTCAGTACACAGGTTGCAATGTTGCTGCCCAGGAATGGACTTGCAAAACCCTCTGCTGGAGAAATTGCTCAGAATGATGCCATTGGAGCAAGGCAGTCGGGGAGGGTCTTTCCGACCGCACTGCTCCCGTTTCCTCTCCCGAGTACCCACCGAACGCTGTCAGGCTAGACTTTGGGAGGTGTAACAGCAATTAAGTCAGGCCAAACACTTGCCTGAGGAGCTGTGTGTTAGCAGTGAGCCGGGCAGTGCCCACAACAGGCTTCCTTATGGAGGTATTCCACAGGAGGGGCCTCCACTGAGAAGGTCCTGCAGCCCTTTCATATCTGCTGAGCCTCAAAGCGGGGGGGTGAGGAGGGGTGGGGGAACATTCAGCCATACATCAGGTGCTGAAGGGAGCCCCCAGGAAAGCTCAGCTGGGAGGGCTTGCTCCTAGGTAAGTACTGGGTTGGATCCAGACATATTTAGGTTTATTAAAATCAATGGGAATTACACTCGTCACAGCTAACTTAATTCCCACTGATCTCAATGTGCCTGCTCTACATATGTGTCGCGAATGATTGCCCTGAGGAGAGCTATCTGCAGCCAGGGTGCCGGCACCAAAAATGTCCCTCCGTCTCTTTGCCGTTCATCTTACGCTGCACGTGCAAGACCATCCTGACACGGGCGAGCTGTGTGAAGACGGGATCCTTTGCTCAGAGCCACTGGGCATGCATGCTTTCACAGACGCTGCAACGCGAGACACCCTCCGCACACACAATTTCTGCGATCCCCCTTTCACAGAGAGGGGTCTTAGGAAGTGCTCGCCCTACAGAGGGGCGTGGCTTGCTGATCGATTGGCCCCAGTCGAGGCCACGGGGCTCTCAGGCCGGTGGTGGTGGCTGGGAGTAGGTGTGCTCTGAAAACAGGTGTGCTCTGAAAACAAGCAACACTCAAGTGTGGCACGAGAGAAATTGCCCCGCAGCATATTCCACATTTGCACGAGGTTCCTTCCTGAATGTGCAGACTACATAGCCCACGTGAGCAACCAACTGCATGGCAGGATGCTGGTCCTGATGGTACCTGGGTAGCGCAGGAATGCATTGCAGGACCACCTGAGGAAAACTGGAAAGCAGGGGCGGGACTCCGGTGGGGCCAGAGTTGGACCCCATGCGGATGGCTTGGCAGCCCTGCATGAGGACATCGGGGCCTGTTTTTATGGGAGGGGGGAAATGCCCCTCCCCACTTTCTCCACCGTTCCCATGCGAGTCATTCTCACAATCAAACGAGCAAACAAAGAGAAGGGATGGAAACACAAGCATTAGCCGTGATTTTATCTGAGAAGAAATTAACAAAGATTTCTATCAAATATTTCCCACTCCTCACCTCTGAAAGAAGATAGTACGGGGATCAGAAAAAACACACATCAAGCCATTTCTTTTTTCTCATTGCATTTCGCTTCTGTTTCCTGTTCTTACGAGATATCCTGCTGGTGACTTTGAATTAAATTCAGCCAAAAAGACCCACATTGTTACCCAAAGGATACAATATGCAGAATGTTAAAGCAGGCCTGTGACAGAGCCTCCTAGATGCCATCCCATAATTTAGCCTGTGCAAAGCGGGATGTCATGTTCTAAGCCCTGACCCATAGGACTTGTGTGTTTAAAAAAGAAAGCAAGTGCCTAGCCCTCATGAAATCAAGCTGGAAAATGGCCGAACGCAGATTAAAATAAATAAGTGGAAAATATTCAGTCCAGGTCCACAGTCATAAAGTGGAAGAGTCTCCAGGCTTCTGTAGGAGCTGTGGCAGCTTGTACTGCAGAGAGACAAGTCGGAGAAGCAGCTGCTGTCTGAGGCTATACAGTGACACTGTTCTCGACGACAGCGGGGTCCATGTAGGAGTAGCTGAGAGGTAACATCTGGTTCCTTTCTTTGATTTCCTTAGAGATCTCCGCCAGTTGTGCCTGGAAGGCTGCGATGTGTCTTTTCGGCTCGTCCTCTGTGAAATGCTCGTCAGGGTAATTGCCCAGCCGTCTCTGGAAGAGGGGAAGGGGAGGCACCGGTCACCTAGCAATGCAGGTTGAAGGCAAGTCCTCCCAGATGGGGGAGCTTCTGGTGATGCCAGTCAAAAGATATTTTATTTTATTTATTTATACATGTATGTATAGGCTGCCTATAACTAACTGCTGAGGCCTTCCTAGGCGGCTTACAATACATAAAACATATTAACCAAGTAAAACACATTAAAACCAATTAAAACACAATGAATTAAAACATCTATAAAAGCAATAGAAAAAGGGCCACAGCATTCAGGCTAAGTCTTAAAAAAAATCCCAGAAAGGTATGTCTTTGCCTGGCGCTGAAAGGAAAATAAAGATGGTGCCAGGTGAGTTTCCCCAGGGAGGGAGATCCATAGATGGGGAGCAGCAGTGGAAAAGACCCTTTGCCTAGCCCCCCCCCCCCCCCCCCCCCCCCCCTGCGGGCTGGTTCTTGTAGAAGGGCTTCTGAGCTGATCTAAGGGGGCAGGTAGGTATATATGGGTGCAGATGGTCCTTTAGAGAGCCGGACCCCAAGCCGTTGAGGGCTTTATGGTTGTGAGCTGTTCTGGATTTTCCCCGCTTAATGGTTGTGTGTGCAAAGAATAGGATAGGAGAAACAGTAGGACACATGAAGGAAGGAAGGAAGGAAGGAAGGAAAGAGTTTGCCATCTGTCCCATGCCCTGCTGTGAACAACGGCGTGCAAAAACTCTGGACTGGAAGCACGTGTGTGTGTGTGTGTGTGTGTGTGTGTGTGTGTGTCGTTCTACATCCGGCAATGTTTTAGAGGCTGGCATGTTCCTTATATTTTGACAATGCCCACATCTTGCTTTTCAAATTCAGCTCCGTCTGCATCTGACTGAAAGGAAATGGCTGCTTCACTGGTGCTGGGCCACCACATTTTGGCCGTAGGTTGGGGCTGCGGTCTGGGCACCATGGGGAAAGCAACGATGGCAAGAGGCCCCATCGCAGGCTGCCCCAGGCTTCCCCCTGCCACAGATGAACTGCAGTCAGTCACTGAAATATTTCTGAGTACACAGAGTATCTAAAACTACCTTGGCCTCTTGTATAGCTGGAACACACTCTTCTGCAAATGTCACTGGTCAGCTTGGCTCAGCTGGTTTGCTCACGAGAAGTTTAATCTGGATTTTTTTTTTTTTTTTGCACATACTGCATTCCAGGGTTTTCTGGGCTACTGGTCCTCTCAAAACACCCTCTCTGGTAAATGCCACTTACAATGCCATTGTGGTGCCATCTTGCCCAACATGAACTAGCCAACATGAACAAGGCTACTGCACCTTTTATTAGAAGCTTCCTTTTTGCAGTTCATGTCAGCTGGAGATCTTGGGAGTTATCATTCGTTACCTCTGGAAGATGATGGGTTGAGGAAAGCTATTCTAACTACTTCCTGCTCAGTGCTAGGACATTATTGATCAACTGCCCTTTAACTGGCCATTAATCAGAAAAGAAAAGTGAAAGAGAATCAATAATTAAACTTTCCCCAACCCTTATGAGGGATCAGGAGCCAATTCAGGCTATTTGTTGGTAACCAGGAAGCAATGTCAGGGGAGAAGCCATGAGAATTGCCAGGAAGCAATGAGGGGCAGAAGCTATGAGAAGGAAGCTTGCAGCGAACATTCCAGGGGACCTTTGTTGAACAGGCCTTACTTGTGAAACAAGCTCTTGGTCAGGGGTGAGCAGTGCTAGATAATGCATTGCTAAACTAAGAGTTACATGCAGCCACTGTTTTAACTCAGCATGCACCCGACAGCAGGAAAGCAACACCTGAGCAAAGCTAACGGGTCCTTCTGCACATTATCCTGCAGTTGACACATGCAGCTTTTCAGAGGTCGCCTTTAGGTTTCTTGTTCAAGCCTAAAGAGCATCGCTGCTCTGCTAAACGAGTCACCCTTGTGCTGCTTCTCCTGGACCCCCAGAATACTCACCAGGTCGCCCAGTTCATTGCTAACCACAGAAAGGACCACCAAGAGCGAACACGTGGAGCTCACGTCCGGGAGCGTATCCAGGACGCTTTGCAGGGTGGTGGCGCCCTTGACCTTGGGAGGGGGCTGCCTCAGGGTGGGCGGCGTGTTGGGTATCCAGGCAGCAAAGTCAAACTGTTGCAAACACAAAGGGACATCGTTACTGTCAGTTTGAGTATCATGCTTGTACCAGCTTCTCTGCTGAGAAAAACATCCAACTGTGTCCAACAGTTTACGAACAAGTAAAATAACTCTGAAACCCAGCAGCACGATTCGAGCATGAAAGGTGCAATTCTATGCATATTTGGACAGAACAAAGCCCATTTATTTGCACTAAATACACTAACGTTGCTCCCTGAAATTATTTTAGAAGGGTGAATGAAAAGGATGACTTGGTATACCATTCTGAAACACCCACAGAATTGGTCGGTCGGAATGGAAGAGTCAGTGATATTTGAGTCTAAAAACTCTGAAGTTCAATTTGAATTTTATTTCTGCTCATTCCTATTTTTGTTTTTAACCATTTTTCAGGCCATTCAAATGCAAAAAATGTGCATTTTGAATGGAAAAAGTTTGTCCTTTTCCCTCACTGACTAAAGCATGAAGGTATATATTTAACTGCCCCCACTGCATTTTAAAGTGCCTATCTTTCCTTTTAATTAATTTTATGGTGCACATATTTCAAAATACACAATTTTCAGACATTCAAGCACAAATCCAGAAGTGTGTGGACATCCTGTTTGCATCATGTTTGGGGCTTCAGTGGGAATGAACACCTTGAATTGAGCCTGGAAAGGAATTAGTAAGCAGGGCTGGTCTTTCAGGACTTGTGCGTGGAATTCATCCTGATGCTGGGTACCAGTCTGGCTGCTGAATTTTGCACCAGTTGGAGCAGCTGGGCATTCCTCAGGTGTAGCTCCCTATGAAGCGGGCTTTGCAGAATTCTTAAAGTTTAGAAAGTGTGTGGAGGGACAACCGCCTGAAATTTAGACAACAGGAGGGGAGAAACTCAATGCAAAATGCATGATCCCCATTTGAGACCACTGCTGGGTCCACGTATAATCATAACAAGTGTGATGTTGGTTTTTTGCCCGGATGTGCTTGACAGGTGATCAAGCGGCTTCTAAGCTAGCGTGGTTCAGTCCTCTTGCTGTTGGGCATGTATCCCATCAACCATCGTGCCTGAAATTCAATTCCACACCAGATGTTTGAAGCAGCTCTTTCAGCTGCCGCTCCTTCCAGGGAACTCTGTAGTAGCTGCAACCCACAGTGACGGACACCCAAAGAAACCATGGTGGAGTGTGAAAACGGTAGAATAGATCACTGTTTCGTATCATGGTTTCTAGAAGCCAAATGTAGCATGCTGAAATACCACGGCAAGATTCAGACATCACAACGAGCCATCCTGCAGAGGAAACCACAATGGCTTGTTGTGTTGTGTGGCCCTGCACAACATGTATGACATACTAGGAGCAGTTGCCCGGAGAGGTGGTGGCTCTCCCACACTAGAGACGTGCAAACAGAAACTGGGCAGCCCGCCGAGTGGGACAGTGTAATGTGGTGTCCTGCGAGAGCAGAGGGGTGGACTTGATGGCCTTCGTGGCCCCTTCCAACTCAACTATTCTATGACTCTGTGACAGTAATAGCAAATCTTTAGAGATGAGTGGCGGCAAATGAGTCGCGGCAAGTGAGGTCATGGCCTGGCGTCGCTACTCCATTCTGACCCTGCGCATAGCCCATGTGTGCACTGTTACCTGATGCTCGGCTGCTGGGCCGACTCGGCTAGTGCGCTGCCAGAGAGCGCTCTGCGTCCCCCATTTGGCCTGTGTGCCACAGGTTCGCCACCACTGGCCTAACCCTACCCTGGTGCACACCCCTAACCCTAATAGAGGGCTAAAGGTCCATTGAGAATAGGGTGATTTTGAAAAAGCCTTCCTTGAGTAGCTTTTTCTGCGCAGCTCATCATTTCTGCCCATGCTAAACACATTCCAACCATCAAAGTCATGCCAGGACACCTCGTTTTCCTAACCCTAACCCTACCCTGGGGCCCACCCCTAACCCTAATACAGGGCTAGAGTTCCATTGAAAATAATGCGATTTTGAAAAAGCCTTCCTTGAGTAGCTGTTTCTGCGCAGCTCATCATTTCTGCCCATGCTAAACACATTCCAACCATCAAAACCATGCCAGGACACCTCGTTTTCCTAACCCTAACCCTACCCTGGGGCCCACCCCTAACCCTAATAGAGGGCTAAAGTTCCATGGAAAAGAGGGCGATTTTGAAAAAGCCTTCCTTGAGTAGCTTTTTCTGCGCAGCTCATCATGTCTGCCCATGCTAAAGGCATTCCAAGCATCAAAATCCTGCCAGGACACCTCGTTTTCCTAACCCTAACCCTACCCTGGAGCCCACCCCTAACCCTAAAACAGGGCTAGAGTTCCATTGAAAATAATGCGATTTTGAAAAAGCCTTCCTTGAGTAGCTTTTTCTGCGCAGCTCATCATTTCTGCCCATGCTAAACACATTCAAACGCTCATGCCAGGAGACCTCCTTTTCCAAACCCTAACCCTACCCTGGTGCACACCCCTAACCCTAATAGAGAGCTAAAGTTCCATGGAAAAGAGGGTGATTTTGAAAAAGCCTTCCTTGAGTAGCTTTTTCTGCACAGCTCATCATGTCTGCCCATGCTAAACACATTCCAACCATCAAAACCATGCCAGGACACCTCGTTTTCCTAACCCTAACCCTACCCTGGGGCCCACCCTTAACCCTAATACAGGGCTAAAGTTCCACTGAAAAGAGGGCGATTTTGAAAAAGCTGTCCTTGAGTAGCTTTTTCTGCGCAGCTCATCATTTCTGCCCATGCTAAACACATTCCAACCATCAAAATCATGCCAGGACACCTCCTTTTCCTAACCCTAACCCTACCCTGGGGCCCACCCCTAACCCTAAAACAGGGCTAGAGTTCCATTGAAAATAATGTGATTTTGAAAAAGCCTTCCTTGAGTAGCTGTTTCTGCGCAGCTCATCATTTCTGCCCATGCTAAAGGCATTCCAAGCATCAAAATCCTGCCAGGACACCTCGTTTTCCTAACCCTAACCCTACCCTGGTGCACACCCCTAACCCTAATAGAGGGCTAAAGGTCCATTGAGAATAGGGCGATTTTGAAAAAGCCTTCCTTGAGTAGCTTTTTCTGCGCAGCTCATCATGTCTGCCCATGCTAAAGGCATTCCAAGCATCAAAATCCTGCCAGGACACCTCGTTTTCCTAACCCTGACCCTACCCTGGGGCCCACCCCTAACCCTAATACAGGGCTAGAGTTCCATTGAAAATAATGCGATTTTGAAAAAGCCTTCCTTGAGTAGCTTTTTCTGCGCAGCTCATCCTTTCTGCCCATGCTAAAGGCATTCCAAACATCCAAATCCTGCCAGGACACCTCGTTTTCCTAACCCTAACCCTACCCTGGTGCACACCCCTAACCCTAATAGAGGGCTAAAGTTCCATGGAAAAGAGGGCGATTTTGAAAAAGCCTTCCTTGAGTAGCTTTTTCTGCGCAGCTCATCATTTCTGTCCATGCTAAATGCATTCCAAGCATCAAAATCCTGCCAGGACGCCTCGTTTTCCTAACCCTAACCCTACCCTGGAGCACACCCCTAACCCTAATATAACTGCGTGCCCGCTGTGGCACGTGTGCCATTGGTTCGCCACCACTGCTCTATGACATTTCCTAGTGGTAAAAAGTCTTCATGTGTGTAGGTGTGTCGGACTATAAAATCATGTCTCTTCCAGGCCTCTGCACTGGAGCAAGTTCCACTTGAAAAGGAAAAATAGTCCAGGCACCAAGCCATGGCCATCTTAGGTCCTGGGCTACTGCTCTCCTTGGCAACAGGTGCTGCCCTCTCACCTGTGTGGGGTCATCAGCACTGGGAATCAACCAGGACAGTCCAGGGACCAGGGACCAGAGGCAGAGGGAGGGCCTGGGACCACCTCTCCATTTCCCCCTCTACCTACCTGCCCGCTGTTGACAGCTGAGTGTCGTGCCGAGCAGCAGTAGATGACCATGGTGAGGAACCGGATCAGCTCCGGGGCAGTTTCCAGGCTGGAAGGCACACCTGTCGCGATCAGATGGGAAGTTTATTCATGGGCTTCCTTTATATCCCTCCTTGCCTCATCAAGCCCCCAAAGCGGCTAACCACCTATAGAACACACGGCACGCTGCATAAGCAACATCAGAGTCATGGCCCTGAAGTCACACGTGTTCAAGTGCCATCGAGTAATCCGCACAAAATTGCCTATACCTGGAGGATGCTAAGGCACCGCAACCTGGGGCCACCACAACGAAGGTCCTGCCACATCAGGCAGATCCACAGGCCACGTTTTTCAAGGGCACCACAAGCAAAACCTCTGGGGCGGATCTTAAAACCAGGGTATTGGTGAACAGTGTATCTGGAAAGTGAACCGTTTAGGGCTTCAGGCATTACAAACAAGGCCCAGCAAATTACTGGCAGCCAGAGCAAAACCGCTGGGAAATGCCCACGTCTCATGCCCCGTGTCAGCTTTCTGGTCATCTTGGTGTGGGTGCTTCAGATGCTGCCTGGTGGGAGCTGAAGTCAAGTACCTGGAGGGCAACAGGCTGGAGAGGGCTCAGGAAGACCTGTGACATCCTGGCCAGACCTGTCATCTTTTGATTCAAGGACTCAGAGTTCACAGCTGAACGGAGAAGCGCACCCAAAGCACAAACTTGACTTTTCAACGGGAGCAGCGCCCCATCTGGCACCAATTATCTGGCACCAATTATCCTTATTTGCCGCTTTGCAGGCCAAAGGCCACACAGCTGGGATGGATGAAGCTGATGAGAGATGCTCAGGTGTTACCTGAAGATTTTCTGCTCAGGAAGCCTTCTGTGAAGATCTCATGAATCCAAGCTTGCAGCTCAGAGTCGCCTTTCACAGCCGCGTCAGATTTATAGTAGAAGCCGACGATGCCAGAGACGTACCTGGATGGGAGGAAAGGAGATGAATCGCTCTTGATTCTAGTAATGGGGAGACACCTGCTGGAGGGACGGGGAATGTAAAGCCACCTGGCACCCAGCTGGCCCAACACACAGGTGGGGGCCAGCGTGGGGACAGGGGTCTAATGGCCGCATCCTGAACAGAAGTTTGATTGCGTCTGTGCACTGGGAAGCAGAAATCTGGCTTCCTCTGAGGGTTCTGTGTTAGTGTTTTGCTTTTCGCGTGGTAGGAAAAGGCCCGGGACTTCTATCATGGAGGCAGCATATGCAGTGACACCCTCAAAGGACCCCCAGAGCAACTTCTCACTAAGCTACAATTCCGGTAGGGGTACCTTGGGAGAAAAGCACTAGCACAAAGCCTCCTAAAACTGGTTTGAGGTTTGAGATTTCTTTTTTCTTTGAGCCTAACAAACTCTCCCTTAATCACCACCTTTGTTAATTAACAGAGAGGGGAACTGAGTTGGAGCTTTGGCTGGAGGCTATTGCTTAAGCTCAGCTATGTGATCCTATAACAGCATTTGGTTTCTGCAATTAACTCCTTTTCCCCCCAGTGCTGAGATAATGACAGCAAACCTTTCCTGCCTTGGAGTTCTTTGGGGAACCAAGCGAGAGAAGTTCTTAGGCTTTAAAAAAACCAAAACTTTAGTTAACTGCACCCTGGTTTGGATCAGGACCACTGAGCATCATATCTTCCCATCCGGTTGTCCACCTCCCACTGAATTCTTCTCCTCCCCACAGCAAAGAGGGTGAAGGAATCAGAAGTCCAACGGCACCAACGGAGGCCAATCTGACTAAGTGGCAGGGCAGGGTGGAGACAATAACTGGGTGGGAAATTTAGCCTCCCCATCTGCACACAGTGGGCCCGATCCGGATCAGGGCCCTGCACACCTACTCTTAAGTAAAAAAAAAAGAATGAGAGGATTGGCTACATGTTCCCCTTTAACTTGCAGGTAGTTTAGCCACGGATATGCTCTGGGCCTGGCTGTGCACAACCGTGTGTGGAAAACCAAGGAGGTAGGGAAGAGGGGTGATGCCTCTTTCAGCCTCCAAACGCGCGAAGCTTTCACACGTGCGGAAATAATAGCAACTTTGCACATTGGGGGCTGCAGAGCTGTGTAGCTGCACTTGTTCTGCACCCTGGAGGGACCCAAGGAGCCACTCTGGGGCCCGATCCTGAGGCTCACTTCTCGATGGCTGCCCAGATCTTCATCCCGTCATCCCTGTAGTAGTAATTGGGCAACGAGGTGACTCCACGGTCCTCCAGGTCGTCCGGGAGGCAAAGGGAAGTGTAGCTGGTGGCTTGCAAGCCTCTGGCTAGCAGTTTCAACATCCCCTCACGGCCCGTCGAAGTCGCCTGCAGGGTGAGAGAGAAGATGTCGGGGGCCAAGGAGGTGAAACTCAGTAGGGGCATGAATCAGTCCAATGGAATCGACGGATCCGGTCCGTTCTGCTTTAGTCAAACGGATCCCATGACTCACGGGGGCTGTGTGTCCCTCTAGGACCAGTGGCTGGGGATCCCAAGGGGAAGGGGCTATTTTGCTCATGTCCCGCTTTTGCACTTCCTCTTGCAAAAGGGGGCTGCAGTGCAGCCGGGAAGACGGACTTGGGCAGCTGCCATCTAGAAAAGCCCTTCTTATGCTCCCATGTTGCAGGAATGCAGAAATCTAAAGACCTTCTTCAGCAACCTCAAGCACCCATCCATGGCTGACAAACCCAGTTAGAACTGGATATTCTGGGCACCCGACACTGTCCTTTTCATGATGGATTTCCCACCTGGCCTCCTGGCTGGCTGTGAGCCTCAGGCCAGACTCCCATCTCTGCAGACCTGAACATTCTGCTGACTTCCTGCCAGCATGGCGGCACTTCCTGTCCAGCAGAACTCACTCATTCTTGCTGACTTTAGTTACTCTACATGCCTCTTCTGCTCATGCAAGGTTGTTTTGTAGCCTTTGTAGGTGTGTAAACGGTTTTCAACCTGGCACAAGACCACTGCTTCAGCGCTGGGCCTACTTATGTGGGGCTTTGTTTTATTTATTTATTATTTTTTAATTTTATTTAGAAAATTTCTATGCCGCCCCATTCGCCGAAGCCTTGGGGCGGCTCACAAAACATCAATTAAAATATAATACATTAAAAATATAAAACGAATTAACAATATAAAATAATTGATGGCGACTCACCTGAAGCAGGATTAGAAACGCTGAATCCTCACTTTCAAATTATTTATTTTATTTATTTATTTTCTGATTTATATGCTGCCTTTTTCCTACAAAGGGCTCAAGGCAGCTTACATCATGCTCCTCCTCTATCTTATCCCCACAACAACAACCCTGTGAGGTAGGCTGGGCTGGGAGTCTGTGACTGGCCCAAAGTCGCCCAGTTGGCTCCATGGCTGAGCAGGGACTCGAACCCAGATCGTCTGAGTCCCAGTCCCACGCTCTTAACCACTACACCACACTGGCTCTCTTCCTTTGGTGATTGTGTCTTACCTTATCCAATAAACCTCCTGCTTGGAGAAGACTGGTACGCGCAAGAGTATTGATGTGGAATATATAGCGGGTGTGGGGAATCAGGAGCTGCAGGAGGGAGAGAAGAGAAAAACACCCCAGGCTAAGGATGGGCTGGGTCTTCAAAATTCACTTTCTCCTACCTTCTTCCCCACCCTGTGAGAAATGCAAACATTGCGGAGTCAGCCCTTCTCTCGACATTTCTGAACGTGGTGCTACATTTTGCATCTGACGCACAAACATTCAGAATCATGATAGAAATAGAAAAATACGGAGGGTTCTGCTGCTTCTGCAGCTTTCTTGTTGCATCTCAGGTCCATTCTAAGGGCAATGAGGACTAGAATCCTCCTTTTTAAAGAAGCAAGCAAATAGAATCCAGGTGCACTGCTAGCACTGAAGAGAAATCTTCAGCTCAGACCAACTTGGTGGCTTGCTTGCCTGTTAACTCGCCCCGTTGCTGGGTGGAGCCATGAGGCTGAGCACACTCTGGGAACATCATATTACCTTGTAAATCGGGTGGCACATGGGTAGCTGGCGGAGGGTGGCCATGGTGTAGACCTCGCCCAGAAAGTGAGCCTCCAGGAGGTGGGTATTGACTTCGTGGACGTGGAAGTTGGCCAGCCTCACCCAGATCTTGGCAAGCATCCAGTCCCATGTGGAGTCCGAGGGCAGAAAGATGGGGTTCTCGGGCCCTGGGGTTTGGCTGATCTGCCGGGAAGGAAGTACAGGACGCTCAGCTGTTCAGACTGTTTTATTTATTTATCTATTTAAAGCATTTCTATTCTGCCTATTGCTCCATAGCATCTCTAGGCGGCTCACAATTAACACTTAAAAGCCATTGAGAAAACTAAAACAACGACCACACACTAATAGGTATAAAAAAATCCAATAAATAAACTGCATCCATTAAGATACAAATAGAGGTTCAGTGGCTTCTAGTAAATATTAAAAGGTTTTTTTTTAAAAGGTAGGGCTTTGCCTGGCACCAAAAGGAGTATAAGGAAGGCGGGGGCAGATTGCAAGAGGTTTGTGGAGCGTTGGAGGCACTCGAAGGCTGGCGCTGGAGGGGGGCTTTGTAAATTCTCTGGACTGACAGAAAGGCAAATGACGGGGGGACAGGACAAGAGCAAATTAAGCC
Source organism: Varanus komodoensis (assembly GCF_004798865.1). Taxonomy (NCBI): domain Eukaryota; kingdom Metazoa; phylum Chordata; class Lepidosauria; order Squamata; family Varanidae; genus Varanus; species Varanus komodoensis. The sequence goes on along the minus strand of NW_025336565.1, from coordinate 269,675 downwards.
AGAACTTTCCCTAGAAGCAAAACCGGCAAAACCTGAAGGTGCTATACTTGGGACACGTCATGAGAAGTCCACATTCCCTGAAGAAGACAGTCATGCCAGGGAAGGTCGAAGGCAGAAGAGGAGGAGGGCAAGTGAGGAGACGGATTGGCACCATACAGAAGGCCCGGTCTTGCAGCTGCAGGAGCTGAGCATGACTCAGAGGGCTTCCGCTCATGGGGTTGCCCGATGACTTGAGGGTGCTTAACAACCACAAAATAGCTGCAAAGCCCCAAGTTCAGTCCTTGGGCATCTGCAGGTGCAGGTGAGGGAAAAGATCTTCCTCCGCCTAAGACCGTGTCACCGCCCACCAAAGCAGGTCGTGGTCTAATCCAGCGGGACGCTTACGTTTTTAAATTTGAAATGTATCTATAAGTCACAGGAACCATGCGAAAAAGAAAGACCACAGTGGTTGACCATAAAAAGACGGCAGCGAGCCAGTCTCTGGCTTAAAGAGGAGGAGGATGGCTCCTTCTGACTGATTCAGGGCATGGTTTGAAACCCAGACCTCACGCTAGTCAAGCTAGAAAAAATCTTTTTCAAGTTAATCCCTCCTCAGACAAAGCTCATCCTCCTGTGTAGGCTATTTGCACTTTGCACAGCCCAGCAAATCCGGACTCCACCCCAAAAGAAGTCACACCTGGCCACCTAAAACATGCGAAGCAGGTGCATCCGCAGGCCCAGATCAAATATTTTGACTCGGTAAGCAGAGAGGCAAGAACAGGAGTTGAGCGGATCATCTTGCTCAGCTCCCATCTGGCCTTGAATTCACCACTTGAATATTTTCAAACAGGGCCCAACAGCTTCCACAGACTACAAACTTGTAGTTTTTTAATACTTAAAGCTGAGATTTTTGAATGCCGGCCGCCATATGAAGTCACACCTGGCCACCTAAAACATGCGAATCAGGCGCATCCGCAGGCCCAGATCAAATATTTTGACTCGGTAAGCAGAGAGGCAAGAACAGACCCTGGGAATATTCGTCTGTGTTTTCGGACTGGACTTTGTGGAAAACAACGCAGGTCTCGCTGCCTGGTTGGCTGGCACCTGCTTTGGGCCTGGCACGCAGAGGTGTGCAGCGGCTGAGGTGTGGCCTTTTCCGAGTGAATTTTGCTTGTTCCTCCAGGAGCACCTGGAGAGCAGTTGCTGGAAGGTGTGAGCAACTGCCCGTGGTGGGCGGGCTGGGCGTGAAAAGTGCGAGAGATGAGACCGACCACACACACACCCACACACACACAACCTTTGGGCTACCTGGATAGCCACCGGCATCATTTGCCCCTGTGGGTTCAGGTACAGCAGGCAGAGCGGGGCCGAGATGTACTGGGGCTTCCCGTCCAGTTCGCAGGTGGGGATGCCCTCCAGAATCTTGTAGTCTGTGATAAACATGTTCCCATTCTGGGCATGGGAGGGGAGAGAGAAGGCGCAGTCAAGCCAAGTGAAACGCAGACAATTCAGAGCTATGTATCTGTTCATGTTCAATCGGTCTATGAAATCAAACCAAATTAAAATGGTTAAAACCGAATGCAGCACCTCAAGTACAAAATTTCCCCAGAATGTGACGTCTTTCCAATTTAAAATGGACTTGCGTTTGTTCTTCCACGAACCCTAAGCCAGGAGTTCTTCCACGAACCCTAAGCTGCCAGGCTTAGCAGTAAGGAAAAGGGAGGCTGAAGGGGACGGATGTGCCAAGCAATGAGTAAATTTGTTTTCTACCTGCTGCGTTGCAGCTGTCTGGGCTGCCCGCAGAGGCTGTTGGACAGTTGTGCAGCTTACCTCCAGCTCTTTCTGGAGGCTGGTGCCTTCTGCTAAGCTGCCAGCCACCATCTCCTGGGTCACAGGGAAGTTTTCCGGGATCTTGGTGCATTTTCGGATGATAACGGGGTTGACTCCATTAAGATATTGGTAGCCAAAGAAATCGTCATCTACCCAGTGTTCAGTGACATATTCTGATGATAAAAAATGCCCATGATTACTGCTTTTTTTTTTCTATTGAGCATGATGTTAATTCTTGGACTGGGGAGTTATTGCTTTGTTCCTGGGTGAGAAATATTTGCAATTCTTCTGGGACTGATAATGATTAAATAGTGGATTTTATGAGAATGCATGATGAAAATATAGGGGGACATGTACACATACCCACGAGGTGCTCCTAAGATGCATGTCCCCCATTCTTTCATCTCAAAAAGGGTTCTCGAGAGCTACGGCAGTTGCAGAAAAAATCAGCCAGACTGAGTAGTGGGTTGAAATGGCTTGCCTAGGAAAGTGTCATGGTTTGCCCGTTCAGAGGAAGGGCACACGAGGGAGGAGATGGCAGAGGTCTAGCCAGTTATTTATGGTGCATTTATGGCGCAAGGCTGGGGGAATGAATTTCTCCCTTTCTCACAATACAAGACCCCAGTAGTGTCTGGTGAGGCTTAGTGGGAGATTCTGGACAATAAAAGGAACACCAAGCATCCCCAAACTGGGGAAGTGGCTACCACAAACAAGGTGCTGTGACAGCTTGGAAAAGTTATCCAGATTCACAGAGGACCAGGCTTTGCAAGGCTGCTAGTCCTCAAGACTCTGTGCTACCTCTTGGATCACAGGTTGTCTCCTTCTTGGCACCATCTACTGGCCCCATCTTTGGGTGGAAGCTATTTCCGTCAGGTCCTGCTTTTAGGAATCCCAGTGGGACAAAGGGGGGGGGGGTGCAGCCATCTACTCTCCCAGGTGGTTCCTACCAGCTACTTACTGCTCTGGAAAGGGAGACTCACCTGTGACTGGAGTTTTGTTGAACCAGAAGAGTTTCTGGATGTCCTCCAGGCTCTGCCATGATTCCCGGAGGTTGGAGAGGCCCTTCAGCCTCAGCTCGAACTCCCTGTGGGCAAAAACCGCAAGGGCTGTGGGAGCAGCTTAGCCAAGCAGCCAACAACTCCCATCAGCCCCATCTCATCCCCTATATGACTGAGCTCCTAGGTGCGGACACCCACCAGGACCTAAGGGCCTCCTGGTCACTCTGGATCAGTTCTTTGTGCCACTGAACCATGTGGGGGGCTCTGTCTGTCTGTCTGTCTGATAAGAAATATGGGCATTTACTTCATCCTTTGGTCCTGAGCCCCAGACCTTTTCATTGCCGAGCTGCCTCTGCCACCATCAAGTTTCTAGTCCTTATGTTATTCATCTGGCAGCTACAGTGGAATCGAGACCAAATTGGCTTTTTATAACCACAGCTGCCTTTGAACAATCAGTTGTACTTTTATTAAGCACTCTTGCCCAAGCGCACTCAAAAGCGAGGCGGCAGCGCTGGGGTGAGTCTGTGGCAGCTCCCCACAGAGGTCTGTTTCTCATGCCCGCCCCAGTGCAGCAATTCCCTTGCTCTCCCAGGAGCATGGAGATGAAGAAGCAATGCAGGGAAAGCAGAGGCAGGGTGTCTCCCTAGACATGTGGGGCCCTCAGTTCCAAACCTTTGCCTGATGGGTGGCAAAATCGCTGCTTGCCTCCCTGGCCTCCGCAATCCAGGCGAGCAGGTTAGACAGGAAGTGTGCTGCGCAACACCTGCCTGGGAAGGATCGCATGGCGAGGCAGGTGCGCCCACGTGTGTGGTCGGTCGGGGCTCACAGCCCTGGCTGGGATTGCGAAAGGGGCGCTCGTGGGAGGCGGGCTGCCCATGTTCCTGCTGATCGGCTGCCTGGCGGTGTTCAGGACGTGCGCCACGTCTGCAGAACCTGACGAGCCGCATCCTCGGATAACAGAGGAGCTGGCAGAAGAGCCCCCAAACCGCTGCCAGGAGTCACAGAGCATGGGCGAAGCACCAGATGACTGGGGAGGGCGAAATTGTCCCTGTCCTCAAGTGGGGGAGAAGGAAGGACCTGGGCGACAGCCCCGTCAGTCTGACACCCATCCCTGGGAGGCGTCTGGAGCACATTAATGTGCAAACATCGCCGAACCCAGCAGAGCACACTGGGAGCCAATGTGGAGGAGCCCAGGAAAAGATCCTGCCAGACTGATCTGAGTTTTTGAGCGGGTGACCTCCCTGGTGCAATGCTTTGGGCATGATTGACCTTGACTTCTGCCTTTTGACAAAGCTCCCCTCCCCAGAGATCCTGATTAGCTCCCCCCCACCCCGCTTACTGCTCTGCTGGTCCCCCAGTTGGCTTTTGCGCAGGCAGCAAAAGGTTGTTGGCCAACCTTGCATCTTGGGGGCTGCAATTCCCGGAATTCCCAGCTGTTTGCCTCCTGGAGCAGACCTTTTTATATCAGGCAGGCCTTGGATGCTCTCCTTGTGCCGTTCCAAAGCTTCCCGGGACTGTCTCTGCTTCGGAACTGCTTGCCCAATAGCCCCCGTCTCTGAAAATCTTCTACACAGTGAGGAGGAGGAATGCTTAAATCTGGCCTGCATGCAAGTCTGTTTTACTGGTTTGACTCCTGTTTTTACCTGCCCTCTTTAAAAAGTCTTCCCTCTTTGGACTCTGTTGCTGCTGATGGGATTTTATCCTTGTATATTAGATTGCATCCTATTGCATTCCTGAATTTATTGCTTAACATTTGTTTTGTAAGCTGCCACAAGTATCACTGGATTTATATGAATCTAAAAATCAAGCAAACACATTACCCAGAATGTCCTGGTCAAGACCTGCCAAATCTTACAGTAATTACACATCTGTAGTAAATCTGTAGTAATTCTACTATACAGCACAACAACCACCCACATTCCCTGTGCAGAGCTGCCAGGGACCAGACTTAAAGCCTGGGTATCCCTTTTCCCATTAGGAGGAAAGGGCATGTGCCGGCCACGTTGGCGACCCCCCCACCCGCCAATCGCAGCCCCGACAAGCCACGCGGCTGAAGGAACTCACGACTTGGCCGTGCGCATGGCGAAGACGGTGGTCATGGTGAACAAGTACTTGGAGTTGGAATTCAGCTCTTCGGTGCTCCCCACGTTGAGACACCTGGGCCAGCCGGGGGCGTACTCTGTCCAGCTGCAGCAATGAGAAAGCAAGCCCTTACCCACAAGTAAGCCCCTCTCTGAAAGCCCACCCGCGTGCCTGGAGGAGCCCCTGGCCGCAGGAGGCGGTGAGGGCGTTTGGTCGGAGGAGAAAAGCAAAGCGATGCTCAGAGCAGGGCAAAGCGTCTTGTCGGCCTCAGGCCATGGGGAGGGGGCGCTGAAGGCAAAAGGGGGTCAGGCTAAAAATCCAAAAATACGAAAGGAGCAGCGTAGGCTGGCATCCATCGTTGCTCGTGGCTTGTTCTGTGGACAACCCACAGGGCTCCCCTCGGGATTCCACCCTTCCCGCCCGTGGCAAGAGGCCAGGGCTCCTGTACCTACTGGATGCGACACACAACAACCCTGCATTTCATGTTTTAACGTCCTCCTCCAACTCCCTGCAGTTCAGTCGAAGTTGCAGCTGCGTGGCCGGGTGACCCAGAAGTAGGGTCCTCTCTGCCGGCGCCCCAGTCCCACGCTCCCTGCTACACCAAGCCGCCTCGTTGCGTCCTGCCCAGATGACCGTCCAGGGCAAACCTATTTGAGACCACGCACTAAGCTCTTCCCACCAGGCCTGCGTCTGGGCTACAGCTCCTGCGAGTGCGCAGGCTCGGCCCAGGTGGACGCAGGACGCGACCTCCTCCCCACACAGCAAAAATTCCCTGCACCGAGAAGACCAGCTTGTCAAGGCGAAGGCTGGAAGAAGGACTGTCTTCCTGCGACCAGCTGGCCACCCACCACCGGCTCACCCGTAGCATTCCTGCCTCTTTCTCAGCTCTTCCTCGCGATGCTGCAGGAGGAGGGGGCTTCCGGAGTCGTCTCCAAGCAATTTGGCTAGAGGGCGAGAAGGGGAGAAGCGGAGATCCATAAGGTGGATAACTGAGTAATTAGTTAAATTACCCAAAGGGGAAGATGGGAGGGAGCCGGTATATGAACTGCTTCCACCCACTGAGACCGGGATGTCTCTAGCCCAGCACTGCTGAGACCTTTCAGCCCGTGGACCAAACCCCATGTCAGGGATGCTTTTGGGGGGCTGCAATTCAGAGCTGGGGGAGGGGGCGGTGCAGCAACACCCACCCATTTCTGCTCAAAGGCCTTCCTGCCAGGAAATAAGCCGTATGAATTTCAGCCTTGACAATGGGGGCAGACTGGCACAGAAGTGGGGAAGTGGGGCTGGGAGCTGCAGGGGGCGGGGGGGGGGCAGCTTTCTCCGGTGAGTGCAGGAGGGCTGGAGCTGGACCCTCAGTGGGCCAGGGTCAGCAACCCTGTAGAGATCTGGGCCCCTGTGACTCACTGAGCAGGGGCTGGGGTCAGCCCCGCTGCACCCTAAATCCCAGGAAGGAGGGGGAACCATACCTGTCCCCTCCCTGAGGGTCAGAGTACCATAGCCCTCCATCCACTGGTATGAGGGGAAGTGGTAGGTCTCGTCCTGGGGGGTCTTCACCCTGACGAATCTGCAGAACCAGTTGTCCGAGGGGAAGTACAGGTAGGGATCCTTGTGGAGGCGGACCATCAGGAGGGGACCCAGGTCTTGCTCGCATGACACCTCGTACTCGTCGACCTGGACACACAGAGGAGAACCTGCCTGCAGGAGAAGTCTCCCAACGGCCTCGCGGCAGACGCAGAAAAGGATCCGGCCGACACAGCCGGCCCCCGGCTGGTGGTGGCCAGAGAGATGAAGGCCAGATTGCGCAGCCTGTCCTACCTGCAGACCCTTTAGCTGCTTTTTCATTTTGTTTTTAAGAAGGCAGGGTTTTCACATTAATTTGAAGGCCTTACCCCTTGCATCATTGCCTGGGACTCCATTCAAACTGCTCCCTAAAAATCAGACGGCATCTTGGATGCTTCCTTTCGATCCCTCAACTGTCTCTTGACCAGTTCTCCACCGGCACAGTGGCATTCGCTCACCTTTCTCCAGAAGTACACTGCCCTGACCATTCATTTTTTTTTTTGATTTATATCCTGCCTTTTTCCTACAAAGGGCTCAAGGCAGCTTACATCTCCTCTGCCATCTTATCCCCACAACAACAACCCTGTGAGGTAGGTTGGGCTGAGAGTCTGTGACTTGCCCAAAGTCACCCAGTTGGCTCCATGGCCGAGTGGGGACTCGAACCCGGATCCTCTGAGTCCCAGTCCCATGCTCTTAACCACTACCCCACACTGGCTCTCATTCATGGTCCTGATCCATCCCGAATGCCGCTCCTTGGCCGCTTTTTATCTTCCGCCCACCGATTCTGGTCCAGAATTGCACTGCCCTGACCATTCATGGCCCTGATCCATCCCGAATGCCGCTCCTTGGCCGCTTTTTATCTTCCGCCTTCATAGGCCCTTGCGTGGCTTCCACCGAAGGCTGAAGCCCATTGCGACTTTTGCTCCTGGCCTTGGAGGCTTTATGGCTGCATTATCCCGTTTACCCTTCCTCTCTTTTGCCTGGTATATTCCAAGGTGGGCCAGCAGAGCCACAGTCTTTCGAGCCGTAAAATTGGAAGGGGTCCTTTAGTGCATCAAGTCCAGCCCACTGACCCAGTTTCACGAATCCTGATCTCTTGCAGGTGACTAACCTCCTTTTTGGTGTGTGGGCAGATAACCGAAGGCTTTCTTAGCACATCTTGGCATTCAATAATGATGAGTCAACGGACCATCCACACGCTTACCTCATCCTTCTTAGTCTCAATTACTGTGCAAGGTTTATTAGTAAGAGTTTGAAGAACCCCAAGATCTCAGTGGGAGATAGTCTGAGAAACAGCTTTGGCAGGTGTGAATTTGAGAGCCGATAATTCAGGGAGTTTCTGTTTTTCTGTGTTGACTTTCTGAAGTCGACCTAGATGGCTTGTGAAGGTTTCAGCACATAAAAGCAGAATGAAACCAAATCAGAAAAGCCACCTTTGCAAGTTATAACGTCATAACAAAAGCAAGTTAAAAGAAGAAGAAGCTGTCTCGTGAGTCTGTTCCTGAAGGTGGAGCAGGGCCCGTTGTCCCACTTGCCTGCCTGGTGCTGTGAGAAGGCAGCTCCAATCGCACCCCGTGCCCTCAGGATCACCAGCTGCACCAGGCAGGCAGGCGAAGGGCTATGCGGGGAGCTGAGGCCCTGGAGGGCAGCCCTAGAGATGCAAGAAGGTTGCGTCTGGGTGCAGGAGATCCGAAAGGGATGGAGAGCTTGGAAGTGGCTTGTTGCTGGTTGCGTGTCCACCCACAGGAGCCCCAAATGAGATGGGGGGGCTTGTTTCTGAGGAAGTTGAAGTCCCATGTAGAGCGAACGATTGCTAACGGTTGCAGGTAGAGCTTCATGGCTTGGCAGGGAGGCTGCCTCCACTTGGACGCTGGGGCCAATGCCGTGCTTTGCCTCTCTTTCCAAAGCCTTGGAAAGACTGGAGCTTGATTAACCTCAGAATAGGCACCGGTAGCTTTGTGTGCCAGTTACTTTTAACATGGGAGGTTCTCCTGAACACATCTTTTTCACAGTACCCATTGATCCAGCATAAATCTTATTTTATATTGTTAACTTATTTTATATTGTTAATATTATTTTAATTGATTCATGTTGTGAGCCGCCCCAAGGCTTCTGCGAATGGGGCGGCATAGAAATTTTCTAAATAAATAAAAAAAATAAAAATAAAATAAAATAAAATCTAAGCAACTGGAGGTCAGTCTGCCTCTTTTCCTTAAGAATGTGCCATGTTTGAAAAGCCATGCTGGATTGGGGCAAAGGCTTATCCAGGTCAGCTTTCTGGGTCAAGATTGCCCAAATAGATCCGGAATGGGGAGGGTTTCACTTAAACTTGTGCATTGTTCAAGGAAATCTGGGAATCATCTGCATCTTTGCTCTGCTTGCATATTTGTTCATAAAACCATCGTGTTGACCTCTGGTGCTCTCTTTTATCCAAAAGAAACCAAACCAGCATCATTCACACGCAGGGCCCTTTCATCCCGCAACCCCCTGGGCTATGCACACTGAAATCCAAAATTAACATCTACCTTTTTGAAACACGCACAGGTTTTCTAAAATCTAAGACTCTAGTTTTTAGGCTTTGAAATGGAGAGAATGGACTTTGTTGACGCTTTGTGGAAGTAGCTTCAGGCTAGGATATAAATGAGTCCGATTCAAGCACCCACCACGTAACCCTGGTTCTTTCCTCCAGGTTCCCAGCTCATAGCAAAATTCACAAATGTGAAATCTTAGCAAGCTCAAAGAGGAAGAAAATTATCATAGACTGTTCCCCACACCCCCACGAGCCCTTAAGTGCATTTGTTGAGATAAACCCATATCCAGTGAAGTTTCTCAACTTTTCACAGATGCCCAGAAGCAAAGGTAACCCAGTAAAACGGCCTCCTTCAATTCGCATTCTCCAGATGTGGAGCACTATAACCCTGACGGAGCAGGGACCTGCAGCCGCACATCTGGAGAGTCCCGGACGGAGGAAGGCTGCAGCGAGGGGCGTTCAGTGGATTCCCTGAAAATGTCTCGGCTTCCCAGAGAGACCCGGCTCATACTCACAGCCCCGCGAATAAAGTCCCTTCCCAGGTGATCCAGGCGCTGCTTGGGGCTTTCCCCTCGGGCCCCGATCAGGGTGATGGAAATGCTGCTGTAGGTCCCGGCCAGGAGGACGTCTCCGGTGGCTACCAGAACCTTGTACATTGCAGAAATTGCGGGAGGACGAGGGAGAGACTGAGAGAGCGGGGGAGAGCTCTGATCCCCGGGAAGGAGGGCAGATTTGTGCCGTGCCGCCGACTTTCCGGCAGGTTTGCACCGTCTTCCCTGCTCCTCCCCGAAGGTACGCACTCCACCCCCGGCCGGAGCTAGCTGATTCGGCCTTCCCTGGTGCCTGGAGGCCTGGAGGCTCTGCCATGGGAAGAGCGCTGGGGCTTGTGCATGCAGGTTCTGCCCAGCCCCTTCGCTCCCCACAAAGAGAACCATGCGCCTCGGCACGCTGCTCCTGGGAAACCACACCGGCGACGCAGCTGAGCCTGGCCCTGCCTCTTGGAAACTGCTGATTGCGGGGCCAGTGCAGCTTCTTTCTTATTTATTTATTTATTTATTTATTAAAACATGTCTATGCCGCCCCGGGGCGGCTCACAACATAAAGTGTAAAGTCTATGTCCTTTTTTTTGAGTCTCTTTAGCACAGTCTCAAGAAGAAAATGTTTGGGTTGCTGAAATCAATCCAACCAATGCCAAAATGCACACAAAAGAAATCCTTTGTTGAACTGGTGTTGCACGAACCTGTTGCTTGCCTAGGCTAAAGAGAAATGTGCTTTCTGCTGGACGAGAACAGTTTTACACAATTTCTTATTACAGAGATGATACTCTCCCACATAGATGCAAAATGCACCAACCCATTGCGAGTCACAGCATCCTCTCTCTCTCTCTCTCTCTCTCTCTCACACACACACACACACAGAGAAGTTGTTCCACAAAAGGTTGTGTCTGAAGAGGGCACTGGATGCATCCAGCCCAGCCCTGCTCTCTCTCCTCGTCTCCATGCCTGGCATCCCAGGCCACCCCTCTCCGCACGAGCGTTCAGCAGGGACGGGCGGGAAAGCTGCAGCAGGCCAGGTTTTCCTGCACACGGTGGGTTTTGCAAACCCGCTGCCGGTTTTGCCACTTGGGGGGCGTGATTTGTGCCCATGTGCGGCATTTGCTCAGTGGCTGGAACGCCTCGCTTTCTTGGGGCACCGCTCCCCAGACACCTGCCTGCTTTGCCGCTGTTGGGAAAATTTGGATAAATCCTGTCAGAAAAGCATTACTTCTGTGTGCCTTTGCACTGTGGGAACAAATCCTGTCTTCCTTCTCAAAACCAAGCTGTCACTGTTTAAAATGGCATTCCTCCCCCCCCCCCCGCTCCTTTCTCTCACCTTTAGCTGTGGGCTACAGTAGACAGGCCATTCAGTCCAAATATACATTGTAAATAGTCATTGCTAGAATTCAAGGAAGTATCTTCCTAGCCCAGGGCTCCATGTGCCTTGGCCAATTCAGAATGTCTAGAGTCTAGAGAAGAGTCTTGAGCTCATGCATACTTTCAGTGGCTTGAATTTACACGTCTTAAGCAGACCTAGAGATGGGTTCAAGCTACTGAACTAAAGTGTCAATACAGGCAATTAGAAATATTGTAATCCCATTGTTACTGTGTGATTGACTGACATTCCTTTATCTGTTCTGTATGCGATGACCTCAGAATCTTATTGTAATGTCTGCATTCTGTCATCAATTGCCCTGTACCTGGGTACCTATAAATGCCCTGTAATGGTACTGAAGCTTTGCAGCAGAGTTCACTCTGCCCGCCCAGTAATGCATTATCGTGAGTACGCACCCGCGGGGAACCTGGGTAATACAAGAAAGCCTAGATGGTCTGGATGCTTGATCTTTCCCACGGACCCAAGTTTTATTCCCTCTTCTCAAATTGAGATTCCGGGATTCTGACAGCGCAGCAACGGAGTCCCTGTGCGTGTGCCCAGCATGGCACAAGCGGCGCCTCTTTGCCAATTCGCCTGCAGAATCTACCTGTGTGATGAGCTGGGCGAGGGACCCTGCTTGGCCAGTAGCCACACCGGCCCCATTCCTGGTGAGCTTCGTGCAGCTGCTGCCTCCCCCGGCCTTTCTGTCCAGAGCGGCCGTCTCTGCAGCGGCAACGAAGCCATTTCCCTTGCTGAGCAGCCTCACTCCCAGGAGCCTTACAAAAGGCAAGCGGCCGTACCTTTTGCTCTGGGGCTTGCGGGGGGAACGGATGCGTCACTCACCTGGGCACCTTTGCAGGCCCCTGGAGCATCCCTTGGCCTATTCGGGGAGCCCCCGGGAAGGGGGGGGGGGGTTTCACGCTTTCTTCAGCTTGTGTAATCATGAACTGCATCTATTATTTTTGTCACTGTGTTCGATAAAGTGCATTTCATCTTTGGCACAGGTGGTCCTGCGTCTTCTTAAGTATCCTCGGACCTTGTCAGGGTCAGGCCCCAGGGACAGAACACACCTTTGTGCAAGCAGGTGAAACCCAGGATTCAAAACTCTGATTCTGTCAGGGAGCAGATGGAGGAATGGAAGGTCACCGACACTCCTCCAAACACCTCTGGAAAGGATTTAGCAACACCTTCGCACTCTCGGCCGTTTCACTTTTGAAATCTCTGACAGCCTGCACATTGGCCCTGCTTCCTCATTTTCCCTTTGCCCAGCACTGTTTCCATGAGAGGCCTCGCAGAAAAACCTGTCGCCCTGCCCAGCAGAGGCTGAACACCTGCCAGGCAGGTGCTGTGCACCTGGTGGTGCAGCAGAGCCGAAGCTTGAAGGGTCCGAGGGTTGGGCTTTGCCAGCCACTCAGCCTGCCTTGTTCTATCCAGGCCACCTTCACTGCACTGGGGCAGGAACGATCATTTCCCTGTGCGATCATTTACCCCACCTGCGATTCCCAGCTTTGCCCTGATGCCCAACTGCTCATCTGGGCATCCAACCCAAAGGACTTGCAAACTGAAAAAAACTGCAACCCGTAACCCCCATTCATGCACATGGGGAGTGTGCTGCTACCACCTGGAGGCCAGAAACAGTAATGCAGTGGGGAGGGGGGGCTAGGCTCCTCTTTCTCCAACGTGGTGCCCTCCAGATACAATTACATTGACCCTGCTGGCTGGGAGCTGCAGCCAGGGTGGTGTTGCAGTCTAAGATGGGGGTGGCAGTCTAGGACACCTGGGGGGTGAGCAGGTTGGAGAAAGCTAATATTTTATATTCCCGCCCTGATTTCTTTTAAGGCTTATTTGATACTCCAAGTCAAATAACACTTTTCTTTCTCTCTGGAAAGTCCCATCATTTCATTTTGCACCAGGAGCTTAAAAAACAAGCACGCACGCAACTTCCTTTTCCACTAATCTCAAAAATGGCTATTTTCGGCTACTGCGGTTTGTCAAGCATAGGAAGATGCACTGATAAGCAGCTGCAGCTACAAAAGCGACAAAAGCACAAAATTGTGCAGGAGTGCCACAGCGGTCTGGTTTGGGAGGGGGGTCGGTCACCATCTTTGCTCCACCTGAGATGAGCCAGAGGAGAGAAAAGAGGGGAAGCATCCCGAGAAGGCTTTGCTCCCACCAGGGCCCTGCCCCATTCATGGGGTTTTATTGGGGATGGGCTGGGACAGGGAGTATCTTCCATTTGCAGTGCCCCCATGTTTTCCTATTACCTCTTCTGTCTTGGTCTCACCACAAAAAAATCTCTTAAGGAAGAACTTGGAAGTCTTTTGGATGACTGTACAAGATGCTCCCCCCGCCCCCATCCAGAAATGCGGGGTTAGTTCTGGAAGTTCTGGCACACCTCTGGGCACTTCAAGAGGTGTCCCGGAAGGAAATTCCAAAAGCTGCAGCCCAGGGTGTTGATCCAAATTATAAACCAGTTCTGCCCATTCTTCACCTTCCACCTTCCATTCTCAAAACTTCTGTAGGGCTGCACTCTAACTTGAACGGAAGTGACAGTAAATTTGGGTGCCTTTGAGGGTGGCACTCTTAACGTGGAAAGAGAACATTTTGAATCACTCAGCTTGCAAAAATTCAGGTGCTTATTTCAAATCATTCAGGTTTTGGCTTATAGCATTTTCTAGTTAGAGAAGGTGTTGGATCACTATAGGTACACTGTACATTTGGGGGGGTAACTTGTTTTTAAAGGATACATTCTGCTTTTCCATATATAAAAAGTCCTCATGGTGGGTTACAATACATATCAGGAACAACTCCAAACAATTAAACCATCAAAATAACCATGTACATAATCACCAATAAACCATCATTATTGATTATAATCTATCTAAAGTTGCCTTCCCCCAACCTGTCACAGTCTGGATGTTCAGGACAACACCTCCCATCTTTCCCAGCCAGTGTGGCTATGCTGGGAATAATGGACTTGTAGTCCATCTCATCTGGAGAGTGCTAGGTTACGAAAGCCTGGTCTAAAATATCTCTTACCTTCAAATTATATGCACAGTCTGAAAAATGTCAGATGCTACAGCAATTGCCCTGTCTCGAAAGTTGTGCAAAATGTATATTACGTTATTTGGAATTGTAATATATCGCATAACTTCATTATTTCAAAGCAGACTGTCCCACTGGCAAATAAAAGCAACACCAATCGCCTTCACTAACTGAGCAAATACTCAGTGCAGCTTAGAATGATCCTGGGGCCAGAAATGGTGATCGAAAATACTGCTCGCTCTACCACAAGAGGTTTTAAGAATTCACAGTGGAGCTGCAACAGATAACGAGGGTGAGCGCTCAGCTCCGTTTAGACTCTGCTCAGTGTTTGTGTGCTTGTGGGAGAAGGTCCCGTGGGTTTGCTCTGCTTGCAGAACTAACCAGCCTTGCCCAAAGAAGACACACGGACTGGAGACAGGGATTAGTCGTGTGGACGAGGGACAAAAGCCACATAAAGCAACAGACAATGGAGAGCACGGGGCCAAAGAGGGAGGATTCCCTGGACCCTCAATTCACGGAATCAGCAGGTCTTGCAGCAAGAAAAAGCGAGGGAGAAGCTGCAGGCAACTTGGCCAGTCCATCGAGCGGCTGGCTTCTCATTCACGCAGTTCCACAGCAGTTAAAGAGCATTAATTGCCGGCTCCACACCAGGCCTACTTAATGCTCAGCTCGGCCGAGCAGGGCCTCCAAAACCTCCTTGGATGTTCTGAGTCAGAGAAGACCACTGGAGAGGAACCGGGCTTGACTTGAACAGCTGAGGATGAGAAGGCGGACAAGTTCTCCCTTGGGGCCGGGTATGTGGCGAGGTTTGGTGCCAGGGCTGGTCGTCGCCTGAGACCTAGATGGAAACACTGTTCTCGACCTGCGGGGGGCTGATGTAGGTGTACGGGAGGGGAAGGGTTTTGTTCCTCTCGTCGATTCTTCTGGAAATCTCAGCTAGATGATTCTGGAAGGCTTCGATAAGCCGCCTGGGCTCTTCCTCGGTGAAATGTTCGTCTGGAAAGGACCCCAGAGGTCTCTGGAAAGGATTGTGGAGACAGCGTGGTTGAGAAGGTCCAGCTTGATTCTCACTCCTGGTTTCTCACTCCTGAGCTCCTAAAACTGGACTGGTGTTTCAACCTGCAGCTCCTACGATCCCTCACCATTGGCCTCACTGACTCGGGCTGTTTGGAGCTGCAGTCCAGAACACCTGGAGGGTGCCAGGTTGGGGAACGCTGGAATGGTTTGCAGTAAAGTGCGGCCTTCGCCTTTTGCACTCCAAGCATCACCAAGATCAACCGTTCTGCAGCATCTCCGTTCGGAGTCCATGCTCTGGTAGCTTTGGACCCCATTTAATGTCACAGAGCCACGGGGCGTCCCTCCCAGCCCGTGTGGTTTCTAGTACCTAACGACATCTTGCCAAATACTCACCGTGTCTCCCACCTCGTTGCTTAGCAGCCACAGGGAACAGAGGGCAAGGCAGGTGATGTTCACCTGAGGAATGGTCTCCAGGATGTTCTCCAAGGTCGCTGTGCCCTTCACAGTAGGTGGGGGTCTTCTCATGGTGGGTGGGATGTTGGGGATCCATGCCCCATAGTCAAACTGTGGGCAACGGAAGCAGCACCAGGTTAAACCCACCCTTCAGGTGGAGAGGAAACCCAACCATGAAACCATGAAACCCAACCTGGCCATGGTTTCGATTTGCCAAAAAGCTCTCTGGTGCAGGACCCATGGAAAAGAAGGGAGCTGTAAAAATAGGTTCCCCATTTTCTGTGGACTTTGTCATACCTAGAGGAGACCCATTGGAATGAAAGGGATAAGTCGAGTTAACTTTTTTGGTTGGCTGTTAAGATCCATGATTCATTGGATTAAGGATCCAATGTTTTTGATGTCTGAACAGGAAAAATGCTCAGAACTGCAGGATGTCTTCATTTCTAAACATGGATTGGTTGTGCCCTAGAGACACATGTACTCTTATGCCAGTGAAGAGACAAGATTTCTGTTGATGGGGTGGGGAATTAGTGTGTGTGTGTGTGTACACATTTGTAGGTTCTCACCTGGCCACTGTTGACGGCAGCGTGTTGGGCCGAGCAGGTGAAGATCACCATTGTCAGGAACTTTATGAGATCCTCCATTGTCTGCAGAGATGAGGGAGCCCCAGACATTTTTCTGCTCTGGAAGGCTTCCACAAAGATCTCCTGAATCCAGGCCTGGAGCTCAGGATCCTCTCGGACACGGTCATCGCTCCGGTAGTAGAATTTGATGATGCTGGTCACAAAGCTGGAACACAAGATCCCACTGGATGGAAGATCCTCCAGACCTTGAGCTTGTCCAGCAAGGCTTTGTGTCAAAACCGGCTGGGGGCATTGAGGCAAATGACTGGACGGGGTCCCCTGCCATTCCATGCACAACATATGCCTGTCCTCAGCACTGCTGCTGAGACAACATCCTCCACAGTCCTCAGCACTGTTACTGAGACAACATCCTCCACAGTCCTCAGCACTGTTACTGAGACAACATCCTCCATTGCACTCGAGGGCAATGGGCAACCTTAACGGGTGAAGAGCAGGCTGCAACACACACGGCTCACATCCTGGACACCTGTCAGCTGCCTCCCCGACAACGGGGCACCTCATCCGTTGGAGCTCTTCTTCTGAGGAGCTTTATGAGAGCTACTCATGGTGCTGAACTCCATATCAAAAACAGCTCCCATAAAGCTGAAAAGAAAAGCTGCACAGGAGGAGGGACCCCTCTGACGTAAGAGCTACCCCTGTGATTTTCTCCACGAGTCATGCCCAGGCCAGCCCTGAGCTGTGGGAGCGTGTGTTTTCCCCCACTCTACAAAGCTGAATTGCCTCTCCTAGTGAATCCTCTCTGTAAAAGAGGCTGGTATCTTTGGGGTTTCACCACCACTATTGAACTGCGGCCCGTGGAATAGCTCCAAACTGGATTTGGCCCTTGGGTTGACAAAGGTCTTGGTTTCACCCTCCTGACCATGAAGCTGACCTTAAAGCCCCCCATCCCCTGAACTCCAGGTCTAGCTTCACCTTTGTATGGCGGCCCAGATCTTCATTGCATCGTCCCGGTAGTAGTAGTTGGCGACGGAACCGACTCCGCGGGCCTCAATGTCATCCGGCAGGCAGAGGGAAGAGTAGGTCAGGTTCTGCGTGCCCTTCCCCACGAGGGGCACAATGCCCTCGAAGCCTGCAGAGGTGGCCTGCAAGAAAGGCCAGCCATGGGCTTGGGTCACACGGTCCGCTAATGCTTATGCAGCATGAGAGCGCATGGGGCAGAAGCAGGGGCCCCGTGGCACATTAAAGTGTGGGCTCCACTGTTTGTAGTCTATTTGTAGTCGCACCCACAAATATTCAGGCATCCCTGTGGAACCAACAAGTCAAGACGAGCAGTTCTGCTGCCAGCAAGAGGTCTTTCTACATCTAACGGACTCGTTGATCAGTTCAAGGCCAAGCTGCCTTAAATTATTTGTCTCGAGACAAGAAACAATAGTGTGACCTTTTACATAGGAGAAAAATCGTACGGAAGTTGGGGCACAGCCGAATTATGGGGTTGGGAGAAAGAGGCGGAGCCAGGGAATAGGCGTGGCTGTCTGGGGAACCAGGTCAGGCTGGACTGGTACCCAAGGAGGGCTGAGTTTGGAACCCAGGGCCAGGGCGCTGCCCACTGCCTGGGGTGGGTCTTGGCATCCAGCACCGAAGCAATGGGGCGATGAAATGTGCTGGACAGATCTCACGGGGAGCCGCCCCCTTCTTACCAGATCCATCATGCCGCCTTCTCGGATGAGCCGCACCCGGGCCAACGCGTTGATCTGGAGGGTGTAGCGCAAGTGAGGAATCAGGAGCTGCGGAGTGGGAAGGAAACAGGCTCAGGCCTTGCACCCTCGGCCCCGTCTTCCCCCAGACGGCCTTACTGACCCCTCCAGCTTGGCGATGGCCCACGTGGTCAAGCAGGGCATAGCGGGCGAGGATTGTGGCGCACGGCGAACTCAGTGAACCTGCTTTTCAGCCCAGCCACGCGATGCCCCCACAGGCCACGAGACACGAAAGGGAGCACCGGGCTTCTTTCACCCACCCTCTCTGGCCAGGTGGGCAAGCTCCACAGGATGAAGCTTGCCCACCTGCGCTCTGCAGCATTCAAAATCCTTTGGCAGGATAGGTGTCTGCTGTTCTTTTGCTTCCACCCAAAGATTTCGCTTCCATAGTTCTAGAAGGATGTTGACGGACATGGCACCACGGTGGGCTTGACTATTCTGAATGGGGCTGCAGCTGGTGGGGCAGATCGGGGGAATCTTCCTGCCTTTGTCCTCTCTCTTTCTCATTCTTTCCTTTTCCCTTCTGCGTGTACTTTATAACTTGCTTTTTCACCCAAAACTGGCACTCAAGGTACCGTGTTTCCCCAAAAATAAGACACTGTCTTATATATATATATATATATATATATATATATATATATATATATATATATAGGCTCCCAAAAACACACTAGGTCTTATTTTTGGGGTAGGTCTTTTTTAATGTGTACAATAATCCACACTTATTCATGTACAACAGCATGAATACATGTGCATTTGTTAGATTTGGTATCACTCTGCCTGTGAAAGGAGCCGGCGCTATACAGGAAGCATCGGGTCATGTGGCTCTGCTCCCTCCGAGCTGCATAAGCATGTTTCCTCCACACACTGCATTAAGTTAAAGTTAAGTTTAAAAATAAGGTTTAAAAAGGCTCTTTAAGTTCCCCACTGGCCCTGGGAAAAAACACAGCTAGGTCTTATTTTTGGCGTAGGTCTTATATTTTAGCAAATACCAAAAATAGTACTAGGTCTTATTTTCGGGGTAGATCTTATTTTCAGGGAAACAGGGTAGCTAATGATAAAATCCAGGGTGAAAAACCAGGCTGTTGATTAAAAGGAACAACAAAAAAAAATCAAACCAATCAACAACATACGAATAAAAGAACTGAACAGCGCAAAGCAGCTCATTAAACTCCTCTCTCCCCGTTCCCTTGGGGGTCACTCTCGCCAGCACATCCAGGCTTATTTCGTGCTTCGTTTTCAGTGCTGATTATCGTTAGCATTGAATTGTAATGTTCCTTTGCCTGATCAGCTGCCATGAGAACTTGTGTACTCAGGCAGTCCTATGCATCCAGTTCTGGTCCTCAGCTGGACACTGCCACCCCTGTGGCCTTCTGTGCAATCCCCCTACCTTGAAGAGCGGGTGGCACATGGGCAGGTGCCTCAGGGTAGCCATAGTGAAGACTTCG
The DNA here is from genome assembly GCF_004798865.1 of Varanus komodoensis. Taxonomy (NCBI): domain Eukaryota; kingdom Metazoa; phylum Chordata; class Lepidosauria; order Squamata; family Varanidae; genus Varanus; species Varanus komodoensis. Next base: position 250,484 of record NW_025336565.1, on the reverse strand, counting down.
GCCATCAGGTGCGTCCGGAGAAGGTGGGAGATGTTCTGGTGGACGTGGAAGTCGGCGTTCCGCACCCACATTTTCGCCAGGGTCCAGTCCCACATGGGGTCGCTGGGAAGGAAGATGGGGCTCTCGGGGCCGGGGATTTGGCTGAGCTGAGGAGAGGAAGGGGAGGTGCTTTCCTGGCAGTGCTGGGACAGATCGCGCCCCCCACACCAATGACCTCAGGCAGAGGGCTGGATCCAACCCTTACGTGAGTGGGCAGCTGCTCACACGGTGGGACCCCTGCCCCATCCCCTCCTTCTGCCTTCAGCCCCCACCGTCACCACTAGTCTGCCCCCTGGGGTCCCAGCTCCTCCTGATCAGATGGGGTGAACTGTGGGAGGGGAAAGCAGAAATCCAGCCCACCAACAGTTCCCTTCTCCTGGCGGACTGACATACTGGATACAATCCAATGGGAGAAAAAAGGGGGCTTGGGGACCATGTGCTTTCCCCTATTATGACTGGCTCCCTCTCTCTCTCTTACTTCTGGCACGAGGTTGGAAGCAGAGAGAGTGAACCTGGCAGAGGATGCCAGTTGCCGACATGGAAGGAGAAGCTACGGGGAGGATTCCAGAAGCCAAAGAGCCCCTCACAAGTAGCCCCACGGCCACAGGCAGGTTTAGGGAGGGGCCACAGCTCGGTGGCCAAGCCCTTGCCTTGCTCGTGGAAGCAGCCCTGGGAAAGTTTTCTGCCTGGGACCCTGGAGAGGGAGAGCTGTGGGGGAGGGCCATCAATGGGTAGCTGACAGGCTGGACTCCGGCCTTTCTGGGTTGGTGTGTGTGCTCACCTGGATCGCGATGGGAACAAGGTCCCCAGAAGGCGTCTGGTAGAGGAGGCAGAGCGGGGCCGCCATGTACTGAGGCTGGCCGTCAATCGTGTTGGTTGGAATGTCTTGCAGGATCTTGTAGTCCACAATGAAAATGCTCCCTTTCTTTAAGTGCCAGAAGGAGAGAGTTAGAGCCATTGGAAAGAGCATCCACCAGCTGCAGAGGTGCAGCACCCCCGGGGGTGAGACCCCCGGGGAGCTCAGAAGACCTCTTGCTCCCATGGAGCACGCCATGGCTGTTCACCTATTGAGGGACAACCCCACCCCATGGAGTCACCTCTACTTCCTCCGGGAGTGTGGTGGACTTCCCCAGGGATCCCGATACCATCTCGTGGGTCACGGGGAAGTTGGACGGGATCTTGGAGCATTTCTCGATCACCACAGGGTTGACGCCGTTTAGGTACTGGTAGCCAAAGAACACGTCCTCTTGCCAGTGGTTGGCAACGTACTCTAAAGGCATAAGCATAGAAGCAGAGTGAGTCAGAAGGGGCCTCCCGGGTCATCTAGTCTGACCCCTGGCTCCAGCTGGCTCCGCTCACAACATGCCCACCATGTGTATGTCTAGCCTATAAAATGGCTCTTGGTCAGTTTGGGAGTCCTGGACATGCAGGGACGGGGCGTGTTTGCGTGTGTGCATGCATGTCTCCACCAGTGATCTTACTGCCTTATAGGAGGAAGAATGAAAACCAAATCACCACATTGTAATGGTGAAATATGATCTGGGATCCCAGAGTCTTGGATCCAAGGCACTCATTGTTGGATGGAAGTGTGGTATGGTGGGTTAAAGCAGAAGAATTTGGGGCCTGGACCTCCGTTTGCACCCTAAAGGAGCCAACTGTGGTTCTGAACAGGCATGGGAGGTGAGTGAGCTCAGGTTAAAACCTGGAGTGGATACCCCACCCCCAAGAGAGCAAAAATTCTCCAGGGACCCTAAAATGGTGCATGCAGGCGCCAGTGTTTCTTTTGGCTCTTCCAGGCTCCCTGCCACTCCTATTTTTATTTTATTTCTTAGGATTGAAACCCCCCGATTATTCTTTTGAGTAAAATCTGGGGAACTGCCAAACAAACTGCTGTTTTCCAGCTTTGCTTTATTCAAGAGCACGGGTCACACCCCTGCCTTGCCTGCAAGTTTGTGGGCATCGCGCTTTAATTTAACCCTGTTAGTTTGCTTTCTGGGAAGCGAATAAACTGTGGCTGGCCAGGCCCGCCATGGCAGCCATTTTGCATCTGCAGAAGTCTCCCAAAATCTCCAATATCTCATGCCGAGGCATGAGGGGGACGGCATATAAAAGTTTTAAATAAATAAAAAATAAATAAAATATGCCCACTGGCCCAGGAGGGCGGGAACCCCAATAACTGGAAGAAACCAGCCATGGCCTCAGCTTTACCCAGAAGCCTTCTGAGGCATGAATATCGCAAACCACATTTACTGGTCAATGTTTCAAAGCTCCCAGAGTTTCTCCAGCTACACAGCAGGGAAAAGGGCGAATGGAAGGGCTTTCTACTCCAGGTTTTCTCTATGCCAAGGAAAGTCACATCGGGTGAATCAGTGCCTATCGCTACGCTGGGAAAGCCCCCAAAAACCCGGCCAAAATCTAAAATAAAACAAAATGCTGCAGCTCTATCCCGGATGCAGTGTTTTTATTCTTTGAAACGATCCCTCTTTATTGTTTATTATCAGTGTGCATGAGTGAAGGGACACCTACCTGAAACAGGTGTCCTGTTGAACCAGAAAACTCTGCGGATGTCTTCCAGGTTCTTCCAAGACTCTTGGCACCTCATCAACCCTTTTAACTTCACCTCCAGCACCCTGGGGACGGAAAGGAAACGGGGTGAGCAAACCAGTGTTGGCCTGGAAGGATCGGGGGTCCCCGGCGAGGGATGCTGGGAGGAATCCCCAACAGGCGCAAACAACTTTGCATTTCTATAAATCCAACCTGTGGATTTCAGAGCCAGTCTGCTTTTTAGAAGTCACTCAGATTTCATGAACTTGGAGATCCGGTTTTTACTTTTTGGGGAGGGGGGTGCATAAAGTCGCACTTGCACTGAATCACTTTTGTGCTGCTGTGCGCTGCTGCACGTACGCACCTGTCCCCGTGAGCATTAATGTACCCCTAAGAAAATCGGGTTCCACCGAGTGGATGATCAGAACACAGATGCACGGCAGAAGCACGACCAGAGGAGTGAGACGAACTGGCCAGCTGGGGCCACGGAGGGCTGGCTCTCTGGCTTCGGCCTTGCAAGACTCACGTGAGTTTCGAACGCAGAAGGAAGCTGCTGAGCTTGACAAAGGAGAACTTGATGTTGGTGTCCATCTCCTCGAGGTTCTCCACAGCCAGGCACCGGGGCATCCCAGGAGCAAACTCAGCCCACCTGGTTTGAGAAAGGATATCCTGACGGACGCTTCCACCTTAAAACGCCCAGCACAACTCGGAGGAGGGCCTTCTCTGCGGTGGCGCCTAATCTATGGAATGCGCTCCCCAGAGAGCTCTGCCTGGCGCCGTCGTTATTTGTAAGCCGCCCCGAGGCTTCGTCCCCGTGTTGTAAGCTGGATCGTCCCGTGTTGTAAGCTGCCCTGAGGCTTCGGCAAGGGGCGGCATAGAAATGTAATAATAATAATAATAATAATAATAATAATAATAATAATTTGTTTTTCGGTGCCAGGCGAAGACCTTTTTATTTAAGTGTCATTTTAATTGTTAATATTATTTGATTTTATCTGGCCAGGGCGACTTATTTTATATTGTTATTTTTTGTATTTTAACTTAATGTTTGTATTTTGCAAACACTTTAACTTAATGTTATGTTAAGTTAATGATTTAACTTAATGTTTGTATTTTTAACTTAATGTTGTGAGCCGCCCCGAGGCTTCGGCGAGTGGGGCGGCATAGAAATGTTTCAATAAATAAAATAAATAATAAACTCGCTTGTCCAGCCAGGTGTGGCCAACCTGCACCTGCGTTCTGCCATTTCTAGTTGCAGGTAGAGCTGGCACAATACAACTTCCCTTAAAATTATTTTCCTTAAAACAGTTTAAGCATGGTTCTTAAATCATTCCCTGCTTTTGTTGTGTGCCGTCGCTGTTTGTATTCTTTTTGTTTTCCTTATGCCTGACCCCCTGCCCTTGGGAGTGCCAGCTAGAAGGCCGTGTAGAGTAGACCTACTGAAATGAATGAGACTGGAGCGAGAGTAACACTGGGGGGGGGGGGGTCGACTGCTCCCACAGTGCCCAACAGGCTGCAAAGCAAGAGGCATATGAGCGCCCCCTCCCCACACGGCAGCTCTGGGGGTGTGCTGGAGCCGACCTCCACCCCGTTGCGCCTGCCCGATGGCCAATTTTTGCTGCCTGGCTAAGGTGCTTCGGAAGCAGAGGGCAGGACCTGTATCCTGGCAGCCCCAGCTTGTCTCTGAAATGCCCCTTTCCCCCTGCCCTGAGGTCACTTTCAGGAACCCGGAGAAGCAGCCGGAGCAGCCGGGGTCCGTGCCAGCTGCGTGGCATACAGGAAGGGAGTCGCAGGCAAATTGCCAGCCCTGAGTTTGGAAGGCTGCTCCCAACCTTGCATCTGGGAATCTGAGGTCTCAGGTGCTGTTGGGGAACCTAGGACTGAGGCACCTGGCCATACCCCCCCCTTTTTTGTAAATATACAAATTTTGGGGCACATCTCCCTTTTCTGCATGGCTGATACAGAAATGCCTGCAGCCACGGCCCAAGAGTGTGAATTAAAGGGAATGAGAACCCTGCACATGGAAAGCAAGCATGTTAGGAAGAAGGAGCTGGCCAGGCTGGGATCTCCTGCTTCACATGCCTTATTTCCAAGTGCAGGATTTCTACCTGCAGCCCCTGTAGAAGACGCTGTCTTTGGGAAAATGTTTCCTTCTCCCAAGGAATCAGAGAAGGGATTGCCTGGGGTGGAAGAGGGGCAGCCCAGACACCAAGGGGGTCTCCCTTTGGGGGAGAACTATGCCATGCTTAAGATAGTATTGCCCTTACAAAACGGAAAACTGTTTTTGTTTTTTGAACCTCTCAAATCCTGCCACATCCACCACCTGGAGTGGCTGCAAAAGAAAACTGGTGTTGGGAGGATATAAAATTGGAACGTGGTTTATCAGGTTCTGGAACAATCAAGTATATGGAAAAAGTACCTTGGTATACTTTCTTTATCAAGATATGTAATATATTATAGCACTCCGTGCCCAAGTGTTTCCTGTTCAGGAGCTGTTTAAAAGAATCTAAAACGCAGTAGCGGGGAACTGGGCCTGCTTTCCTCGGCTTGCTGGCCAGAGAGATCTGAGCCGGATCGACTGTGCAAATAGTTTGCAAAGAGGGCAAAGGCCTTGCACTAGGAGCGAGGAGGAAGATGGGGGTGTGAAGGCTTCGGGCAGCGTCCCTCACCTGTAGCAGTCCTGCCTTGCCTTCACCTGCTCCCTCCGGTGATGCAGGAGCAAAGGGTGATCGGCGTCCTCACACAGCAGTTTGCCTGCAGGGAGAATCCAGAGATGGGGTCTGCCTGCTCAGCTTTGAATTCAAAATACGTGGTGGTGGGCTCAGGGTAGGACTTTGGGGCAGGGTCCCGGGCTCCACTCAGCAAGATGAGCCAGAGCACCCCCTGTCCTGCTGCAGACACACATGCCAGGGTGTGTGTACAACATTTTGAAACAAGCAAAATAATACGTAACACATCTGCAACCGAGGTGTGGGATTCCGGCTCTGCTTGGCAAACCTGCTCCTTCCAGGGTCCTGATCAGGCCGCCTAGGGTCCCCCTTCCCGAGCCCACCCCTCTCCCATCTAGCAGCCATCCACTGGCTTTCCAGCTTTTGAGGCCCCTCATTTAGAAAGGTCGAGTTTCTCTAGCAGGGAATTTGCCCCACAGGAGCAAAGTCAGTGTGACACACCTGATCTAATCCCACCTGGCCGCACCCCTGCCCAGGTTGCCACAGCGCATCCCGCCATGCCGGGCTCCAGCAAGGTGGGCCTTGGGCAGAATGCCCTCTGTTGTGCCCCCTGGCAGGCTTGGCCTGCCCCTACTGGGTTTCTGGCTGCCCGGCCACCGCCCGCGGAAGCTGGAAACTGAGCCCAGTCCTCCACCGAGCCGGCCCCCGCTGAAGCGCGGCCCCTCGGCAGGTGCCCAGCCTTGACGCTAGGCCTGGTGCCTCCTCACCTGCCCCCTCCCTCAGCTCCAGGGTTTGGTAGCCCTCAATCCACTGGTAGCAGGGGAAGTGTAAGGTCTCTCCTCGCGGCGTGGTCAGCCGGACAAAGCTGCAGTACCAGCTGTCGTCCGGGAAGAACCGGTAGGGCTCCTTGTGGAGTCGGACAAGCAGCACCTGGCCCAGCTCCTGGTCGCTGGACACCTCGTACTCATCCACCTGTCCCGAAAGAAAGGTCTTAGGCACGCCCCAGCCAGGGGGCCGGCAGCAGCAGCACCTGCTTCGTTTCAGTCCGCCAGGAATTCTCCAGGAAGAGCAGAGAGAGCAGGATTTGGCCCCGGGGACTGAGTGTGTGGCCCAGCCGGCTGGACAAGGCAGCTGCCAATCCTCGGCAGTGACCCTGTCACCGGACAGGGTGGGGGAGGCCCGGCTGCTCCCTCTCCATGGCTGGACTGTAACTCCCATGCTTCCCAGCCAGCGTGTCCTGTGGTCAGGGATGATGGGAGCTGTAGTCCAGCAACAGCAAGGATTCACCGTTGGGAAAGGGCTTAGGCTGCAATCCAATGCCCATCTACCACTGAATCCAGTGGCATTTCCTTCTGACTACCTCGCAACGCAATATTTGGTGCAAGTGCCGATCGCAGGACTTGCAATAATTGGGTGCGAGCCCCAATTTTATTGTATGAACTGGCTGAAGGCCTTCATTTAGTTAATTTTATTAATTGGAAGGGGGCTTTAACTACAATGCAGATGCATTTTAATCCAACGGTTATGATTTTTTGTGTATCACATTCTTGATGCTGCTGCTGCTGTAGAAGCAGTTTTTGCAATTGTATTTTAATTATGCCTTTTCTTTTCTTTTCTTTTCTTTTCTTTTCTTTTCTTTTCTTTTCTTTTCTTTTCGTTTTTGACCTTGCCCAGGGAATGTAATTGCGTGGTAGCGCAAAAGCACCAACATCAGCTCGGTACATCTAACTTGGCCCACGGCTGCCCTGCGGAATCCCCTTCCTCCCGCCACCAACCGGCTTTCCTGGCCCCCAGGACCCTGCAGATCCGCTCACCGCTCCGGGGGTGAAGTCCCTCCCCATCTTGTTCAACAGCTGCTTGGGGCTTTCGCCCCTCGTGCCCACCAAGGAGATGGAGATGGCATCAAAGGTCCCCGAGCCCCAGGACTTCCCAGTGGCCACTTGGACTTTGTAAGAAGCTGCAGGGCCAGCCTCAGCCCCAGATCCAGTTTGGCTTCTGCACGAGCTCTTTGCGTGACTCTTCTTCGGAGGCTAAAGATAAAAGCAGAAGGACGTTCTGAGTGAGAGAGAAAAGCTTGCCCGGCTGGAGGTTTTCACCAGATGGCGAGAGATAGCAGGGGGCCGGAAGCTGTTCTGGGCTGCATGACAGAGAACACCAGAGTCGCACGTGAAGTGCCTTGGTTTGTGCTGTGATGCAACCCATAAAGCAAGGCTGGCAAATACCTTTGGGGCGCCTGGGATGGAAAATCTAAACAGTCCCTCCCCCCACACACTCACTCCTGTGGGGCAAATTCTGCTGGCTTTGACATTCATCTGCTCTTGCAAAAGTTGCATGCACTTATATTTATTTATTAAAACATTTTTAATAAATAAATTTTTAAAAGTTGCATGCACTACGTGGCAAGCAGACACGTTTGCCACGGCCTTTGGCGAGGGGGGAACAACCTGGGAAACCAGTTCTATTGACCTCCTCCCTGAGCAGTTTCCACCCCTGGTGGTTGCTATAAAGTCTCTGAAATGTGAAGAACTGGTGCTGGGTTTGCCTTATATTCCTCTACCCTCCCCATGCCTTTTTCCTTTTATGCTGTGTCTTTTTAAAGACTCTGAACCTGAGAGAAGCAATGGGGGGGGGGGGTGTCTTGTTTTTATTGACCTTGTAAAGTTTGCCTGAACAGGCAAGTAAAAATGCCTTTCGTAGATTAACAGAAACAGGCCCGGAGGCAAAGACTAATTTGGTGCTTCTGAACTGCATGAAACCAGAACTCTAGCAGTGATGTCAGCAGCTGAAAATGCACACAAAGGTACGATTAAAAGAGCAAATCATAGGATTATTGAACTGGAAGGAAGCTTAGAGGTTTTCTCTCATGCAGCTCCCTGTCTAGTGAAGGATCTGTAATGCATCAATCCATCCACCTTTTGTTCTTTGACAGCTGAGCTTTTCATCCCAGTCCTGAACTCTTTGCTCCATATCAGGGGAAGGAAAAGAAACTGCTGAAGGGCCAGAAGTCTGGGTCAAGAGGCCAGTTCCCAGAAGCAGCCCTCCCCTGGATTTAATTTTAAGCCGCTCGTTCCAAGGATGCACCAGCCATTCCAGAAAGACAAGATTACCTGCAGTTCATCCTGCAAGCAGGAGGGTCTGTTCTGGAGTCCAGGAAACCCTCCCCCAAGTTTGCAGAATCTGCGAGTCCTCGTGGGGTTGACTTGGTTCTGGGACCAACTTCCAAGGAAAAGTCCCTTTTTCCAGTGCAGGCCGTTGTATGCTGTGGAAACAAGCTGTTGTTTTGGCAACTCCTTAATCTGGTGAATGTTTCCTGATGAGGGGAAACACTGAACGCACTGATTCAAAAGCAAGACCAGAGGGGTCTTTCCACACATTGTACAGCAGGAAGAAACCCCGGCTCGGCTCGAGAGCTTGCTTGACTGCTCCCTGCAGCTAAGCCCTGACCTTCTGACCCAGGAACCATGCCGCAAACAGTAAATGTGGCACTTCGTAGCTGTGCACACACAGAAACCCCGGCGCACCTGCTGGCACACGGCCTTTCTGTCGTCCCACCCACCTGGGGGCTGTTGGGTGGGAAAAGCGGTGCGACGGTTATTTGGCAATGCTGCTTCTCCACAGCAAAGACGCCTCCGTCGCTTTGACCCGTGAGAAGGTACCATCCAGAAGGTCCTTTCTGATAGGAAGCCATGCATGAAAAGCGTCTGCTTAGGTAGCGGCCCTGCCGGCTTCATTTCTTGTTTCCTGAGGAAAGGCTGCTTAATCGCCCCACAAGCAGCCTCTCCGCTTTGCCTCCTTCCACGGGGAACTGCCTTACCCAAGCCTGGCTGGATTTGGGGCAGAAGGGTGGAAAGGAGGGAGGGGAGGAGAAGCCCTCTGTGCCCCAGGGAGCATCTGGGTCCTGTCTTTGAAAGACTGCACTCCTCCTCTGCTATTTTTCCTTCTCATTCGTTAATACAGTGCAATCTTGCCATTTCATTCTTTGAAAATGAAAACAAAGGATAAGGAAAGCAAATCAATCATTGGGGCCTTCTGCTTTAGGGAAACAGGACACCGAAAAGTTCGTCAGCCTCTTCTTACGTTTGCTGGAAATAATTGAACTTTGGTTCCGTTTGTTTTCAACGTTTTAGATGGAAAGCAAAGTGGCACGATTTACATGTCCCCCTCCCTCCGAGGTGCTTCCAGAAAAGGCACCGTCTCTTCCGCCTTAACAGACTTTCTTGAGTGAGTAAAAAAGAAAAAAGAAAGACAGGCCGCATCATGCAGCCAGGTGAGCTGAAAAAGTTCCCCATGGGAGCCCCACAGTAAAGGCAAAACGAAGGGTCAGAAACTCTGCTGAAAGGGGTAAGCTGTGGGGTGGGGTGTGGGGAGAGAAGGGGTCCCTGGAAGCTGTGCCAGGCATCTGCTGCGGCTGAACCTTTGCTGAAGGCAAATTGTGGATCCAACCCAGAAGAAGTGGGAGGTTTACAGAAGCAAAACGACACCCAAAATCTATATTTGAGGCAGAATTACAACGCAGAGTCCCCCGGGAAGCCTGCTGCTCCAGGTTTTGCCGGGCCCCCCCTGTGCTGTAATTTTGGGGAGGGGGCTTGGCTGTGAGTGAGCAAACTCACCTTGTGCAGGAGCAGTGGAGGCACCCCGCACCTGCGTGTCCTGGCACCCTGCATTTTTGCCAGGTAGGCTTTTTGGCCTGTCTAGCCAAAGCATTTCTGGGGAGCCTCCTGAGGAGCCCAGGCTCCTCTTACGGCTCCTCTCCTCCTGGCCCACCAAAACACCCCCTTTCCCCCTGCTTCCCAGTCCTGACTTCGGAGAGGCAGCTGGTGCTGCTCTGCGCCACCTGCAAGAAGCGGGGGAGGATCACGGATCCTGCCATTAAGTCTGGGACGTTTCCGAAGTATTCCACGGCATGGTCGGTGCTGCCCAGGGGCCACGGGACACGCTGGCTTTGCAAAAGATGGAGGGGAAAACCTGCACAAAGGTTTGCGGACAAGTATCAGCAAGCAGGTGTACCTGTGCAGCTACCTGCATTCCGGTCATCTGCTTGTGGGGCGCCTGCGATTCGAAAGGTACCACTAAATGTCCATAGGGCTCCTCACCTGTTGCTGGATCCTTGCCAAGGCAGAAAACTCTGTCCAGGCCCTTGCAGAGCACCTGCAGCCCCCAGAATGCCTTGAGCTTCATCTCTGTGGCCCTTTCCAAAAGAAAAAGGGGGTGATTTCGAGCCCCTGGGTGCACTGAGGGAAAAGTCTTCTTATTAGCTATTACTGTACTTGGGAACACTTCCCCTGCCCCGTTATAAACCCACCCAAGCTCCTTCGGTTGCAAAGCACTTCTCTTCATGCCCCCTCCCCCCACTGCCTGCATTCCTGATACATGACACCAACCGTGGCAGTCAAGCCTCTGTGTATGTGCAGTTTGCACCCTAAGTTCATTTAGATCACAGCACCGCCTTGAGTCCAGAGATGGAATGTGCTTGGCTCTGCTTTCCTCATTCCCTGCCCTTCTTGCGGGGAGGGGATTGGGTTGTGGGGGCCTGGACGTGGCCCCGGGAGCAGTCCTAGAGACCCCTTCCCACTCTTTGCATGGGACACAGCTTGCAGGAAGGCTGAGCGGGAAGCCCTGCTGGGCGGGTTCCCTTAAATACTGCCAAAGTGGGTGTGGGCCTCGGAAATGGCTTATTAATATCTGTCTCTGGTGCTGAGCAGAGTTTTAGTTTGACTTCTTCCTGTGCTCGGAAATTCGCCTGGTAATTGGCTTTGGAGCCACAATGAGGACTAGAAGCATGCTTCTTTTGAAAAGGAAGCAGCTCTGGTCCTGCAGCAACTCTTAGGGCCAGCAAGTAGCAGGCAGGGCTTGGCAGCTTGGATTTTTGGCCAGGAAAATCCCCTTTATTCCAGAGGAGTCTGAAGAAGAGCACTCCATGCAGAGGCAGAAGCAGCTAAATGGCTGACAGGTTTTTGGGCAGTCTTTCCCAACCTGGAAACTTCCTCACAACAACCCTGTGAGGTAGCTAAGGCTGAAAGACTGCAACTGGCCCAAAGTCAGCCAGCGAGCCTCATGGCGGGGTGAGGACTAGAACCTGGACCTGCTGAATCCCAGTCTGGCACGCCAACCAGCATACCACAATGCCTCTCACAACAACCCTCTGAGGCAGGTCAGGTTGAGCCTCAGCGATCGGTCCAGGGCTGCCCAGTAGGCCTCCTGACTCGACCCCGGACCGTCCGCATCCCAGCCTGATGCTCCAACCACTAGGTGCACTGGCTGGCTCCCAGCAGAGGGCCGGCGAGTAGGCAGCCAGGGCACCTCCGCGATTCTCGCCACCAGGGTCTCCCGGGGGGAGCAGGCACTGCCGGCGCCCCACGCCTGGGGCCAGCCGTGCCACCAGCGGGGCCGCCCCACGACCCCCGTCCCGAGGGTCCCCGGAACAGCCCTCCCAGCGCGCGCCCCCGCGGATGAGCTGCCCGAAACGCCCATCCTGGGAATCCCGCCAGGATGACAGGAGCTGCAGTCCAGCGCTGCCCTGACAGGTCCCGGGCTGTCTTGCCGGCTCTCCTTCCCGTGCGCGGGGAGAGGAGGGCGCACCTCGGGGCCCCTTCCCCTGCGCCCCCCCCCCCGCCCCGGGCGGCCTGCGGAAGGCGGCCGGCGCAGGATCAGGCCGGGCCGCGGCGGAGCCCCTGCGCGGCGCGTCCCGTCCCGTCCCGTCCAGTCCCCCCTCCCGCCCGCGCCCCAGCGAGGCTCGCCGGCCGCGTCCGCCTGCGCGCGGGCGCCCGTTCTGCCGGAGCACGTGCGCCCGCCCGCGAAGCGCCTCACCGCCCTCCAGCCGCGCGGATCGGGCCCCCGGCGCGCTCCGGAGCCTCCGGACAGGCGGGAGCGACGGCAGCGTGCGCCTCCTCCGACGCGCTGCGGCGCTCTCCGTGCGCGCCGAGCGAGCTCGGCGACCTGCTTCCTCTTCGGGAGGAGCTGCGCCGGTGCGGGGAGGGGCGCGGGGTGCACCCTTTCCTTGCACGCCCGCGCAGAGGAAATCCACGCGCCGAGCCGCCCGCCCGCCCGCCCCGCCGGGAAACGGCCCCGCGGCCGGCCCGCTCCAGGCTCCGCGGGAGGGCAAGGGAGGGCGTCACGCCGGGGCTTCGCGGCCGCCGGCCCCGGGCACGGCTCCCGGCTGCACTGGCCGCAGGGACTGACTCCGCGGTGCCCCACGCGGCAGGCTGCGGCGGGGCGCGGCGCGACCCCGCCACGCGTCGGGGCAGCGTGTGGCTTCTTGTTTTCTGAAAAGAGCTCAGATCTCTCGATCTACAAAAGAGCCTTCCCAGAAACCCGAAACGCAGAGATCTCTGCGCTGGCGAGCACCGCTTGCCTTCTGAAGCGCCTGCAAAAGGCACGGGGCGAAGCGCTCGCCGTCCCGCTCGTGGCCTCAGCAGCCGGGGGCTCACCCCCCCCCCCCCAGACTGGAGAACATGCGGGGTGGGCGGCTGCGAGGGCGGCATGGCCTGGTGCTGCTCCAGGAGTCAAACTATGCGGAGAGGAGAGAATGGGGCACGCTTAAAAGAAGTTTGCAAGACTCTTCCCTCGATGCCCCCCCCCATTTTAGCCAAATCCCCACTCCACCCCAGCCTTTTGCAATCAGACGCTAATATCAGGCGTCGGAAAATATCAAGCCCCCTCTGCCCCGGAAATCGCTCAAGGCCATTTCCTTGCAGAAGTATGTGGATGCCGAGAGAAGGTTTTTTCGGCTCGCCCAGGGACCTGGGGGGCATCGGTCCTTTGGCCACTGACTGATGACATTGGGCCAGTCATGGACTCTCGGCCCAGTGTACCTCGCAGGGTTGTTGTTGTGAGGATAAAATAGAGCCATGCAAGCAGCTTGGTTTCTTCATCGGGAGAATTGGTGGGACACAAGTGCGACGAAATAATAATAATGATACCGTGGAGCAGAAGAGATGTGTGTGTAGAGGGTTCAAAGCTAAGTCATGCCAGTGTGTCGCTGTTTTCCCCTTGCTGTGGAACAGAGAAACATGTTGGCAGAAATGGGAACACGCGTGTGTTTTGCACCACCGAAATGTTGGCAGTGTTGCACAATTTGCTGAATTAGTAACTCTGAAAAGGGGGATGTGGGAAAGGTAACTTAAATTATGGTGTAAGCTTTCCTGGACTGTGGTCACTTTATCTGATGACTTAATGATATCCAAGCACATCTCCCCAGTTGTGGAGAGGGGGTTCGAAGGGAAATGCTGTTCATACCATGAGGATCATGTCTATACAATTCACAAGACTCACGAGGGGTGCAGTAAATACCGTTGTCCTGATCCAAGCTGTAGGAGATAGAATTAGCCCTCCTGAGAAATCGTAACTCAGCAGTTTCTCATTCCACTTTGCCTTTGCAGTGCCTTTGCTCCATAACTGTCACTTTACATAGAAACATAGAAACAGAGCAAGTCAGAAAGGGTCTCCCGGGCCATCTAGTCTGACCCCCGGCTCCAGCTGGGTCCACTCACGACATGCCCACCATGTGCATGTCCAGCCTATCTCTGAACACCCGCACCGATGGGACCTCAACGACCTCCCGTGGAAGCCCATTCCACACCCTGGGGGTCTTAACCGTCAGGAAGTGCTTCCTGGCATCCAAACTGAACCTTGGTTCCCTGAGCTTTGCTCTGTTGGAGGGCAGGAGGCCTTGGAAGGTAGATTTTTTCTCCCACTGGTTTCCAGTGATGTCAGACGTGTGTCTCTTTACTCTTTCGCCTGTTTGTCTCACATAAAACGCAGGAGGGCATTGGGATGGGATGGGGGCCTGCATCCCACTGGGAAATAAATGTCCCTGCGGTTGCAGACGGCTCTGCTGCTTCCCGGGTGCCGAGAGGCATTGCTAGGAGGGGTTTCTGCGCTTGCCTCTTTTTATGTGGTTTATGGTTGCTTGTGAGTCTGCTGTCTGCATTTGAGCAAAGGCCTACCTACCTACCATCATTCTTTGGAGGGGTCTGCAGCTGATGGACAAGCCCTTCCGTTCTCTCTTCCAGTTCTTCTCTTCCAGGGAAGAGAAGCCCTTCCGTTCTCTCTTCCAGTTCTTCTCTTCCAGGGAAGAGAAGCCCTTCCGTTCTCTTCCAGTTCTTTGCTCTTCTGTTCTCTCCTCCAGGGCTGTCCTGCGATCAGTTGTTCCAGGGGCACCACTGTGACCGTGTCAACCAGTTTTCTTTGGTTTGGCAGTTCTGAGGATGGGCACTGTAGTTTGGTGGGTGCTCCACACTATAAATCGTGCAGTTGGGAATCTCTGCCCGGCATCCCCAAAGAGGGGTGATGGTGTTGCCACGTTTGGCTGCAGACAATGCATTTGGTAATCCGTTCGGGGGGTTGTTTTGGAGTCCTGGGTTTCTGATCGCAAGTGCCACTTGAATGTCCGTTAAGGGGTTGAGTACTATCTATTTCCATCCCAGCTCCTGCCGGCCTTGCAGTTCGAAAGCATGCAAATGCAAGTGGATAAAAAGGGACCACTTCAGTGGGCAGGAAACAGAGTTCTGTGTATTTGGTGTCTAGTCATGCCAGCCACACGACCACAGAGACTGTCTGCGGACAAGCGCTGGCTCCCTCGGCTAGGAAACGGAGATGAGCACTGCCCCAAGAGTCAGGCATGACTGGACTTTAAAGTCAAGGGGAAACCTTTACCTTTTACTATTTAATGATTTAAAGTTCTTATATGCCACCCAATACTAGATGTCTCTGGATGGCTTACAAAAAAAGTATTAGTATTAGTATCCAGAAATGGATTCCTGAACTGGTATTGGCTCAGAATGGGGTGGGGGTGGAGTAAATCTTACTGAGTGCTGGTAATTTCTATTTATTTATTTATTTGTTAAGACATTTTTATGCCGCCCCATTCACTGAAGCCTCGGGGCGGCTTACAATTTCTATGTTGTAATTGGTCTATTTTATATTGATTTCAAATATGCCCTTGTGAAGCACCCAGAGGGCTTTGGCTGTTGGATGGCATAGAAATTAATTAAGTAGATGAGGATGAAGATGAGGATGAGGATGATATTCTGCAGGATCTTCTGTCCAAGAAGGTGAGCAGCCGCTGGCCAAAAGTGCCTTTTATGGGCTTTTATGCTCGGACTCCACTGAGGAATGAAAAGTGCAGGCCAGACTTCTTTCCGGTACCTGAAACATACAGACTGGCAATCCTGGATGTTCCATGGCCTGGTAGAAACTCCATTCTCAGCCCAAAAGCCATCAATATTCCAAGCAATGTAACAGGACTCATTTCCTGAGGAAGTAATAAGCTATTGACCTCACCCAGAGAATGCTGTCCACGCTTCTGTGGAGGCTGCACCCTATAACATCCCCTCGCCCACAACCATGATGGACTGTATGCCGTCAGAAAGAGCAGCACGGGCCATGACTGAACTCGGCCGCTCTGGACTCATCCGCCGTCCTGTCAGCGCTGGACGCTCCCTTGAGCTTTCTCGGCGCTTCTCTCCAAACACCGCAGTCTCTTCTACCATCCCCCTGAGCCTCGAATGGTCCACGCAGCAGGTTTGCTTTCTGGATAGAGTGGGTTGTGTGAGTTGGGTTGTGTGAGTTGTGTGAGTGCTGGATTTCAATGGGAGTCTACTGACCACTCAACACGCTTCCAGCTTCCACCCACAAGACTCCACAAAACCCATTGTCTGCAGCCAAGCCCAACAATACGAGTGTCTGTTCAGACTTGTCAGGCAGACTGTCACTTAAGGAGTTTATGCAATGATAAGAACTAAAAGCAGCAGCTTGACGAGGTCAGACTGGTTTCCGGGACTAATTAACTGCAAGACAACCCTGGAGAGCAAATGAAGGAGAGCACTGGCCGGGATCTATCACTCCGGCAAAACCCATGCAAATAAGGTTAATTGTTGCTACCATGGCATACTGTAAGCTTCCCAGAGAGGCGCACAGTTCTGGGTGTGGCATAGAAATGTAGGCACTAATTAATTATCTGTCATCGCAGGGTGACAGACCTTCAAATGGCCAGTTTCGAGAAATGAACCGACTGAGGGAGATCGGAGCAAGAATCTGCGGAGTCACGCAGAGTCTCTCTGCGCGTGCCTTTAATTCAGGATAACGTTGCAGTGGATTGTAGCTCACAAGCCATTCTAAATGTGTTCAGCTTTGAAATGCTGCAAGATCTGCTGCCGGCTAACATGGATCGTGCCTAGGACTTCTAGGAAGGGGGTGCCGTCTGGTGTCCTCCCCACACACATGAATCCTTTGGTTGATCTTGGGAGAGGCACATTTCGGAGGCAGCAGATAATCCTGGTCAGGAGTCACGATGCTCTTCGGAGAGCCAGTGAGCAAGGAGGGCATCCCATGGGAGGTGGGAAGTCCAGGTTCTTGCCGCTCAGGACCCACGGGGGTGGGGACACACCAGATGATGCGGGGTGCAGAGGCAAACAGGACTGATGGTAGGAACTGTTCCAGCTGGGCAAATGCCAGGGCCCACGGGGGCTGATTCTGGTCTCCAGTCACCTTGTCATCCTTTTTTCCATTTGAAAAAAATTAATTACCTTTTTGGGCCCAGCTGGGTGTACCTTGAGGCTAAGAACTGGCCAAGACTCCAGCCCCCGTCCCAAATCCATTTTCCCAGAAGAGAAATTGGCAGAGAAAACCAAGTGGCTGATGCCGAATACGTAAAACACACAGAGTCTGCTCTTGCGGAAACAGCAGTCCAAGCCAGCTCCAGTCAGGAACGTTCCTGTATTGCCTTTGGCTTGCTCTCACGAGTTCAGTGATGTTTTTCCATCTTGGCTTTCCAAAATTCAGTTCCCTTCCAGGGCAGATTGAAAAAGCAATTTTTAAAAAATCACACCATTTCACAATAATTCTCAGTTCTGTGGAAGAGATGAGAAGGCGTTCTGATGTAAGAAAGTCATCTGCAGGTCTAGGAGAAGCCCCCGCGCAAAGTGCATGAGCGCCTCGCTTCTAAAAAGCCACACCTTTCCGGGATGCTTGCAAAGAGCATGAAAGCAATGATTGTTTTGATGCCATGAATCTCCAGCATCTGCTGTCCAGAAATACCCTCCTGGGAACCACTGGGCTCTCACTTTAGGTATTGCAGCTAGCAGTGGCTGATCAAGCCACCCTCCTCTTTGAATTTGCCTAGCCTCATTTTGTAGCTTGTTGAAGAACGTTTTTTCTTGGCACGGTCCAAGACCGTTGGAGTCCGCCTTCCAGGGGACAGATGGCCAACTTTGAAAGGAGAGAAACTAAAGACAAGAAAGGTGTGTGTGAGTGTAAGTCTGAGCAAATCTCACAACTCCATTGTGTTTGGGTGCCATTCTTTCACAGGGTTGCTGAAATTCAGAAGCAGCTTTGCCGTACGTAACAACAACAATGTATTCTACCAGAATCAGGCCTTCCATCCTTGTCTTTTGTTAATTTCAACCGAGACACCAGTTCTTCTGCCTTGGCGAGGATGGGGAGGGAACGAGGTGGAATCTCTCCCTCCAACCTTCACCAACTCAAACCGTCTGTGGAACTGGCAGTCTTCTTCCACAACAGGTGCAAGAGCACAAACAAATGCCACCTGCACCTGCACCTGGTACGGAAGAGGGCGAGGCTTGCGCAGGGTCTGGGACTCACTTCTTGGCAAGGGCTCCACAAACACTTCCCGGGAATTGCCTGGGCTATTTGCCAGAACTCCACAAATAGTGGGATGCTCTCTGTTCTCTCCATTTGCCACCCTTGTTTCAAAGCTATCAAAACTTGTGGATGTCACCCATGTTTTACAGCAAGAGGACTGTTGTTCGTTCGTTCGTTCGTTCCTTTAGACCATTAATGCTACATGTTATAAAGAAGGCATATCCATTCCACCAAGACAGCATCAATCCATTTAAGATCTGAGGATATTTAGGGAGAAACAAGCCACTTGTGTCAAAGATGAGATGCATTTTATTGAATAAAATTATGCAATTTGGATGCAGAATATAGGAAAGCAAAAGAAAGTTCCAACTTGCCTTCTCTGAGTAGGACCGGGGACGCCCTGTTGGCCTCCAAATCTCCGTGGGTGTGCAAAGCACCAGTTTCTCTCCAAGAACGAAACCGTGCCTCTGGATAGGATTGCTAAAGTCTCTTTCTCCCCTGTTTTAGAGGTAGCATGCATTGGCTCTAAGCTCCTCTCCTGGGAAGACTGAGTGTGAGTGGGCGAACGAAGCTCCTTCAGTAAAGAAGTTCAGCTTTATTCTCCCAGCGAAAGCAGCCCTTCTCTAAAGAACGAGTGAGGAAGGCAGCTCTGAGGCCGTCAAGAAGCTGCCATGGTGCCAAGACACTATCCTGGCTTTTAGACAGTGGGAGAATTCGCTGCACTGCCTGTTGAACCTTAACAACCCGCAGAGAGAGACTTGCTTCCATTTTAATGGCCTGCCAAGAAAATGCATTTAGTCTCCCAAGCGACTTCTGTCCCACTGCCTTCCTCCAGTTTTTAGCGTCGAGGGTTTCTCGGCATCTGGCGGTTGACTTCCGCGCAGCCCTGAAAACATTCCCAGTGGCCTTGGCTAATTGGCTCCAGCATCCTGACTTGTTTCATAGCTTTCTACTGAAAGGATCTCCTTGTGGACTTTGCCTTCTCCACCCAGTAATTTCTCCTGAAACTATGTGTGTTAGCAAATAGATTGTGACCAATTTTGTTTTCTGAAGCTTTGGAATATTTAAAGGAACGTTGCTGAAACTCAGGATGGAAAACTGCAGCACAGATCCATTTATTACCTGGGGAGGGTATAGCTGAAATAAATTCTCCCCCCAATATTTTCCTATCTTCCTCCCATGCATGTATTTTTAGATTGCAAGCCCAGAGGGAACTTGTTTCTTCTTTGCAAAGCAAGATGGCACAGCGGGGCTACACCACTGGTGCCCCTTGGATACTTCCTGCATGGCCCCCGGAGCAGACAGAAACCTGCCCCCTTTACAACTGTGGTGGGGGGAGCAGAGTGGGGGCAGAATGTCCAGGGAAGGGGGCACACCCAGACGCAAAGAGGGGCCGAGCTAAGGTGAGATGGCTTGTGGAAGGTTCTAGGTTCACTTCCAGCGTCTCCAGGAGGACTAGAAACATTCTTGCTGGAAACATGGGAGGGAGGGGGGTCTGTTGCTACCAGACTGAACTAAGCATATTCAGGATGTTCTTAAAATGGGCGTGTGGACCTGGCTGGAAGGCACGTCACAGTCTTGCCTGGGTCAGCCAGCCACATTTTGCAGGGCTTCTGATTGTCTGTTTCACTTCCCGTTTTTCTCCTTTCTTCTGAAAAAGGGGCCTTCTGGGGGCTGACCTCTTCTCTTTGCAGTCACAGGAACTTTCCCCCCTTGCTAAAAGAGGTCAGTGGCTCTGGAAGCCAGGAATGGGGAACAAGGGATGGTGAAACCCTCTTCCAGAGCAGTACAGCAGTGGAACTTATGACGCCGGGAGGATGTGGACTTTCCCTCGCTGGAGGCATTCAAATGCAGTTAGAGGGCCACCAGAGAGGGGGTGGACTCGATGGCTTTATAGGCCCCTTCCAGCCGTAATACTCTGTAAGTCTGGCCCGTGGACCTCGTGTGGCCACCAGGGCAGCTCATCTGGCTGGCAGAACCACCTCTCTTCCTTCAGGGGATGCTTGTGGACGTTGGAGGAATCTGCCCTAGAGGAAGAGCTCCAGTCCAAGACAGTATGGGGGGCAGGCAGCAAGGGGGTTGACCGAAGCAGCTCTCCTGGGAATTGCCCTGTGTCAGGTGCCTGGAAGGCTGCAGCTCGTGCGCTTTGACTGTGCGGTGCCTTCCGCCGTTGAGAGGATGTGGGGTGGGCTAGGCATCCCGGGCTGGCGTGTTGGTTGGAGCGCTGCCCAGGGACTGGGGGCGGGGGGGCGCAGCCGTGCAGCCTGAAGTTATCTGGCTGATGAAGGGCCAGGTGGGTGGGAGCAAGCTGCCCGCCCCAAAAATGTTCCCACGCCTGCTATGAACCGGTCCTTGGTATTGTGACTCAGATGTGTCAGGGTTTCCAGTGGTGTCAGGCCGTTCGCAGGGCAAGAGGGGAAAAGATTTGTTCCCTTGTAAAAAGGACTTCAAAGGGGTGATGTAGATCAAAGCAGCAGATCCTTGGTAGCGTTCACTGCTTGCTGACCCAACATGCAGGAATGTGGCAGAAAAACCAGCTTGTCCAGGCGATGCATTCGTGTCGCAGAAGAAAAAGCGACCCAGAGCTGTTCGTTGCCATTGTGAACTGTTTAAGTCAACATCTTAACTACCCAATCTATTCCATTCTGCAGGCCCATTAAAGCTCTCTCCTTTCAGGTTGGCAGGTGTCCTACCTGAATATTTCTGAGTTCTGTCACGGCCGTAATCATTACGATAAACCAGATCTTTTCCTTGCGTGAGTTTAGATTTGGCTGATCGTTCATTTCCCTTAAAAAAAAGACACACATCTAGCGTGCGATTTATGAATGCAAGTTTTGTAATTTATGCATGAAAAAGATCCTCTACTGAGGTTGCAAGCAAAACAGCAGGTAACATTTCCAGCTGAAATGGGTCTAGTAGTCCAGCAAAAGCTCTTTGCAGACGGTATGTGTGGGCACACAGATGTATACAGAAATGGAACACGCTTTTCCAGAAAAGCAGAAGTAAAATGTGACATTGTTCATACTAAAAAGTGCTTGACTGTATAGAATGAGCTTCTCTAATCTGGTCTCTTGGACTATAACTCCCATCATCCCCAGGCAGTGACTGAGAACCGTCCCCTATGGAAAAATACAAATATGCCTATTTCTTGTTGTTTCCATTGTGTTGCAAATAAAAAGATGTTCTTTTTAATAAATGCAAGAGTGTTGATGCAGAGGAGGTACTACAAAGGCAATGAGCCACAGCTATTGCTGGTGACCTTGTGGTGGGCCCAGAGTTCTCAATGAGCATAACGCCAGCTCCTGGTACATCGAGTCATGTCTAATGCATTATGCATCTTTAGCCCTGAAGAATTAATTTCTGGGAGACAGTGTGGTGTAGTGGTTAGGGTATTATCTTACCCCATCAGAGTATTTATAGCACAGACCCCCCCTCCTAGCAGGGCCCCCCATGTTTGGCCCTTAAAACAACAAAAAGCCAGTGTGGTGTGGTGGGTAAGAGCACGGGACTGGGACTCCGGCGATCCAGATTCTATTCCCTGCTCAGCCATGGAGCCAGCTGAGTGGCTTTGTACTGGACTCTCAGCCCAACCTACCTCACAGGGTTGTTGTTTTGGGGATAAGATTGACAGCCGCAAGAGGAGAGTGATGCAAGCCACTTTGAGTTGGTAAGACAAAAGAGGGATATAAATCTAATAACACCTGAGGTGCCTGAAGGATGCAGCTATTACACAGGTGTCCTGGCACTGCTGAGCTGATGGGGGCTTCTGCGAGAGGAGGTGAACCCACGCTTGACCTGGGCGCTTGTGCTTCGTGCAGGGTTTTTCTCCCGGGGTCTGTCTTTCTCCAGCATCCGAGCACAAGGAGCCCTGGGGCACCACTGCCACGGCTGGATGGCTCGGTTCTGCTTTCGCAGCTTAGCGGCGGCTGGTTTTCCTTGCTCGAAAGTGAGCTGCGAAAGCCCAGGGGATGGGAACCCCAGGAGCAGCCCTGGGGGGGCGGGTGCTGAAGGGACTGGCGGGCTGGGCTTCCACGAGTGCAGGATGGCGCACCCAAGAAACGCCTGCCTGCAGCGAAACTGCCAGAGCTGAAGTGCAGCCGCAGTGGTGGTCCGAACACGTCTCAGGCCCTCCCTCGGGGAACCCGGCTAGGAAAGACGCTGGCGGAGATCCTGGAAAGCTCTTACTCGGCCCGATGGACTGGCAAGGCTGAGATGCCTCTGGCTGCATCTGCATCCTGTTCATTCGCCGAAAGCGGATTCTAAGCATGTGTGCAATAAAGGACACGACGGGTTGTTTGTTGTACCCAGCATGTGCCTGATGAGGGATCGGGACCACCGTGGGTTGTTCACGCCGCCCCACCTCTTCTAGACCTCACAATGGGCTGTAGGACCGACGTGTCTCACACTCCCTGCCACGATCACAAATCATTTATGCCTCAGTGTGGCTCCCCCACCCCGTTTTGTCTTTGGAGATCCCCGCCTCCAACTTGACCGCTGGCTTGAGCCGTTCCCACCTTGACAGCTTCGGATCGCCCTCTGTGCTTGCAAGCCCTTTCCGTAGTAATATTTTGGGATGCATATTCGTGCACATTTTTAATTTTAAAAAAGTTATTTCACAAGTGTGTACCTGCACACTTGTGGAGGTCTGAAAATAAGTAACCTTGTGTGGGTGATGATCAAGGAGGTACCTGTTGGCAAAGTGCAGCAGGTACCAACTCTGGATCCTGACCCAGAAAGGCCCCAAATAGCTTCCCTCCCGCCATGTTTTTGTTTGACGGCTGTCAAAGAGTGGCAGCTGTCAAAAGTATGAATGATCTGTGTTTGCAGAAAGGGGGTGGGGGGGTTTATACCCCATTTAGAGCAAGATCCTCATCTTTTCGGTTTGAACTCAGCTGTGGGCACTGACTTTTCCATTTGCTTCTGAAATGCTTGGATGCTCAAAATTGTTTTGCGTTGTTTTGATAAGTTTCCCCACCTTTGTTGGTTTATTTTCTTTCCCAGGGACCTGAGCAGACATAACCTAAAAGCAGGTCACCTTGAGAGGTGAAAGATCCATGTTTCCATGGCAATGCAGATAAACCCAGAAAATTACGAAGTTGCTAGGGCCATTTTTAAAAAAAAATCAGGGCCCATAAAACAAGACTTCTTGTAGCACAGTAGAACAGGAAAGGGGTGCGGAGCGGGTCTCCCCACTGTGCTGGGCAGTGGCGTAATTATCAAGTGTAAAAACGCAAAGGAGCCTTAAATATTTATACCTGTGATGGATTTCCCTGTGCAGAGAAATGGATGTGCAATGGAAAATATAAGCAATTGTCACAGAGAGCTGAGAAAAAATTGAGAACAGTGAGTGCTAACCATACGTCAGTTAAATCACTGTGACAAATAGCCGGTGCTAGAAGCAAACAAGCAAATATTGGCCAACTAAGGGCAATAAGTTGCTATTCCTGTTGGCCAGAAAATGACAGGGCTTCATCTAAGCTACAGCTTCATATCTTGAAATTGCACTGAAGCTGCAGGGATATGCAAGCGCAGATCAAAAGGGAGTTTTGAAATTCAGCTTTTCCTTTGAAAATTCCCCAAAGGTGGAAAGCCATTTGGATTGAAATTTCATGAAACAGGTTTTTTTTTAACAGTGCCCTCACCACGCTGTTTAAAAAATTCACATTTTGCTCCTCCCCACAATTGTTAAGAAAATATGGGCTTCACAATCACGATGCCAGGGTGTAACCGAGAGACTTGCTCTTGGATCTTTCCTGCTTCAACTTCACCCTCCAGTTTGCAGAAGGCAGAAGGAGCAGATGTAATTCCTGAGGGAAGAGGAGTTCTGCGGGGGGGAAAAAAACAAAAAATGACAACTTTCTCATTTCCTAGCTTGTGAATGATTTTAAAACACTGTGTGAACCTTCTGGCTTCACCCTGGCAAACTTTGATGCCTTGATGTCGATTTTGGTCTTGTGGTGTCTGCTTTCAGTATAACTGTAAAAGAATTGGGGCTGCGCCAAAGAAAGAAAAAGGCAGGGCCAGAAACTCGGTGCTTGCTTCATATGGTCTAGAAGCATGCACCGTGCTGCAAAACCCATTTCCTATATCGCTGTGCTGTTCTCTATGCTGGGTGGGAAAAGGTAGGTGTAAGGCAACTCGAGGGACTCATTCCTCTTCTTAATTTCCTCAGAAATGTGTGCCAGGCGTTCTTGAAAAGCTGTAATGAGCTGCTTCGGTTCTTCCTCCACAAAATGCTCCTCATCGTATTGTCCCAGCTGTTTCTGGGAAAAAGAAAAGCAGGTGAGCTTATGCTTGGGACAAGGCTCGCCAGAGATCAGGTCTACAAACAGTGAGGTTGTGTCTCTGCCCATGCACAGAGTGGGCCTCCATTGCCACTGACACATTCAGAAATAATCCCTAGCTCCCTCTCTATTGCCACCCAAATCTTCTTCTTCTTCATCATCATCATCATCATCACCATCTCATTCCTATACTTTCCAGTAGCTGAAGCCCTCTCTGCAGTTCACCCAGATCCTGGAGAGGAATTTTCCTATCACAGCGTCAGTGGAAACAGCTGCCCTTCATATTTTTATTATTCATTTATATTTAGAACCCACCTTTCTTCCTTTTCCAAGGAACTCAGCGCAGCTGACATCATTCAACTCCTCCGCCCAAGCTTATCCTCCCAACAACAGCCCTGCGAGGTAGGCTGGGCTGAGAGTCTGCAGCTGGCCCAAAGACACCCAGTGGCTCCATGGCTGAGCGGGGACTTGAACCCGGATCTCTGCCTCCCGGTCCGGCACTCCTAGCTCCGGCGCCCCATTGGCTCTCCTTAAGGCCCAAAATTGGCCCGTGCACCAATGCCCCCTCCCTTGGCTAGGCTGCTGTGATGTCGCAGCGTCTGGGAGTGGCGGGGGGCGCGCGGCCTCAGAGGAAGGCATAATTTCAAGAGAGCCTCGGAATAAGAACTGCAGGACATCGCGGGCTCAGGCAAGGCAGGGCAGAGCAGCTGAAAAGCTGACTCGGGAAGGAGACCCAAAAATGGGCCTCGAGAAGAAGGTGCCACCAAGTGCAGCCGCTTTAAGAGGATGTGCGGAGGAATGGGAGAGGCCGGGCTTCATATTTTGACCCGCACTAAACAGCCACATCTCTGGTTTGTGCCAGACACCCCACTAAAAACTATGAGAGAGTTTCTCCACCTCCCCCCCTCCCCCCGCCAATCTCCATCCTCACCATATCCAAGTCCTCGTTGCGCAAGACCCACAGGACGGAGAGGACCTGGCTGGTGGTGTTCATCTCTGGGATGGTGTCCAGGAACTCTCCCAGTGTCACTGCAGCCTTGACCTGGGGGGGCGGCTTCCTCATGGATGAGGGCAGGTTCGGCATGAAGGCCCCCAGCTCAAACTGCAGGCCAAGGAAGAACATGTCAGGCAGAACCCGTGTGGGGACCTGCTATTTATTTATTTTTATTTCTTTTCCGATTTATATCCTGCCTTTTTCCTACAAAGGGCTCAAGGCAGCTTACATCATTCTCCTCCTCCATCTTATCCCAACAACAACAACCCTGTGAGGTAGGTTGGCTGAGAGTCTGTGACTGGCCCAAAGTCAAGTCACCCAGTTGGCTCCATGGCTGAGCGGGGACTCGAACCTGGATCCCGAGTCCCAGTCCCATGCCCTAACCACTACACCACACTGTCATGTGTATATACATGGAAATATGAAGTGCCCCAACATTCTGCCCTTATAGTAATTATTCATATCACAAAAGCTGAAGACGGGTT
Organism: Varanus komodoensis; assembly: GCF_004798865.1. Lineage (NCBI taxonomy): Eukaryota > Metazoa > Chordata > Lepidosauria > Squamata > Varanidae > Varanus > Varanus komodoensis. Next base: position 224,869 of record NW_025336565.1, on the reverse strand, counting down.
GTAAATCGATTCACCCAGACCGCTTCGTCATCGACTGGATCCCCAGCAAAGAGAGTTGCTGATACAGGTCAAAGTTAGGGATGGATGAAACTCTTGCTTTTGGCATCACTCAGTTTTCCCTGTGCAATTTTGCATATGGTTCATCCCAAATTTAAAGAATGTTTCTCTTCAGTTTGCATGCATATCGCAGGCCATCTGCCTGTGTTTCTTCGAGTACATGCATTTTCGCAGGCCATGCTGTTGAATATATGAATATTTGCAAGGAATTACCTTACCAATGCATTTCTGCACATCATTTTTACTGATGCTGGCCTATTCTGTCTACTTACGCTGACGATATTTATTCAGCTATCCATGCAACATTTGGCTTGCAGAACCACCATTGCAAAGTTCAGAAAGGCACAAATTTGGAAGGATAACCGAGTTTCAGTTTGTGCATTGTTTTGAAAGTGCAAAATAGGATAGGTGCCCATTACAGTGTGAACAGACGGATTTCTTTCCCAGGCCTTGTCTGTGTACTACCCCAAACATACTCCTGCTCAAAAGGAAAACACCGTATCAGAGCGCATGTTTCTCAGCGTGTAAGCACTACAAAACCTTAAGGAGAGACAGGGTGCGCCTGGCAAGTTTTGCCTTCCCCCGGTTTTCTCACCTGGCCACTGTTCACTGCAGCATGGTAGGCAGAGCAGGTGAAAACTACCATTGTCAGAAACTTGATGAGTTCAGGGACCGAGCGGAGAGAGGAAGGGATGCCTGCAGGGAAGCAGAGTGTGCGTCATGCATCAGAAGTCACCAGACTGGCAAGAGTCTGATAATGCACAGCACGGAAGGAAGGAAGGATTGGGTGAAGCGGGCCAGATGTGGAACCTTTGCTTCGATGCACCATGCTTGGCCAGGACGGACGAGCGTCCGTCTTTCCCCTGCCCAGGATTACCCCTCACAATCAGCCAGAAAGCTTCGTCTCTGGGGCGGGCTATATAAAATGAAACCTAGGACAAGGCCCGCAGCTGTCCTTCATGCTGCCCAGAGGAAGAGCTTGGAACCTGGACAATGTCATCACCTAGCAGGGACCAGAAGTTTCTGATAGATACCCAATCCCCACACGCACCAGTTCTCATGGTCACCTTCTCGGGAGTTTTTAACCTCGCAGATTGTTTTGGGAGCTAAGTCTGGCTGAAGATAGGCCAAACCAACAAATGGCCTATTACAGTTCTGGGGCTGGTCCGAAGGACTTTTCAGTTGGCCCAAAAGCGGTCCAACATTTCTGACTGCAGAATTTCAGGATCCCTTCCAACTTCCTGCTTGACTCTGAGAACTGATAAGAGACATTGAATAGCCTGGCCTTTCGCCAGGCTTTTGCCTTCCAGATGTGTTCAGCTGCAACACATCTGGAACACAAAGGCCCAGAAAGGCTGTGATTTTAGAGATTCAGTGGGAGCTAAGCTGGACCACAGAGTCATCGGTGATGGGCCCAGGTTACCCCTTTCTCTACCTCCGTCCCACATTTGACAAGGCAAGGAGTTGCCTGAGGCCTGTGTGTGTAGAAGAGAGTCGATCTGTTTTGGAACTGGCCCAGAAACGGAGGAGAGGGCTGACTTTGCTCTGTACAGGAAATCCGACGGTTTCCCTCAAAATCTGATGGGGAACAGGATGTGGTTGGAGCGTTCACTCTATGCAGCCTTAATCTTCTGCTCAGAAATTATCTACCCATGAATAAACTTCACAGAAATGTAGTAATTCTTCAGTGCCACGGGCATAGTTCTGGATTTGAAAAAATGTGGTGGGCGCCACCATGGAATGACTTCCACTGGGTACGTGGCCAGTCACTTGGGCGCTGGAAACTGATCAAGGGAAATCAAATCTGAGTAAGCACAGAATCTTCTGAAACGTTGCACCACATGGAAGGGAGAGAAGGCCCTGTCAAACTACAGGATGGAGCGTTCCCACTGCAAGGTTTGCTGGTGGCTCAGATGTGATCCACTTTTGGGGGTGGGGTCTTTACAGCTGTGGTGATTGTGGGCGGTGACCATCAAGAGTGGAGCAAATGTATTTATTAGTTAAAATTGTCCTATGCCGTCCGTTACTAAAAAAAAGTATCTGGATGGCTTACAAGGAAGGAAGGCAAAGCCATAACAACGACACACGACACGCTGCATCTAAAATAGTGATTCAAACAGGATTAAGAACAAGTGATTGTTAAAATACCGGGAGAATAAAAAGGTCTTCACCTGACGCCAAAAAGAATCGAGCGACGGCAGCAGGTGAACCTCCCTGGGGAGTGTGTTCCACACTCGGGGCACGTCTCCCTCGGTTCCCCCACGCTAGCCGGGGTGCCAAAAGAATCTCCGTCTTTTGGTCTGCTCCCTGTCTGGTAATGGCTGATCCCCAGCTCAGAGGCAAATGCCAGGAATCCCTTGTTTAGCTACCTGGGCGGTTTACTCCCCCACAGCTTTGCAAAGTGGGGGTGACTTTGTAAGGGCTTCTGCGTTGTGATGGCGGCCTTGGGCCTTAGGAGAACCCTGCAAGCGATGGGCAAAGGACATGTCTTTCTTTTGGGCCCGGGAAAGGTGGATGGAGTCCAGACAGTTTGGCCAAGGGGGCCGCTCCAGACCACCTGTGCCAACACCTGTGATTGCAGATTCTGATCAGAGGGAAGGCTTTGGGAAACGCAACCATCCCGAAAGAAGGAAAGCAGCAGGAAAGGCAGCCTGCCATGCTAGAAGATTAATTTTGTGGTTAGCAGCGTACCTGATGACCGTCTGGTCAAGAACCCCCTTGTGAAGATGTCAGAAATCCAGGCCTGCAGCTCATAATCTCTCTGAACGCAGAGGTTGTTTTTGTAATATAGTTCCACAATACCAGAGACAAAACTGCAGGGACAGAGAAAGAAGTCAGCTGCACCCGGACAAAACAAGCTTTGTGCAGGTAATTTGTGGCCCAGGTTTGCTGGTTACGTTCCTTCCCAGAACTCCTGGGGAACACCATGATTCCTTCCTCAGTCTGACCTGGAAGTCCTTTCTCCCCGACCATCTCTACCCATCAGACTCAGTTTCCCTGAGGGAAATTTGCAGGGGCTGGGAGAAGATTTAGAGAGCGGTTCTGAGCTGCATGGCCCAGGTGGATGAGCAAACCCCCTGGGAGGCAACAACACCTGAGGTATACTGCAGCTGTACTTCAGGGCCACCTGGTGACTGGTTAATAGAAAATGTGGAAAGGGGTGTGAACCCCTGGAAAATGTCACGTGTCAAGCATCCATTTTTCCTCTGGTATGAAAATGGCAGAAGTGGGTTAAATTCCTCATGCAGAGAGGCCCCAGCTGACTGCTTTCGCTGAGAGGGTGGAATTGCGGGGAAGGGGGGAATGTCCATCTGTGCACCAAAGGAGCAAGAGCCTCTTTCCGGCGAGGACCGGGCAGGGGAGATCAGCTGAGCTCAGTGAGCATGTCAGTGTCTGCTTAGAGCTTGTCATCTTGTTCTGGTTTTGACGCACTGATCTTTCCTCTTCCTCTGCCCTCCTCTTCTGCTTTTCCTTGTGTGCTGCCATTTTTGTTTGGAAGTCTGATGGCAGGCACCCTGCCCTCTCTCCTTTGATCACCGTGAGCTGCTCTAGGTATGATTGTCTGAAAAGCAGGATGAAATTCTGCAGTTTTCTTTTTTTTAAAACCTCCTTACCTCTCAATGGCATCCCATATTTTCATCCCATCATCCCTGTAGTAGTAGTTGAGAAGGGAGCCGACACCCCGGGACTCGATGTCATCAGGGAGGCAAAGGTCAGTGTAGGTCAGGTTATCGAGGGCTTTGCTCAGAATCACGGCCAGCCCTTTGCGTCCGGTTGCGATAGCCTGCAGGAGGAGAAAACCAACCGTGCAGGGTAGTCTCAGACCAGATGTGCTGCTGAGGTTGATTTCAAACTTCCTCTTATTTTCCTCATCCCTCCCCAACCATTTTTCCTTTCGTGCCATGTCTTTTTAGAGTGTAAATGTGAGGCCAGAATCTGTCGTTGTCTTTTCCTGACTGACTGCAAGCTGCTCCCAAAATCATTTTTGGACATGAAACGGAATAATAATTTTACAAAAAGCTTTGAATGAATGCATGAGCATTTCTAATGAGAAGTTCATGGGTGGTGCCAGGAGGGGACTCTCAGCCTAACCTACCTCACAGGGTTGTTGCTGTGAGGATAAAATGGAGAGGAGGAGGACTACGGATGCTGGTTCTGGACAAGTGTAATAATAATGTTACATTATTAAAAATTCCTGCCCGGGAATTTTTCTTTTTAGAGATCCAAAATGATGTATACACTTTGTAAGTTGTAAGATGGGGATGATGGGTGCTGCAGCCCAACGCATCTGGAGGATGGATCTATAGGGTTCTTTTGGTGGTGGTAGTTCTTGTATGTGGTGCCAGATGGACCAGTGCCGAACTAACGGGCCCCTGGACATGAGGGGCCTGGCGGAAAAAAGGAATTACAGAATAGTTTCACAACATCCCTTCAAGGTTGGCCTATGCATCCATGTGCCACTTACCCGATCAAAGGTGCCTCCCTGACTGATGAGGTATGTTCGAGCCAACACATTGATGTGGATTGAATACCGGAGGTGCGGAATCAGAAGCTACAGAAAAGAGAACGCAAACACACATGAAAGCAAAGCAGATTGTTACCTTCTCCAACCTGGTGCCCTCCAGATGTTTGGACTGCAGCTCCCAGGATCCCCAGGCAGCATGGTCAGCAACCTCTGGAGAGCACCTGGTTGGAAAGGCTGCTGTAATCAGGCCAGTGTGACTATAGAAATAATCGATTCTCACCCCGTTCCTACCTTTGCCGTTCTCTCACTCTGTTGTTTCCCTATATCTGTGATCTGTGGGGAAGATCTTTGTAATTCACCAAGTACCTAGACGGTGCTATATAAATCAACCTCAACAATTATGGGTTGGAGCCAGACTTAGCCACACATAAAGTATTATGGATGTCTTTCAGCCTGAAAGCCAGATTTTATTGAAGGCAGCCATTGGGTTCAAACCACACGAAACCTCAAAATCACGGGTCAAGTGTGGGTTAAGTATAGGTTGTTGTTGGGTTTCCAACTGTGGCCAGGTTCATACAACCTGACAAACAACCCTGTGCAGTCCTCGTGGTTGCTGTTTTTCCCCCTCAAACGACAATCAAGTGGTTTTTGTGTTGGTGCGGCTTCCACTCTTACACCTCGCTCTTCCTGTTACGGCCATGTAACCTATCAGCCCCCACACCTGGGATTTAATCCCAGGAGCAGGCTCCCTGCCTACGTTGCCGCTTCTCCCTCATTGGCCTGCAGTGTGGCCTGGATCCTGCAAACACATTTTACCTTCAAGCTCTTCCTTCCAAGAACCCAGCCAGAAGAGAGACGTTTTGGCCTTTTAGACTGGGGAAGAGACACACTGGAATTGGGGAACCATCAAAGAGTTCACGCCTGGGAGAGGTGCATGTGATACAAACGGATCGGTACATTGCCCTCTGGGGAATCCTACGGCCTGGACTGAGACCATGGCTTCGGTCACGGAGCAGCAGTTTTGTCCAGAGAAGTACTGAGGCACAGTGTGCAGCACCCTCATTAAATTTTGCCAGTTAAAGGATCTCTGAGCTGTCCTAAAGACCTCCAACTCCCTCTGTCATGGACATGCAGAAGGAGTGTGTTATTTCGAGTTGCTAGCGCAAGCTTCCTTTGGGGTCTCTGCCCTCCAGACTATGCTCTCCCCTTATCTCTTCTCAGAGCTCTTGGAAAAGCTCTTATTTACTTGAGACGGGGTTCATTCGGCCAGATCTCAGGGTCTGTCACAAGCCGAAGAAAGAATGAACTGGGTTGGCTGCTTGCCAACGGTAGAGCGAACTTCCTCAGTTTGTAAGCACGTGCAAAAGTTCTCGGGCCACAGCGGCCTGCCCCGATAGCTGTGCATGATGGGTGCAAAATCGCAGGGAGGACAGCAATGCCGTGGGTTGCAAAAGTACCGCAAGAGACTGGGCCGTGAGGATTTGCTTGCTGCTGACCAAAAAGGGCTTCCCAGCGTCAGCACCTTGCTCAGAAGTTTCTTGCGGCTTCTTAGAGTTGTCTTGCTTTAAGAGTGAGCGCCTCCTTCATACATTCTCTCACCTCCACCCTAAGAAGGACTGGTGCCCAGGGGTGTGGGAGGGATCTTTAGGGGATGGGAATCCATCAGATTCCCTGGGCGCAGCTCCCCAGACTTCGTGGGGAGGCCCAGAGTCCCAGCTGGGCTTGCCAGGGATCTGTGCCCCCTTCCCCTGCACATCCCACTCGGGCCGGCAGCTGCAGGTGGGGAAGGAGGCTGGTCCCCAGGCAGGGTGCCGGGTGCGTCCCCCTGCAGCGCTGCTTTCCCACAGTGAGCAAGCGAGCGAGCGAACGGGAACAAGTTTAATTGCTGGGAATGGCAGCTGGCACACCTGCACCTGGTCCCCCTTTCCGTACCTTGCAGGTGCAGCTGATGGGGAAGGTTTCCAGTTGCGCAACCGGGGCTCCGCCAGCGTTGCTGGGCTTCGTCTTGGCTTGGCTTGGGAGTCAGCAGAGGCTGGAGGGACGGACCCTCTCTGAGCGGTGCCTCTTGGCACACTGTTCCCTCCAAGCCAAGAGAGCCACTGAAATAGATACTGAGGCAGCCGCATAACTTGCCCTCAAGGGTTGACCAGGGGTTGGTTGGGGGTTGCTGTTGAACCCTGGGTCATTGTGTTGTCTGAACCCAGCGGAGATAGCGAGGCATGGTTTATTAATCAAAAACAACCCAGGCAGAGGGGTCGGGTTGTGACTTGGGCATTGGCCTGTTACTGTGGCTCAGTTCAGACAACACACTTCAACAGCAGCCCGCTTTCGTGCTGTCTGAACCCAGCCAGTCAGGCTAGAAATAGGCAAAGAATCTGACTTGAAGTAAAGTTGTTTCCTGATTCACGCAACCTCTGTCTTTTTAGCAGGAGTGCACGGATACAGGCAGATCTCGGTGTTGAGGAACAAAGGTTTCTATCCTCGTACTCTAGAGGCGGTGGGTGGCCTCCCCCCTGGGAAGGCTGGCCATTGGGCAGGGCACATCTGGGTGTGCTTGCACAGCTGCAAACAGCCGCCTTTGGCCTTGCCCCAACCACTGCAAACATCTGGGCAGGCCCTCCCTCCCTCAGCCAGGCACACCTGCCGGCCACCCACAGAGCCAGGGGCCACGGGGTGTGCAGAAAGGCGCTGGAGGGACACGCCCGCCCTGCAAAGCCCTGCTCGGATGGGCGCACGTGGGTCCTGGCTTGCCCTGCTGGGAAGGGCGCCGCCGACCTCCCGTCCCACTTCCTCAGGGTCTGCATTGGCAGCAGTCCCTCGACCGCAGCGTGCAAATCACGCCCCCTTCTCCCCGCAGCCCAGCACTGCCTTCCCGCGCAAGCGCACCGAAGGAACGCACAATCTGTGGGTCTGCACACAGCCCCATCGGTGCGCACCCTGCCCTGTGACTCTCACCTTGTAGAGTGGGTGGCACATGGGCAGCTGCCTCAGGGTGGCCACGGTGAAGACCTCGGCCATGAGGTGGCCACGGAGCAGGTGCGCAATCACCTCGTGCGTGTGGAACTCGGCGTTGCGCACCCACGTCTTGGCCAGAATCCAAATCCATCCGTCGTCGGTGGGCAGGAAAATGGGGCTTTGGTGACCCGGGTGCTGGCTGAGCTGTGGGCAGCGTTGAGAAGCACAGAGGTTAACCTGGCCCTTGGGTGGAGCAGTTTATAATCTAGAGGCAATCCCTTATAGGGAACGGCGGGGGGCACTTGGCAGGCAAGATAACCGGGGCGCACTGTCCGTTGTGGGGTTGTCCAACCCCAACGGCTTCCCTTGACAAGCGCCCCTCTCCGTCGCACCCTGATCCCTCCCTTCTGCCCCAAGCCCACGGCAGCGTCCACCTGCTCACCTGGATGGCGATAGGGGTGATTTCTCCCGTGGGCTTCTGGTGCAGCAGACACAGCGGGGCGGCGATGAACTGCTCCTTGCCGTTCACCAGGGTGGTCGGGACGCCCTCTAGGACCTTGTAATCCGCTAGGAAGATGGTCCCTTTCTGCAAAACAAGCGCAGGGATTCGGGGAGTCTAGCAGAAGAGGACGATGGGGGTCTTTTGCGTCTCCAGGGTTGCAAACCTGTGCGTGCGTTGTAACGTTGTAAGCCGCCCCGAGGCTTCGGCGAATGGGGCGGCATAAAAATGTTTTAATAAATAAATAAATAAAATGTGCTGGCTTGTGCACGTGTGTCCTGAGGCCACCCAGCAAACTCTCCGACCAGCTCAGCATCCTGGGTTGGGGCAGGTGATGATCCATAAATAGGCCGTCTCCCTCGAGGGGCTGCACCAAGCCTTTGGGACACCGCACCGGCATATTTGGGAAAAGCACATGCAGGAATGCAGAACTGCAGGTGGAGACGTCTCCGCAGGCAAGCAGGCAGCCCGCGAACCTGCAGCGTCACACGTATTTTGCCAAATGCACAACTTTCTGTCCTTTTCCTTAATGCACCCAGCTCAAGGGACTCTTTTGAGTTGGGAACTGCACTGTGGAATCCTAAAAGGACCAATTTCAGTGCATTTGGTCCACAGATGGGTTTGCTAGGGGCAAACAGGGCACGTCCATATTAGAAAAATGTAGGCCAAAGCAATTTCTCCTCTGTCCTTTTAACATGCCACCAGGAAGAGCAGAAAACAGTTTTCTGGCTGGCCCCTTTGGGGAGGAAGGTGTGTACAAAGCCATTGTACACACACATATAAATAAATACATTTGTCTATGGCTTTGTAACTCTCCGTTCCCATGACTTTCTTTCAGGGGCGTTGCAAGCCAGGGACTTGCCCCGAGAGCCTGCCGTTCCAGTGTGGAACCAGTACAGCCTCACCCAGTCTTTCTTGCAGCCCAGCTAGTCTGCCTCAAGCTTCTGGCCCAGCAGCGAAGAGCTCTTATCTCTGTTCAGCAGCTGAGTGGAGAAATGAGCTTTCCCCCACTTAGTGCTGAAAAAAATCTGCCTTTCTTAATGAGTAGCAGGGAACACTTCTTATTCCTGCTCAGCTGCTGAACCAGTTTGACTTACTGCTGAATTTTGTCCTGGGGATGCCTGTCCTGCTCACTGGGGAGTAAAGAGGCTGCTTATGTCTACTTCTGAGTAGAGGCACAGAGGCTGTGTGTTTGGGGTACTGTCTGGAAGTGCGACTGAGTGATTCGGTCCAGCTTGCTTCTGAGCGTAAAAAGGGTTCCCACTGTACAAGTGCGGTGGAAAAGCCACACACCCTGTTAAGGATGATGGATCTGAGCGTGCCTCGAGGCACACCGGTGCCGCTTCTGGTCCTCAGCAGACACTGGTTGTGGCCCTTTGGGCTTACAAGCCCATGAAGCTTCTGCATAATTGGAAGTTCCTGTCCTCTGATCATTGTACTGGTGCTGTTCGGCACCTTTTTGGTAGTATTCAGTTCCATGGGTCTACTCCGTGTAGAACTAACCCTGAATAGTACACCCAGTTTGCTCCCTTGGAAAATTTTGGTAGGGTGTCAACACTGTAAATATAAAAATGGATTGGAGGACAGTCCCCACCCCGCATCCAGTTTTGGCCCTGAGATAAAGTAGAGTCAGAGGCACGATCACGCTTACCTTCAGCTCTTCTTTGAGGGTGGTGGACTCCCCCAAAGACCCAGCCACCATCTCCTGGGTCACAGGGAAATTTGCTGGGATTTGGGTACATTTCCTGATCACTACTGGGTTGATTCCGTTCAGATACTGGTAGCCAAAGAACTCATCGTCTTTCCAGTGCTTATACACATACTCTGAAGAGGTGAAGAAAGACAGAGCACCATGCTGAGCATTGTAATAATCACGAGTGGAACACTGCAACAAAATCGAAATCGAAAAAAATCGAAAAATAAAATGTTGCAGCGTGTCCTAACATGAGTGCCTTGTTTAGCATTCAAGCCAAGCAAGGTCTCCAGGATCCTGGAAGCCAAGAATGGGAACCTATTCCCAGCAGGAGCGGAATGTATATGAAGGGTGCTGGCAGAAGTACCAGTTCAGGATCCAAAGCAGTGAGTTGATTTCTGCGGAATGGTCCCTTTGGAGCTTCCACTGGGATGAGAGGAGGGGATTGGCCTGGGGCTGAGACACCATCCTCCGCCATCACTGACCTGAGGCGGGGGTGTGGTAGAACCAGAAGATCTTGCGGATGTCCTCCAGCTTCTCCCAGGAATAAGGCCTGTCCAAGAAGCCCTTCATTTTGGCCTCAAAGAGCCTGAAGAAGGGAGGGGGAGGGAGGGGAATACTCCATCATGCTGTTGGATGTTGCAGGCACCTCCCTATTTCCAGACTGCGCATCTATTTAGACCAACGTTCCCCAGCCTGGCTCCTTTCTGATAATTGAAGCCTTACAGCTCCCATCATTCCCGGCCATTAACCAAGCTGGCTGAAGCTGACGGCTGCTCTATGAAGACCGTTTGGAGGATAAGGAGGAAAATTACGGCAGATTTCACCCAGAGAAACCTCCTAAAAATGAGGACTGATCCACCGTGGAATGGGCTGCTTGGAAAGGTGGTGTGTGTGTGTGTGTGGGGGGTCAATTCTCTGGAGGTGTTTAAGCAGGGGCGTGGGGGCCACCTGTCAAGGATGCTGCTGGTGCCCTACAGGGCTGGGGGCTGGACAGGAGAATCAGCAAAGCCTCTTCCATCTCCACAACCCTGTGAAAAGAAAGGGCGTGGGATGGCCGTCGGGGGACATGGGCTCCACCTGAACAGGGATCCAGCGTGTTCCAGTGGTGGTCACAGCTGGCTCATTTTGGGATAAAACCCCGAAGGGCGTGGGTCTGGTCAGCATCTGGATGGAGAGTCCCCATCCTTTTGTAGGTTGGATTCCGGCTTGGGAGGGAGGTGGGACAAAGATAAAAGGCAATTGTGTGGGATTTTCTGGGCAGCCAAAAAAGGAGGATGCCTTGCGGGGGGGGGGGGACACAACCTCCGGCCTCCCCCGTGAAAGAGGCGCTTGGCCCAGGACTTACGCGGCGGTTCCACGCCCGAAAAAGGCAGAGGCTTTGGGGAAAGAGAAGTGGATGTTGTACTCGATGCTTTCCGGCGTGTCGATATCGGCGCACCAGGGAACTCCTGGCAGGTATTCCTTCCACCTGGGTAGAGAAATCGGGGTGAGCAACCCCATGCGCCAGCCTTCCCCAACCTGGCGCCCTCAGGAAGTGCGGGATCGCGACTCGCATCACGCATCCCCAGAGAGTCTGTGACTCACCCGTATTTGCTGTGCCTCATTACCAGCTCCTCTCGCCGATGCCTCCGCTGCAGGTAGTGGGAGTCATCCGTGGGCGTCTTGGCTTTCGAAGAAGGGAAGAAAATCGGAATATATGAGGAGCTTGTATTCTCCTCCCGCATCACTGTCTGGGGGTTATTCCCCCCCCCCTTTGCCTAAACTTGTAGAGGGTTGCAGCCAAATTCTTTCTCTCTCTCCCCCACGACCCCCTTTCTCCGTGTGTGTGTGTGTGTGTGTGTGTGTGTGTGTGCATCTCACAGAGTTCTTTTGGGATGAAATGCAGACTGGCTGCGGAGGTGGGGTGGGAAAAACCCTGCAGGAGTCTCTGTCCTGGAAGACACCCGCGGTAATTAATAATGAATAATAATAATAATTAATCAGTAAAAAGTAATGAAAGAGGCTTGGCGCTCCGACGTGTGTGCACGTGTCTCTCTCATTCGGAACGCCAAGTCGCGTGGGCAGGCTCAGCTCACCTGTGCCTTCCCGGAAGGAGACGGTGCAGTATCCCTCGACCCAGGTGTAACAGGGGAAGCGGAAGACCTCCCCCTGCGGGGACGTCACCCGGACGGCATCGCAGAACCAGCTGCTCTCCGGGAAGAAGGAGTAGGGGTCCTTGTGCAGGCGGATCAGCAGGACCGGGCCCAGGTCGTGCTCGCAGGGGACCTCCTGCTCTTCTGCCTGTGGCGGGGGGCAAGGGGAGAGATTGGGGTTCCGTTCCCTGCGCAGGGTGAGGGGGCAAGAGACCCGCCTCTCCGGCTCAGTCCTGGACCGGCGCTAGCAGATGCACGATTTGTGCCCATCATTGACCTCAGGGCATTAAGTCCCGTGCTACTTCTAAGAGAAGTAATAATAATTATTATTAATTACCCACCATTATTTATCACCATCATTATTACACTGTAGTTTGGATTGTGTCATGACTGAGCACTTTCTGATGTGATTTTGTGTGGGCAGAAGCTGGGCGTCTTCTCTGCCCTTGCAACTTCTAGCAAGGCCGGCATCCGGGAACATTTTCCCCTTAAAATGAGACTCAGGAAGGGGACTGCCAAATGCTTAAGTCCCCCAGAACTGGGGGATGCAGAGCTGGATTCACACGTGACCCCTGGAAAACCCCAGAGTACTAGAGAGGGGGTTTGTGGCATCCAACAATCTATCATGGACACTCAGCCCAGCCTACCTCACAGGGTTGTTGTTGTGAGGAGAAGATGGACGGGAGGAGGAGGATGAAACCCCCTTGAGTTCCTTAGAAGGAAAAAAGGTGAAGTATAATGTTGGGTGACAGGGACCACCACGCTGCAAAGTCACAAGGCTTAAAACTCACACACCCAGAGCACACCACTCAACAACAGCTAGGACACATTTCAGCCGCTTTGGCTACTGGAGCTGAGTGGCCAGTGGCAGAATTAGGAGATGGCCCATGAGAGTGGAGACCTGTGTCTTTCCCTGGAGCCCGGGATCTCTGGGGACCCACCTGCCCCCACCCTGCTCTCCATGAGCCCTGGCTGAAAGAGAGGTCCGGGTGCCCTGGGGGGCGTTGCTTCTGATTCCCCTGATGAGTGGGCTGTGGACCCCCTGGGGCTTCCCCTCCTGCTGCTTTCCCTGCTTGATTCTCCCCTCCCCCCTCCCCCCAAAATCAAATGCCCTTCCCTTCCCTGTACATATATCCCTTTTGTAGAAGTCAAAGCTGTTTGAGTATTTTCCGGTCAACTGGTGGGAAAGTAACCGTGTCATGAATGGCGTTACTTCATATGTCTGAGAAGACTCAGCATCTAATAAACATATCCATGACAACTTTGGCTGGAGTCTGTGTCTCACAGCAGTGTCCTCGTGCAAAGCTCGCCTTCATACATTACAGTAAGGTGTTGTGCTTCACGTCTAGTTTGGGTGGAGTTTGTGTCTGCATAAATCCGCATAAAAAACAGCAGATGAGAGAAGTGTGTGTTGATTGCTCTTAAGAATTTAAGCTCTTACAGCACTCTTATATTCACAGTAATCAGGTGGGTTTCTCTTTCGCTCTTTGCAACCGGCTTTCTGCTCCGCGTCACCCAGCTCCATGCATGTCCAGAGACCGCTTGGTTTTGCAGCCAAACCAAACAGCGCGAGCTTTTCGAGAGGGGACTACGGGAGACGTGTTTGCACCAGAGATACAAGCCCTGTCCAGCCAGGCAGTATGAGCCATCCTACTCAGGATTAAAATTTAGCAACCCTCCTAAGAGGTACAAATCATGGCAGAAATATGACAGGCTTGAGTCCCATGATGCCGATCCCCTGCCCTTCCCGGTAAGCACCTTGGCCTGCCTACTAGCAAACCTCAGCGGAGGCTGAATCAGTCGTCACTGCTTTATCTTCCCATCACATTCCATGCCTTTGGAAATGACCTGTGGTTACGCACATGGCACATACATCAGTGGGAGTAAGATTCAGGCGGAACAGCTTTTGATTTCCTGTCTCGAATCAAGCGATCGGGTGAACCAGCCTTTCCCAGCTGGGTACTTCCCGGATGTCGCCTAATCCATCTGGGGAGGACCAAAACAGGCCGCAGAATATGGCTGCCGTCAGCGTCCTCTGCCTTGAACAAACCCCGCAGGCCCTCTGGTTCTTCCCGTCATGAGGCTGCCACAGAAGCGGTGGCACATGGGTCACATCCTGCCTCTGGGCAGGTCCACAGAGGCCTTTGGACCCTCTGCAGGACCTGCCCTCTGTACAAACCTTGTCCACAACTGTGCCGTGGCTCCACCGTGCCGCCTCCCACTGGGGAGGGCACAGAATGGGCAAAGCACCGCCGGAGGTGGAAATGCCACAGGGGACAAAGGGCAAAAGGTGACATCCGTACCCAGCGATTGCCGCTCCATCAGACCCTGCTCCTTTAGCCCCCGTCTGCTGTCCCCACGGCGCTAGCCTCCCTGCACGGTGCCCGAAGCATGCTGTTTATTTGCTTGCTTGCTTGTCTGTGAAATGCCGCTCAAGCCAACATTCCCGTGCTTCACATCAGCCGCGCTTGGTTATCCTCCTGCGTCAAAAGTTGGAATGTTTATGAACATTCGGCGGGCCTGCATCGCGCAATTCACACACACACATGTTGCTAATGTGTCCACAGGCACGATGTTTTCTCAGCCTCGTTCGGGCGCATGTGGATTGGCTTTCCCAATTAGGCTGTTGGCAACGTGGGGAAAGTGATTACTGATCTCCAAATGCCATAACTCAGCCATGAGCTTCCTTTGGCACTGCACCCGCCGAGCCAGTTCCCGGCGATGTGCGAGGCCCTGGAGTGACAGTGACTTACTGGGAGGCTCAGCAAAGGGCAGACTCGTGCGTAAGCTCCAGGCCCTGGTCCCGTGCCACCAATTTGCTTCCCTCTGCATCCACCTCCAGCAGCACCGGGCAAAGGCTGGCTCTGTGATAGTCACCCAAGGCACATCGGTTCAGAGTGGAGGCTGTAATCGTGTCAGTTTCAAAGTTTCCTGGGAAGGGCCTGAACTTTCTCTGAGGAGCCGGGAGAAGCAGAACGGTCTGTTACTGACTGTTTGGGGGGCGCTTGGGCAAGACAACCTCAACACTCCTCCCTCCCTCCCTTTGTGAGTTTTGCTCTGCTCTCATTGCCACTGGCTGCCGTTTCCGGCACCCTCCTCTTGCGATGGCCACCGCGGGGCCAGTGGCTCCTTCCACGGGAGAGCGCCACGGGGCTCCTGCAGTGGGGACGCTGTGTGCAGCCGATGGCTCTCCGGCTTTGTCCCCTGGAGTTCCATGTAATCACTTTTTCTTCTGACACATCAGCATAAACAGGTGCGCTTTTGGATGGGTGCAGAATGGAGGTGGGGCGGGGTGGTGGGGTAGGGTAGGGTCAGGTAGCGAGGAGGCAGAGGTAGGTGGGGTAGGGTAGCAAGGAGGCAGGGGTGACTTCCATACTCCCTCGCCCTGCATGGGATGCCCAGAAGCCTTCAGAGCATTACAGAAAGCCCGTTAGCTCATGTCCTTAAATGGTTAAACACGACACAGTTCCCAGCCCTCCAAAAGCTTCCAGAAGCTTAGTTGTCCAGAACAGAGCACGGGTTATAAATATGCATTATAATTCCGTTTTCAGTGCTTTCCCATCTCCTTCCTATAACAGATTCAATTTAAAACAAAGGTCAGTCAGGAGAGTTGCTAAAATAGCACCAGTTATTAGGTCTGTTAGCAGAATTTCTGAAAAGCCATAATTATCGATAGGATGACGAGCGTGATGCTGCTGAAGATGGTGGATGTTAACGCTGCACGTGTCCAAACGCCTGTGCTTATTGTCAGACATCCATAACCCACACTTGGGGTTCAATGGGGTGGAGGGTGGGTTCTCATGGAACCACGGGTTAACCTTGTCAACCGTGAACAACTCAGGAAGAGAACCCAGGATTTCTGCCTGAGCTGTGAACTGTGGGCTGTTCATCATGGTTTGTTATCTGGGCTGGGTTCAGAAAACACAATAACCCACATTTCAAGAAGCACCCACAGTTCAATGACAACCCACACTGAATATGGGTTGTCATGAGGTTTGACATGAGGGTTGCTGAGTCTGTATCTCAGCAGGTGATTCTGAACTTGGGGAATCCCTGGCCAGCTCCTGGCTTCAACTGAAAATGGGACCAGGAAAAATAGGAGCAGGTAGTGAAAGGTGACAGGAGGGATTTCTCCTGGCCAGAGAGATCTGGGACCACCTATGAGCCAGTGAGAGAAGGTGGCTTCCCACACTCCCATGGGTATTCATCTGCTAAGCAAAGGATGAGAATCAAGGCGCACCGAGCTGTGATGGCCGAGTGGTTAAGGCATTGGAATCGAAATTCAACAGGGTTTCCCTGCGCAGGTTCGAATCCTGCTCACAGCGCGAGGCCCGGCTTTTCAAGGATAGGGCATGCATATGGTGGGCATGTCATGAGCGGAGCCGGCTGGAGCCGGGGGTCAGACTAGATGACCTTGGAGCCCCCTTCTGACTCACTCTGTTTCTAAGTTGGGAACCAAGTTTCTAGCTGTGGCTAGCAATTCCCTTCTCCTGCTTGGAGTTCCCTCTCCCCAAGGCCCCCGCCAGAGCAATGCAACCCTGTTCTTGTAAAACAGCCCTCAAATAATGTCCTCCACCTGCACAGGTGGAAAAATGAGATGGGAAGGAACCGGGACAAGATCCAGCCAACCTCCTGCTCAGTACGGGCTCTGTCCTGTGGCATCCATGCCAGGACGGAAGACTCCACTACGTCCCCTTTCTGCAGTTCACCTCCTCTTACTGTTTTGCTTCGTAATTCAGGAAGGTTCTATGGATGGTTTACTGTTTATTATTTACCTATTTACGGATTTTATTCTAATTGGTTTGGGACTGCTGTGTTATAGTCTATATTATACCTATGCAAACGATGTTGTCTTGCTTTATTGTATTGAGCCGTTTTCTTTCCATTTTTATTGTAAACCTTCAGAGAGGCTTTTGGCTAATGCAAGCAGTATATAAAACCCTAATAAATTAATTAAATAAATATGGCATGTCTCAGAGCCATTGTCTGCAGTCTCTGTAGGCAAAATCAAGGTGGAACCCAGGAAGACAAAGAGCCCACTTTTCACCCCTAAAATGCAACGTAAACATTCCAGGTCACATGCAATATAAAGTCAAGGAGTTTAGTTTAGATATGAGTTTCGTTTCAGAAGTCAAATGTTGCCAAGTACGCAGTCAAAACAAGGCACCTTGGCTGATTGGATCCAGATTTCCTCATACATAGAGCAGAAACATAGGAACCGACTCACCGAGATCCCATCGATTCCAGTGGTCTGACTATGACCAAACCTGGATCCAAGCCACTCAATGGCAACATTTTGGGAAAGCAGCTGCTCTTCCTGCTACGAGGAGCAGCTAGCGCACCCTCTCCATGCCTCTTGCTCCTCTTTGACCCTCAAATCCAAGGCTTACCGATTCATGACAGCAGCTGGTCCCGACCCGATTCAGGAGGTGCTTGGGGCTCTCTCCGTTGGTGCCCACCAGGGTGATGGAGATGGAGTCAAAAGTGCCAGTTAAGAGACCTTTCCCAGTGGTCACCTGGACCTTGTAGATCACCGGTTGGTTCGGCTTGTTGTGGAAGACCCCGAGCTGCTCCATCCTGCCCAGGCCCGGGCTGTCCGGAGATCGGGCTGCGGAGTATCTGGGAAGCTCGGAGTAGCCTCCCGTGTAAGTGTGATGAACTGGCGAGGCAAACATCTGCTTTAAGAACCGGCTCGTCTCCCTTTCGGTTAGCTACGCCCAGCTGCCTCCGAGCAGCAGAGCAAGGTGTCGAGCCACAGCCCCGCCTACCCCCTTCACCTCCTCGGTGCCTGCCTTCCGCAGCCCGGGTTTTATTTATACACCCGCCTTCCTCCAGGCTCGCCCCCCAAAAAGCGCAAGAATGGCCACACATGTCTCCCTCGTGGGTGGCGGCCTCACACAGAGATGATGGAGACAGGGCCCCTAGGGCGGGGAGATCCGGCAAAGATAGGAGATCGAGTCTGGTGAACGAGTTGGCCAGATGCAGAGAAAGGGGCGTTGGTTCATTCTGCACCCATGCATATTGGAGGGGCAGCAAAAGGTTTGCATGCTGAACATCCCTGCTTCGTCCTAGCTGGCAGGTTCTGCAGCTTTTGAAAAGACAAAACGAAATACTTCCCCGCCACAACGGGGGTGTAGTACTTGCATAAATCCCAGATCTCAGGTCAGTTCCTGCAACCTGGGCTTCGCATGTGCTGGATTGCACGAGGCCAGGTGAGCTTGCGAGGGCAGGAGTTATAATCCAGCAGAGGCTGACACTGGACGTGTGGCAGAGCCACAACATCCTGCTGTCAGTGGGATTTCAACATGGCCATTTCATCATCACCATCATCCGCAGCAATCAATCTTCTGGAGACATTGGCTTCCAGATGTTCCCGATGAACCTCCCTTTTAAAATGTGTCTGTTGCAAAAGCACAGTTACAATCTTCCTTGCGGAATCACCTTTCTGTCTCAATTAATCCTGTAAGAATGTATTGTATTCAAGACAGTAAACTCCCAACTCAAGCCAAAGCTATTATGTGAAGGTGTCTCCCAAGACCAGCCTTCCCTGACTTGTTGCCCCCAGGTGCCTGGACTTTAACTCCCCTCAGCCGCAGCCAGTGGTCAGGGAAGATGAAAGATACAGTCCAAAGCATCGAATCAGCTTGGAGCAGGCTGCCCGGATGAACTGCATTGCGCTTGGCATCTCAGGGTTCTCTGTTCCACCCATCCACCCTCTTCATCTCACTTCTTTATTTTGTGACTTATTTCTCACATTTATGTCCTGGTTCCTGACAAAAAGATGAAAGTTGCAAGCATAACAACCAACGTCGGCCTTCAGGTATAACAATATGGCACAGCAGTGAATAATCGATCTACTAACCAGTAACAGCCTAGGTTGCTGGAAAATTCTGCCTCTGACTGGGTGGGTTGCCTGGCTCTTGAGCTCCAGCCATCCTCCCCAGGAACCTCAGGACTCAGGGGATCACTTTTGGAGCCATTCAGGAGTGGTTCTGAGTGGCTGACATATTCAGGACAGAAAAGCTGTTTTCCTGAACTACAAGTCTCTCCAGGTCCTTGGGGTTTTGTGTGGTTGGTGAAGCGTGCGGCTTGATGAATTGTGTGGAATTATTTTCTCTCTGTGCTCTGTCCTGCTCTGGGCGAGCTCCTCACAGCAGCTTGGATGGCATGTGCGGACCTTGGAACAGGGGGAATGGTTCTGCTGCCTCCTAGTAGTGAGCTGGACAGAACGGCCGTCTGATTCTGAATGACTTTTCAGACTTTGCGTCCCTTTTGGTTGTGTCCTGCCTTGCTGTGGAGCAGGAGGGCAGCCTGGTCCGGGCGGCTGCACCTGGGGAACCTTCAAGCTGTGGCCAAGGGTCGCTTATTTAGTTTAGTCTGATATGCTGAATGACATGCTATGCTGACTGCGAAGCTCATGTGTAGCGTGCAGCCTCTTTCCGCCCGAGGGGCAAATCTCATGTGATGAAATATAATGCCAGCATATTTGCGCGATTGGGCCCGCTTGCCTCAAAATATGGACTTCCAAGCTAGAAAGTTCAGACTCTGAAGGTGAGGTAGATGAAGAGGAGGAGGAGTTGGACTGTACGACTGAAATGCAAGGGTTAATGGGTGAGATTAACCAGGTGGCTTCTGAGAACCAAACAGCTTCTGATTCAGGTTGAGGCACAAAGAAGAATTGGCGGAAGGAGCATGAGTTCATTAACCCAGATTCATCATCAAGCCAAATAAATGGACCTATTAAATCATGTTCAGCAGCCCTACCATCTAGTTCATAAGTAACATGAACCTCTCTGAGGGTGGAGCCAACTCCTTTTGGAGATGAAAGAGGGAACCTCCCTGAGGGTGGAGCTGGACCCTTTTGGAGGAGAACACAAGAGGGGGATTCAGTTTGGAATCAGCTTCTAACATGGGAACGACCTAACTCCACCGATTAGAGGGATCACTACTTTGGTAGATGCTGATTATTAACAACTATATTATTGCTCACTCAGTATTGCAAAGCAAGCTCTGACTGGCCAGCTTAGCTCAATAAAAGGCTGGACTTTAAAAGCCCTTTACCTTGCTCTGTTGGAAAGGGAAAAGGGGAGGGACATGTTCACAACAGCATTGCAGCTTGAAGCTCTTCCTGCCAGATTGTAAACCTTGGGAAAGGCATTTTGAACTGTTTGACTGAGAAAAACACTGCAGGAAAGCCAGGAAACCAAATGATAAGAGCTTGGAGGAAATGATTGTGCAAAGAAAGAGGATGGGGAATCCCAGAGGGCCAGATCTGGACCTAACTTACCCGATCCTGTTCTTTTTTACTTTTGTGTAAGACCCAATCCATTGCACAGAAGCGCGTGAATGGGGTGGGGGTTTACACCTTTCCCTTCAGCACTTCCTCCCTAAGCTCCCTGCTCAAGCCCATGATCAAGAAAGGAAAGGGAAACTCCATTAGCACAATTTCTTTTTCTCTCTTAGTCCCCGCAAAGGAAAGGAGGGCGGAATAGAGGTGCTGGAAACATTTAAGCTCCCTAACTGCATGCTGGTCTCAGTCTGGACCATGACACGGTGTGCTACACCAGAGTAAAAAGAAGTTGGTATTGGCAACGGGTTGTGCCTTTCAGGTAATGTTTGGGGGCTTCCCAGGGGTTCAGGGAGGTCCCTGAAGGTTTGTGATGTTTATTTACAAGAATCCAGGCTGATGCAGCCTGCAACACTGGCCCAGAGGTGACTGGGTTACACCCACGCCTATTAGGGTGAGATGTATTTTTTAAAATGTAAATCACACTGTTTCTGACCTGCCTCTGTGGGGCACAAGCTAGTGATATGCAACTTGGTCTCCTTGTTTATCTTCATTAACCTCCCTAAGCAGGGTGGGGAGGTTATCACACCGAAAACTCCCACAGACAGGTAGCTCCATCGCCTGCAGAGCTCCTGGGAGAGAAGGTGAAGCAGCGGGACCTAAAACCCCCTCTGCACTGCTTTCCCCTGCTCCAGCTCTACCCACTGTGTTGCTCTTGAGAAGCAGCACTCTGCCTCCCCAAACTTTTACCGTTTTGCTACGCACAGCCCACTTCTCTGCTCTGCTTGGCTTCGGTGCCAGGGGGAAAGAGAAGAAAGGTAAGAACTTGGGAAGCAGTCCGCTGGGTCAAGTTCTGGTCCTGCCTTCTGTCCACAGAGTGGCTGCCCAGCTGCCCACAGGAATCCCAAATGCAGGACCCCCCAAGTCCTGGCTCCGTTCACAACATCGCTGAGCCTTTTCTCAGGCTGATTCCTTGTGATTTATCCAAGAGAAAGACCCACCCTGTGTCTTTACACTAGTATAGTGATGGTCTAGAAGGGGCCCATCCCCAGATTTGGATGAAGAAGGTTCCAGGCTTGGGTGCCAGGATTTTCAGGGAACCCAAGCCGCCCCGAGGCTTCGGCGAATGGGGCGGCATAGAAATTTTCTAAATAAATAAATAAACCCCCACAAGCAAAACAAAGCAAGGCAGGGCAGGGCAGGGCAAGGAGCACCAGGGCTCTGGCTCTGCAGCTTCCCTTTTCACTGCCATAGTCTACCCTGCAGTCCAAACTCTCCTTCTCTTCATTTCATTCCTTCCAAGTAGGTTGGGATGAGAATCCAAATCACCCAGTGGGCTTCATGGCTGCGTGGGGACTCGAGCCGAGACCTCCCGCCTCCCAGTTCGGCACCTTCACCTCTGCACCACGCAGGCTCCAGCCGTCATTGGTTTTGGAGGCAGGGTCCCCAAGCCTGCAGAAGGAAAAGATGCGTCTATTCCCACGGGAATGTGAGGAAATAAAGAATAGGAAAGCAAGGTGCCCTGCACCATATGAAAGCAACCTCTGTTCTGCGGTGCTCAGCATTGCTTCAAAGGTTGCAGCTGAGGGGGAAACTCCTTGCAGGAGAACGTGAATTGCACCACGATCAGCAGACCTGGTTCTCCTGGACCAGCTGAGCGTATTTTTAAAGGGTTATTTGTTTTTTCTCCTCCAGAGGGAGAAATGACCTTAATAGAGAGAATCCTACTGAATCCCAGTGGTTTTCCATGCATGGAGCTGTGGAGGATTTTCTCTCCTCTCCTTTGATCTGTCTGTCTGTCTGTCTGTATTTATTTATTAAAACATTTTTATGCCGCCCCATTCGCCGAAGCCTCGGGGCGGCTTACAACAAAAAATTAAAATAGCATTTTAAAATATATACAATAAAATACATATATATAATATAAAACAAACACTATAAAACAAGCCGCCCTGGCCAAATAAAATTCAATAATATTAACATTTAAAATACTGCTTAAATAAAAAGGTCTTCGCCTGGCGCCGAAAAACAAATAACGACGGCGCCAGGCGGACCTCTCTGGGGAGCACATTCCATAACTTAGGCGCCACCGCTGAGAAAGCCCTCCTCCGAGTAACCACCCTCCTAACTTCTTCCACGGAGGGCTCCCAGAGAAGGGCCTCTCCCGCCGATCTCAGGGGGCGGCTGGGCATATAAGGATGTAAGCGCTCCTTCAGGTAACCAGGACCCAAGCCGTTTAGGGCTTTATAGGTCATTACCAACACCTTGAATTGGGCCCGGACTTCAATGGGAAGCCAGTGAAGCTGACGGAGGACTGGAGTCATGTGAACATAACGCCCAGTCCCCATCAGCAGCCTGGCAGCTCTATTTTGGACCAATTGAAGTATCCGGACCGTCTTCAAGGGTAGCCCCACGTAGAGCGCGTTACAGAAGTCCAGACGGGAAGTCACCAACGCTTGTGTCACTGTCGCAAGGCAGTCATTCTCCAGATAGGGGTGCATCTATTTATTGATTTTGTTTCTTTACTGCCCAATAGTCAAAGGCTGCACCTCTGATTCATGGCAATTCACAAGCAAAGATACAATAAAAATGGCATTAAAGAGCATAATTATGACAGCAGGTTTTCAATATACCAAACTTTAAAAAATGATTTAACAGCTAAAACAATTCCAGTAGAACCAGCCCCGTCCTAATAATAATAATAATAATAATAATAATAATAATATAACATAAAATAAAAACCTTACACAAACACTGCAGCAGGGTTAGCCAGGGAGCCAAAGATCATCTTCAATTGGCACAGAGAAGATGAGAGGCTGATGCAGGCATGCTTCAGTGTGGAGAAAATTCAGTTTATTTATTTAATTTATATACTGCCCAGTGGCTGAGGGGGAGTGCAACCCCACGCAGAACAGGATGAACACCATCCATCAATTATACAAACCTAACTGTACAGTCCTAAACATGTTTAGATAGAAAAAAGTTCTTAGAACAGTAGGACTTTTTCCCTAAACATGCAAAAAGTTATAGGGTCCTGTTGTCAACGTTTTTTGGACTGAAACTAGCCTTTCCATAAAATAAGCTGAACTCTTTTAGTAAACAAATATTAACAAACCAAGGTATTATTTTTCTTGATTCCTGACCGGTAAGAGAAATAAATCGGATCTTTTAGCATGAACATATTTCGCATCTCAAAGAGAACCCAAAATCAACCTCCATGGCTTTGTCCCAAGGATGCTATTGGAGCAGCGAGGTGGTAGATGGGTCAGCAGTGAGATTTCTGCTTGCGAATTCTCACCATCCTAAAAAAACACAACTGCCACTTGTAGGTCTCAAAGTCCCTTGGGGGAAGCCATTACATTCTGAACAGGTCTATGATGCTGTAGATCATCCTTCCTCAACATGGTGCCCACACCATTGGCTTTGACTAGGGCTCCCATCAACCCCAGCCAGCAGGGATGATGGCTGGGGGTTGTGGGAAACGTAGTCCAAGACCTCTGGAAGGGACTGTCCTGGTGTGGTGTTTTAGATTCATGATATGATCTAGATAGTTAGCTTTGCTCACTGCGTACTGATGGCAGCTGGATCCTGCTGCCAGAAGCTTCCAAAAGGGAAGATTTTAGGTCTAAGTTTATGATACATTCTTCAGCTCATGGAGTTTATGCTTGGGAATATTTGACTTTTGCAAAGGATCATGCCTCACTGCAACCACATGGCTTGGAACCCGTTCGATTTGGCTCTGCATACACTTGCACTGCCCCGCACTAAGTTTCTGATCTGCTGTGAAGAATCGCAGAGCTGCCCAGCTGGCATGTGAATTGCAGCCGCTTCCCGGCATTGCCTCACTCGCTACCTGCCTGTAATGAGCGCTAACCCAATTACGCTTCCCATGAGCCTGCACGGTGCTGAAGCTGCCTGAGTCACCCGCTTGGAATACAGAGAACCACCTATGACTCAGCCGCTAAGCTTGGGATCAGGTATCTGGGCCAGTCCCCCCGCCCTGCCCTCCATAATCCCAAGAACGTAAGAAGAGCTGCTCTGGATTGGGCCCACAAGCAGGACCGGAGGCCATGGCACTCTCCAATGCATGTTCCCCAGCAACAGGCCCACTGCTTCTGATCCTGGAGGCAGCACAGAATCATGAGGACTAGTGGCCCAGAAAGCCTTCTCCTCCTCCAGGAATTTCCCCAGTCCCCTGCAGATTGGAGGCCATCCACCAGCGCTGGTGGCAGAGAGTTCCACAGTTTAACTATGCGCCATGCAAAGGAGTCCTTCCTTTCGCCCTCCTGAATCTCCCACCAGCCATGGGATGATCCCACTGTTATGGGGCAGCCTCTTTGGGCCCTCATATGATGACAGGAAGAGAAAAACGTCTCCCGCTCCACACCACGAATAGTTCTGAAGGCCTCTAGCCCGTCTCCCCTTGCTCGCTCGCCCTTTTTCCAGGCTAAAAAAATCCCAGGTATTTAGCCTGGAATCCTTTGGCACCTTCAGGCAGAGAAAGCAGGGTAACTATTTTCGCAGAGTCCTGGCTTGCTGCTGAGCCACACCAGGCTGGGCTGAGGTGGGTCACAAGCGGCACGGCTATTAAAGCATCCACTCAGCCACTGAAGCCAAGGCGGTTTCTCGCTGGGGATGACATGTGGTTGTTTCAAATCCTTGGGGAACTTCGGCAGAACAGCCGCATGCATGAAAGACGGGGATCCGCATGGGGAAATTTATCAACTTCCACAGCAGAGACTCTCCTGTGACTATGGAGAGACCACAACCCTTCATTGTGGTGTGTGGGCTGGGGTGGGTTTTTTAAAATATTATTATTATTATTTCATTTAATTATTTATTTCATTTCTAGGCTGCCCCATAGCTGAAGCTCTCTGGACAGTTTACAACGGTGCATAAAACAATACAATATTTGTAATAAAACAAATTTTAATTACATAAAATTTACATTACAATTTGCATAAAAATACAATACATATAAAAACAGTGTCAAAATGTGTTTTTAGTATTTATTTATTTAGCTAAAATCATACAGTGAAAATGACTCTGCAAAGGGAAAGGATTATCTGGATAAGCACCTGGGTGACCCAGGAGGTCTCCAAAGGCCTCCACCTAAAGGGCTGTCTTGATCCGGGGCCGGGAGGGCTACCGCAGGGAGGTTGTTCCAAAGATCGGGGGCCACCACAGAGGAGCCTGCTCTCCTGATGCCATTTTCTAGCCTCCCTCTGGACTGGGCACATGGATGATGTCCCGAGTGCTTAGGTTTTAAACCTTAAGGAAGTTTTCGACCTGCATGAACGAGTGGAGAGCATCCTTTAGGTCTGGAAAGTCTTCTCTCTCGCTCTCTCCCTCTCCCTCCACGCATGAGGACTGCACACGTGTGAAACTCAGAGAGAGCATTTCCCGTTTTCTCCTCCCTTAGTGGCTGGGTTTCCTTAGGTGTGGGAAGGAGGAAAAGCAGTGGAAACTGGTGGCTGAAGGAAACATAATGAAGGAGAGAGAGAGCCAGGCCGGTGTGGTTCAAGGCAGCAACTCTTGGCATGGAGAAAGGACCTCTTGAACATGCAAGTTGGTGCAGGAGAAGGGGAAGGGCGTGCCGGACGTGCCCATGGCGGGCATGTCGTGAGCGGAGCCGGCTGGTGCCGGAGGTCAGACTAGATGGCCCCGGAGGCCCCTTCTGACGCGCTCTGTGTTTCTAAGGTTTGCTAGGTTGCTGCTCGTATCTCTGGACACCTGGTGCTCCAGAGAGGGGCCGGGGGCTCCTCTAAGCCCTCTTCCTTTGCAGAGGGCAGTGCTTGGGCTGCAGTCAGAGCCCCACAGCTTGGCCCCCACCCCAAATGACTGTCCAGAGGGGGGCTGGGGATGAGGGCACTAAAGCAGCGGGTGCAAACCCCACTCGTCCAGCTTGCCTCCAAAGGACACTGCAAAATCCTGCCGCGCCAGAGCATGCAATCCAATCTATTCAAACTCGTCAGACAGAAACTCGCAGCTGAAGGATTTGCAACAGGCATTTCTCAAATGACAAACCTACGCAAGGAGGAGAAAACAGCAGCTTGACACGGTCAGGCAGACCGGTACAGAGGCCCATCAGTTGCTGCTGGACGACCCCAGAAGAGAAAGGGAAGAGCACCCCTTGCTGCCCCCCCCCGGCCCCCTGTGCACCAGCAAAGACCCCCGAAGTGAGCCACGGATGGCATACAGCCCGACCTGGACTTTTCCATCTCCCAGGCCTGGGGGTGTGGGTAGTTGCGTACTGGCAGAGGCCAGTGTGGGAACACTCTGGCTTGCTTGGATTTTTAAATTACCCAGATACCTGTAGTTCTCTGGATGGCACCCAAATAAATTCATACGTGGAAACTGAGGTAGTGCTTTTGGCTAGACACAGAAGTTCATGCTGTCCTTCGCTATCTTTTAGCATCTGTCCTCAGTTGTTAGCATCCCACTGTTTTTAATATTTGAATAAGGACGGTTGGTGTTGGAATTGTTTTAATTGTCAGCTGCTTAAGTAAGAGCTCCTTGTACCTTATTATTAGGGTTGCATTTATTTATTTATTTAGGATATTTGTATGCCGTCCTTTGCAAGAGCCTCAGAACGGCTTGCACAAATAAAATACAAATATCTAACATAACATAAATTAACGACCCGCTCTGATTTATATCCTGCCTTTCTTCGAGCAAGGAAGTCGAGGCAGCTTGCAAGATTCTCCTCCTCCCCATTTTCTCCTCACTGCAACAACTCTGTGAGGTAGGTTAGGCTGAGAGTGAGGAACTGGCCCAACGCCAGCCGATGCGCTGCCTCATCGGGGTAACCCCGAAATCACAAAAACGCGATTTTGCACGCGCTTGATGGAGAGAGCGGAGGCTCTCCAGAGCTTGCACACGCGTCACGCGGCTTGCCCGCTTTCGCGCTCTCCCGAGCCTGGCGCGGATGCATTCACACGCATCCTCGCCCGCGTTAGCGCTTCCTCCAGGGCTTCGCGGGGCCGATCCCCCGATTTCACGGGGCGCGAGGCAGGAAAACGAGGCCGGGCAGGTCCCACCGAGATTCGAACTCGGATCGCTGGATTCAGAGTCCAGAGTGCTAACCATTACACCATGGAACCTCCGCCGGGGCGCGCCGGCGAGTCGGCCGCCCTCTGCTCGTCAGCGGGGAAAGGCGGGCGCTGCGGCGGCCAATGGGCGATGGGCATCCGCGCCTGCTTTGCATTCCCCCCGCCCCTTCTCCGTGCTGCCCCGCGCGCGCTCGGCCGCGAGGACAAAAGGGACGCCGCGCGGGCTGTGCGCGCTCGGGGGTCGGCGCGGAAAGCGCGCTGCGTGCGCGGAGCACGTCCTCGCCCCGGCCCCGGCCCCCCTTCCTCCGCCCCCCCTTTAATGCATGATTGGCGGAGGGCAGGGCGACCCTTGCGCTCCCAGATTGGGGGCCGCGCGTCCTCTGAGCCCCCCGCCCCAGGGAAGAGCCCTGCCCCCCCCCCCACGCCGCCCTTCCCACCTCGGTGCCTTTTTACTTTTCCCCATTCTAAGATTTCCCCTTCCCTTCCAAACCGCCCCTGCAGCCTGTTGGAGGACGAGCTCCCCGGCGGCAGCCAGAAAAAAACAGGTTTGTTTCGTGCTGCGCCAGTGTTACAAGCAGGGCTAAAAATTGGGGCGGGTCGGTGGAAAAGTGCTGGAAGACGGGGCGGTGGGCAGGAGGGTGCAGAGGGCCGGGGCGGAACCCGATTTGGAAAATAAAAACGCAAGGCTTTTGCTTTTCCTTGCCTTTTGTCATCTTCACCGCCACCACCAAAAGCAGGCAGGCAGCAATGGGGGTAATGCTTAAAACTTGAAGTGCAGCGATCGGCGGTGCGCGAAGGATCGCACAACATCCTTGCCAGGAAGAGTGGCAGATGGGTTCGCCTGTCCCATTAGCTCCGATGCCGAGGGAGGCATGTGCGGAACATAAGACGGGTGGGCGACTTGTTGTGGCCTAAAATTCCCAAAAACCTTAGCGTAGCCAGTGGGAAGGGATGATGGGAGCTGCAGGCCGGAGTTCTGGAAGGGCGTGAACTGCCCTGCATTGAATTGAGCAGTTGGATCGGACCAAGCATCCCTTTAGTCTAGCATGGACTAAATGCCTCCCCAGCAGAGGAGACGGGTCACCACCATAATTTTCTTGATGCGCAGTGCTCAGTGTTTCTGCCATTCTGGGGTCCTGAGCAGGGGAAAAAGCACCCCAAATGGGGCAGCCTCCAGGATTGTGTGCTGGCAGCCATGTTTTTCCCACAATGCCCCAGAAAAGTGAAGCTGCAGGGGCATGGTGTGCCCACTGAAGTAATTTGCTCTGGCGCAGGTGTCCAGTCCTGGCCAATCCGTGATGGTGCCCCGTTGTCAGGCAGGGCCTGGATGCAGATGGCACGCATGCCCTGCTCGTATAAATGAGCCAAGCTTCCAGCAGGTGCACCCTGGGGGTTATTAGTCACTCTGATCGGGCATGGGGGTGGGCAGCCATCTTGAGCGCTATTTTAGTGGAAAGACGGGAGGTGCATCGGGGCGAGATGGGTGAATGCAAGGGTTCTTGCCAAGTTCAAATACAGTGGCCGTTTGGCCCTCAGGAGTCCTTGTGAAACCTGGCCGTTCTAGAGAAGAATTGGCTACGGCAGCCTTCCCAGCCTGGTGCCCTCCAGATACAACCGAAGTCATTCCCCCCTCCTCTGTCCAGCATGGGGAGGATGATGGGAGTTGCAGGCGGCCCATCTCAAAGCTGCACCACCCAAATTCCCCCTTGCAGAGGTGCAAGATGCTTTTGCCAGTTCCTCATAGCCGAGAACAAAAGACGAGGCGCATCCGGTCAGGCTGAGGGTTCCCCTTGGTCACATGGCAGCAAAGCAGCGCCCCCTGCACCCCATGGGCAGGGCAGGGCAGGGCAGGGGTGCGACGGCTGCGTTTCCTCCAGCTGCTGGTCCTGGCGGCCCTGCCTTCCCCCCTGCTGGGGATTCTTGCTTGGTACCAAAACAGGTACCAAGAAATGAAGCCAGGGTCCAATTTCATTGCCTTCAGCATTGGCTGGCAAAAATATTAGTGTTTGTTAATGTTTCTATGCTGCTTTTTGGAGATCTAGCGATGTGATTTCCCAAACTCCGGAACATAACGGATGCAGTGAAATAAAAGCATGTTAAAGCAGCAGAAAGAAGCTTTGAAAGAACACGGAGGTGGCACGGCAGTCGGGCTGCTTCCTGGGGACGTGTCCCCCATGCGTTCTGGTCTCCAGTTGCCCATGCAGCTCAGTGACTTCAGATATGTTTTTGCACAATTCCCAGCATCCCCAGCTAGCATGCTGGGAGTTGTAGTCCAAGCAGATCAGGAGGGCACCATGCCCGACAAATGGCACTTTGCAAGTGGGGATAACTTTGGAAGGGTCTCTCCTGCTGGTTTTAATAATATTTAAAATTTGATATATTTTAAAAATGTTTTTTTCCAGCGTGTAAGGTGAATTGCCGCTCGTTGGCGCTGCGTCCAGCCGGTGGGCACACAAGGGCGCCGTGACCTTGCTTCTGGTTCCTACGGAATTGTCTCCTGATCACCTGCATTTCCCCCCCAGAGACCCGCTGCATTCTGGAGGCATTTTGGAGCTGTGGAGTGTGGGATAGGCCGTCCAGACCAGGACTGTTGCATCGAGGAAGCATTCGTTCTATTTACGTCTGTCACAGTTCCTCCCTGTCTTCTAGTTCTCCGTAGTTGCCCACGCCTTCTTGCTTTCTTTACCAAACCGAAGCTTCTCTCCCACGCTCTGCTTGCAAAGTCCCGGCATGGATGCCTCCCAGAGAGAGGCTGCTGTCCTGTGTGTTGTGCAGTCCGGGACGCTGATGATGGAGTACCTGCGTGCCAGCGGCGAGGCATCGTCGGCAGCGGCGTCCCGGCGCCGGTGGGCCTTCCTGCACACTCTGGGGCAGAGAGGGTATGAGGAGGAGGAGGAGGAGGAAGCCGAATCGGAGGAGGAGGAGGAGGAAGAGGAGGAGGAGGAGGAGGAGGAGGTCCTGCTCTCCCGACACGCCTCCGGCGCTGGGTTTCGGCGTGGCGGGCGTCTCCGCTCGGTGGAGCGCCGCTTTTGGGCCCGCCCCAGGAGCACCGAGTGGTGGGACCGCACGGTCCTGGAGACGTGGGATGACCACCAGTGGCTGCAGAACTTCCGCATGCGCCGGGCGACCTTCCTGGAGCTCTGTGCGCAGCTGGCCCCGGCCCTGCAGCGCCAGAAGACGCGGATGCGGGTCCCGCTGAGCGTGGAGAAGCGCGTGGCCATCGCCCTCTGGAAGCTGGCCACGTCCGTTTGCTACCGCGACGTGGGCAACCAGTTCGGCGTCGGCAGGTCCACCGCCGGCTCGGTGGTGCTGGAGGTCTGCCGGGCCATCCAGAGGGTGCTCATGCGCAGCACGGTCACCGTGGGTGGGGGCCTCCCCGAGATCATCCAGGGCTTCCGGGCACTGGGCTTCCCCAACTGTGCCGGCGTGGTGGGCACGACCCACATGCCCATCCTGTGCCCCCCTCACCAGGCGGCCGAGTACGTCAACACGAAGGGGTACTACTCCATGGCGCTGCAGGCGCTGGTGGACCACCGGGGGAAGTTCACGCACCTGAGTGCCGGCTGGCCGGGGAAGACCCACGAGGCCAAGATCTTCAACAAATCCACCTTGTTCACCAAAGGGCAGGAGGGGACGCTCCTTCCCCCGGGGGCGGTGGAGATCAATGGGGTCTCTGTACCCCGCGTCATCCTGGGGGGCCCGGCCTACCCCCTTCTCCCGTGGGTGATGGTTCCCTACACGGAGGGGCTGGACAGAGCCAGGGAGGCCTTCAACGCCTCCCTGAGCCGCTGCCACGAGCCCCTGGAAGAGGCCTTCAGCCGGCTGAAGGGGCGCTGGCGGTGCCTGACGGGCCGCAACGACTGTGCTGTGGAGAACCTTCCCCGCCTGATCTCGGCCTGCTGCGTCCTGCACAACATCTGCGAGGAGAAGGGCGAGGCCTACAAGGACACGTGGGAGGCCGAGGCCAGGCAGCTGGCCGCCACCTTCGAGCAGCCCCTCCAGCGGCCCGACACCCGCATCAAGCCCGCCGCCCGGTCCGAGAGGGTCCGCGAGGCCCTCTGCATGTACATCGCCAGCGTGGCCTGAGGGGCCAGGCGGCTTGGGCGAGGGGGCCAGTTCCAGCCCCAGCAGAGGGCAAGCCCTCTGTGGGGTAGCTGCACTTTCAGGCCTGCAGCCAACCGGGGCTTCCTCCCTGCCCTCTTGGGCTTCAGCCCCACTGAATTCAGTGGGGTGCGCTTCTGGGCGGATGAAGTGTGTCTGCAAGAGTCTTTTTCCACAGCTGATCTTGAAGCCCCCATGGGGAAAAGGGGGCTTGAGAGAGGAGCTTTGCTCCCCAGTTCCTGTGTGGGGAGAAGAGGCTTGCGAAGACTGCTTCCCACCCCATCCCCCAGGACAGATCCCATTTTTTCGCCTTCCAGGAAATGAACTCGCTGATTTTTTGGCGACACAGGCGCCAAGGGAGGTCCAGATCATGGGGCCCTCCTTCACCTTGCGGAGAGTGTAGCAACGCCCTCCCTTCCAAGACGGACGTGTGAGTGGCCCTTGCCAGCTGCAGGGGGGCCATGAAGAGAACTGGCCAACTGGGGGCAGGCCAGAGGGGCAAGGGGGGGGTGAGGATGTGACTTTCCAGAGTTTGGCTGTCAGGCTTAAAGGACGGCATGTGCACGCATGCTGGCAAATTCCCAGTCCTGGGTGGGAACATATATATGATTTTTCCTATATCAGGTGTGGGATCCCCCCCCTCCATATTTCTCTGGGGACCTGGTAGAGAAGCAGTGGGCAGCACATGATGTCCTCACAGAAACATTTTCACAGAATCGCAGCTTAGTGGAGATGGGGGGGGGGCGCGGGCCACCAGGTGCAGGTGCTCAGTGCAGGACCCCCCCTGAAACTTCCTTCTCAGAGCGCTGTCCAGTGGCACCTTGAACGCCCTCCAGTGTGGGAGAGCCCAGACTTCCCTAGGTCATCAGTTCCATTGTACTGCTCAAACAGTCGGGAAGTTTTTCCCGATATCTAGCCGGAATCTGGCTTCCTGGAACCTGAGCCCGCTATTCCGTGTCCTGCACTCTGGGATGACGGAGAAGAGATCCTGGCCACCTTCCTTGTGGCAAAGTACACAGTACAGAGAAGGGCAGCTAAGATGATCGGGGGGCTGGATCTGTGAGGAGCGGCTGCAACAACCGGGACTGTTCGGCCTAGAAAAATGGCGAGGAAGGGGAGACAAAAGGGGGGCGCTTGAAATAATGCATGCTGCGTCTTGCAACGCTTGAGCATTGCTTGCAGCTGGCTGGCGGGAAGGCCGCCTTCACCTAGCAGATAGTTAAAACTGTGGAATTCAGTGCCATGGGAAGGGGTGGTGGCCGCCAGTCTGGATGGCTTTAAAAGGGGGTGGGGCAAATTCAGCGGGAGGCTCTCCGTGGCTACTAGCCTTGCTGGCCATGGGCTTCCTCTGCCTGCATTCGCCGGTGGCTGAGAAACTTGGCACCCATCCTGCTGGAAGGATCTTGTGGGCAGCTGGTTTGTGCAAAGTACTGGGTGAGACAGACTTTTGGTCTGGTCCTGTAGGGCTGTTCTTACATTCTTACAATCTTTCAGGCACCTGGAGAGTGATATCCCCCCGCACCACCTTCTTCACTTCTCCAAGCTAAATACACCCAGTTCTTTCGCTCTCTCCTCACAGGACTTCGCTTCCAGTCCCCAGATCATCTTTGCTCTCCTCCTTCCCACCACTTCCTTCTGCAGCAGAAAAAGCATCAGGAATTTTGCAAGCAAGCCCAGCCTACAGAATCTGCAGGGTGAATTTGCTTGCCGAATTAGGCTGCCCCTTTTGCACATGGGGGAGATGGAAAAGCTCCCAGGGAGTCGGCGAAGGACCTCCTGCCTCCCAGAAGGTGCCCCCCCCCCGCTGCAGTTCCTGTTGTGTTCTTGATAGGATGTTGCTGAGATGAGAAGCACCCACGTCGGGGTGATGGGAGAAGGAGCTGTCATTCCCAGTCTACTGAGAAACGAACTGGATACTGTCGGCATCCTCTCCGTTTCCCATCCTCCCCCCTTCAGAGTCAATGGAGAAGAAGCTTTACGAAACCCTCAGATTTAGAAATGCAGGATTTATAGCCTGTGCATGCGCTGTCTGTCATGTGTACCCCCGTGGTTTTGGGAGTGAAGGCCGCCTCATTTCTGCGTTCTTTGCACGGCCTTCCAGTTGGGATGAGTTCGCTCCGGTTCCTCTCTCTTTCCTTCTCCCCCACGATGGGAAGAAATTCAGTATCTGCGCTTCTTTTTCTCCTTGGTTCACGTATCGTGCGGCACAGATCCATGTGAGGACGTGTACCCACAAACTTGTGCACGGCAGGGGAAGCCCTGTGCGCATCAGTTGCTGTGGCTCCTGGGTGTAGTTGGCTGGGGATAATGGGAGTTGTAGTCCAACACATCCGGAAGGCCCCGGGTTGGGGAAGGCTGCTTTTGGGTTTTGGCAGACAACCAGGCTGCCCTATTTGAATTTTTCCAGAGGGGACCCTCTCGAGCACCAACCCTTGGCTGGCTGCTCCTAGCACAGTCCCCACGTCTGTGCGCGTATTCTAGAAATTTGGAAAATAAACCACGGCATTGTTCTTCTGGCTTGGGGATGTGGCTTGTGGTGCTCACCCATCACCTGGATCCAGGTAGAGTGAAGCGGGAGGGGCAGCTCAGGCAGAGGAAGGAGTGTGCTTCTTGAGTGGGTGGGCAACTCAGCTGGGGCGCTAGCCGTATGCATGAAGGCCACTTGCAGAGCTAGCCAAGGGGGGGGGGGGGGCGGTGAGGTCCCCTCTCCTGGAGAAATTTTAGGAGAACCCCCGTGTTGGAGCAAATCCAAGGTCCAGCATCCCCTGCCCAGCAATTCTCGTTTTGTTGGCCTCCCCCATTTGGCATCCAATAAAATACAACACGGGTGTTGGACCTCAGGACTGCCATGCAACCCCCCCCCCCCGGTCCTAATCCTAATCCTGCTTGTGTGTGACCCCTACACAGCTGTGCCCTACAGTGACCACCCATCATTTGGTGGCTTTCTGGCGTTTGCACCACGTTTTCGGATTCTGGAAGGCTGAAATGCCTCTCGTGAGGTTTGGTTAAAAGCAGGAAGAGCGTTCTCCTAAAATTGGCTGCGAGATCTTCCCCCGCAGTCCCCTGGGTGGAAGAAGCTGAGCACCCCGAAATATATTCTCCGAACTTAGAAGGTTCGATCAAGCTGTTCTGCCCACCCAATCCATGGACTTATTTATTTCAATTTTTAATTTTTGGATTTATATGCTGCCTTTTTCCTACAAAAGGCTCAAGGCAGCTTACATCATTCTCCTCCTCCATCTTATCCCCACAACAACAACCCTGTGAGGTAGGTTGGGCTGAGGCTGTGACTGGCCCAAAGTCACCCAGTTGGCTCCATGGCTGAGTGGGGACTCGAACCCGGATCACCTGAGTCCCAGTCCCGTGCTCTTCACCACCACACCATTCTGGTTCTCCATAAACTTGCCATATTATCTTTTACAATCGGTTAACTGTGCCGAGCACCACGTTGGATGTACGTTCCCAAGCGGGATTTGTTCTGCAAACACAAATTGTGTTACAAGGGACACTCCCTGACATCCACCCAGAATCTTCTGTGCGCCCATTTCCTTGGATGATTCCCACATTCTGGTATTATGGGATGGGGACAGCCCAATTCTATCCACCCCTTTTGGTTTACCATGCACAATTTGATAGCATCGGGGTCCTGGATATATCTATCAAGAGAGGAGCAAGATGTTCTTAGCCTGAAGTCTTTGAGACTCAACAACCTGGATCGTGCACAACTCAAAGGATGCTAAACACACTGCCCCACAAAATCATGGGTCAATGCATATTAAGGAGAGATTATGAAAAGTTGTGTTATGCGAAGTATTATGTAATATAATGTGTCTTCCTCGGAAGAAGTTTCTGGGGGAGGCAAAAAATTATCCAGATTTTCAGTGGATATATATTTTATTTCGTACATAGGTCTTGAGTCAGACTACTTATGCTTGCTTAAGTCCAATGAGATTTACTCCCAGGGAATTTTGTATAGGATTATAGTTACAAGGGCGCAATTCTATGAATTCTTAGAAAAAAGTCCTCCCGCTCCAAGCTATGTTGGTTGGAAAATCCTGGGAATTGTAAGCCTTTTTTTTAAAATCTAAACAAGTGTATGATTGCAGCCTAAGGTGGGTACCCTTTAGTCCCCTTGAAATCAGTGCAATTTAAGTAAAATTGAATTTATGCCAAGTGGGCTGAAGGCAGATTAATCTAGAAGGTTGCAGGGCACAGATAACACACTGGCTGCAGGCACTGGTTAAAAGCAATAAAATAATAAAAATTACTCCCTGAAACAAAACACTCAAATACAGGGCATTACTAAATTTTAATAATGATATCTGAAAGTTTGGACAAAAGAAAACGAAAGTAGAAGAATGTACGTGTTCTGATTTCAAACATACACATATTCATACTTATATATTTGCAGGCATAGAGATAAAGAAATACCAACATTCAGGCCATCCCTTTGCGAGTGTCCAAGGGCATACAACCTACAAGAATCTACCCTGAATCTGCAGAATTTATGCATAGACTCTCTAATGTTTCAGAGTTTTTAACAGGTTCTGTTCCAGTCTTCCCTTCAGTGCTCTGATACAAGCACACTCTTGGTGGACGATGGTGATCGGAAAAGGCGGGCATCTTATTTACACGGGACAAAAATGTTTCCAGATTGGCAGGTTATGGAAAATGAGGAAAAGCAGTTGATACGCTCTTTCGTTTCTCGTGCTGGAACTTACAACTCTCTACACAGGCTTGGGAGTTGCAACCTTGGAAGACATTTGCAGCTTCAGACAGAAAAAAGCTTTCAATTTCCGTCATGCTCCTGCCAGCATAAGGGTCGCTGGATGCTGCAGGCCTTTTGGTGTGTAAATTTGCATAGGACTTAATGAGTCCAGCTTTTCCCATTGTGGGGCATCCATGCTGGGAGAAGATGCAGGCTGTGGATTTCCCCCTGCCGTGCAGTGGTCCCAGAGAAGCTTGGGTATCCCGCTGGAGCAGGGGTGTGGAGCCCCGGCCCATGGGCCTCATCAGGCCAGCTGGGGCCCCTGTGGTGTTCCTCCAGGGGGCAGGGCTTAACCTCCAAGCCCCGCCCCCTGGAGGAAATCCCCACCGTCATCACTGATCTCAGACGGGAGCAAGGAACTCGGCCGGTGACAAAATTTGTAGAAAAACTGGCCACGTTCCTTCCAAGCAACTTCGTTTACTTACCTGCGAAAGACTCCCAGGCGAGCAAAATGCGAACCACTCATTTTGTGCTCGCTCTTTTGGAGCTAAACATGACCTTAAAAATCAAATAAAATAAAGGGAATGGGCAAAACCAACTCTGCTACTGAATGAGTAGAAAAAGGGCCGTGCAACTAATTCCTAAGAAACTGGCCATCTTTCTCAGGTGTGTGTCTCTCTCAGACGGTCAGGGGTAAATTCCTACAATTGTTACATGGCAAAGCCACCTGCTGGTGATCTTAATGCGGATAGTAAAAGTTGAATGGATTATTTACAAAAAGGGTTGGGCCAAGTTGAGGTGTGTCAGCCCAGGGTCTAGGGCCAAGGCCTCCAGAAAGCGACTGGGGGGAGCATCCTTTTGGGGGTGCTCTCATGGGGGTCTCTTTGCTGGCTCACGAGTTGTCCTGCGCTGGAGCAGGGAGGGTCCGGACTCCGTAACGGTTCGCTCAGCGTCTTCAGGGGCGAGCCGAAGCTCTCGGGAGTCCTCGGAGGCGACTCCAAGGAAGGACTCGGAGAGAAGCCGGCAAAGGTCCAGTCTTGGTTGTGGGGTTCGGGCTTGGATGCAAGGTAGAGATGCAACGTGTCCAAAAGATGGACCTGGACAGATGGATGAGCCTGCTGGATGAAGGCCGCCAGGCCTAGGAGGCATTCCCGAAATCCCATCATGTAGCAGGTCTGCAGGGTTTGGTCTTCGGAGAACTCCGCTCCTGGCAGAGTGAAAATTGGAGAACCCCCGAGAAGGCTGGTCATTCAAACACTATGAAGATAAACCACAACTGCATCCCAACCGTCAGATTCAGGAACACGTTGACTTCCAGAGGTGAATGGACCATCATGCTCTACCGCTGGCTATGCTGGCTAGGACTGACAGAAGCTGTAGTCCACCAGCATCTGACTACTGCATTTCGACTTCAGTCATCTCGAGCACACATTTGAAATCAACAGCTCAGAAACAGAGCAATCATAGTCCAGTGGACAGACTATTATGGCCTCCCAGAGCTCTCTAAATGGCCACACCCCTTTCCTTAGCTCCACCCCTTTCCTCTGCCCTCTGGACCCTCCCAAAGCTCAGTCACTTGTGGTGAGGGCTGAAACTCTTTGGGCACCACAGACCCCGCTACTGCAGTGCAGCCCCGAACAGCTTCCCTGAACTCGGGGTTGGGACCCCCACTTTAAACAGCAACGGAGGACAGCCTGCATCAACCCAAATGCCCTTCTGGAGTACAAAGACCATGTGGCACAGCTCAGGTCTCACTTTCAGCAGGAAACGCTTTCGAACGGACACCTTCCAGGTGGCCGGATGAGGGACCAGCTCTCCCGAGACGCATGTGGAATTGTTCCCTGGGAGTAACCACGTGTGAGCAAAGCCTGGAAGATTCTGGGACACAGCCCTGGAGACAGTCCTACAAAAACCCGTTTTTCTGCTGACCAGACATGCAGGGGGAGCTAAGCCTGGGACAGCCTCTTGAGGGCTGCCATTGCAGCAGGAGGCCGCACGAAAGGCCAACAGGAGCGGAGCAAAGAAAATCCAGCCCGTTTTAGCTTCGAGGCCTTACTGGCACAGGCCTTTGAACTTTTTAGAAGGGGGGAAAATCTGCAGAAAAGCTGGGACTCCATCAAGTGATTCGTGAGGCTGGGAGAGGGAACAGATGCAGCGGAAGGGAGTGTGGATGCCTGGAGAACCCTGGAGAGCTGTGTTTGGTCCCCCCAGTCTGAGGTTCTACATGCTGGCTGTACATGTTCTGGAAGCTATTATGCGCCACTGAAACTTTCTCCTACAAATGACATCGGTCAAGCTTGCTGGGGATTGGGAATAGCCGCCCCGGGGGAAGGTCCCTCTCCCCTGCCCTTTGGTACGTTGCCAGGGTTCACCCTCGGCTCACAGCACGGCCAGCCCAGGCTCTGCCACACAGACACCCATGCACAGCTCTCATACACTCCAAGTGTACCCTGGGGTTTGGTAGAATTCATCTCCCGCAGGTATCCAACCGCGATCTCCAGTATCTCTGCTTTCTCCACTCTGGGGTTCTTTAGGGTCTGTAAAGTAAAGAGGTCCGAGAAGGTGGCTGAAGGGAAAATTTTGCTGGGAGGCGGCAGGAATGCTCCCAGCGCTAGCAGCTCTGAAGCTGGATGGGGCCGTTGCAGCTTTTCGCAGTGGGTCCTTCTGAAAATAGCTTCCATGTAGCCTGAAGTGCATGATCCTGCCTAATCTTGTGAAGCTAAGCAGGATCAGGCCTGGGCAGAAGTGGGATGGATGACCTGAGTGTATGATTCTATGATTGTTGCTGTCAACTGCCTAGAGAGCTTTGGCTATGGGCAGTATAAAAATGTAATAATAATAGTAATAGTAATAGTAATAGTAATAGTAATAGTAATAATAATAAAGGACACTGTGCCCTGAAGCCCTCCTTAGCAGCATCCTGGACTGGCAACTGGCTGCTCTTGGGTGGGGGATCCAGTGGGGAAAAGTAACCCTTTGGATGGTTCCTATTCTCCGGATTTGAGGGAAGACCACAACTGCTCAGCTTGAGCTGATGTGCTGCTGGCATGAGAGCCATTGCTGTGTCTCTCCAGACCCAACAACTCACAGTATATCTTTGCACAGTTACGACATGAACCTTCCCTTGGGAGCAAGGACAGCAAAATGAGCCCAACATCTCTGTGGCTCAGGCAGTGGCTGAGCGGAGCCCTGCAATGGCCCTCAGTTCGGGCCAACAGTTCGGGCGGAGGATTTCTCTCTCCCTCTCTCCAAACCTTATTTTAAGACGTAGCACAGCCTTCCTCAACCTGCCGCCTTGCAGGACTCCATGGTCATGCTGGCTGGGGATGATGGGGGTTGCAGTCTACTGCACTTGGAAGATGCCAGGTGGGGGAAGTTAGGCCAGGCTTGTGTCACTCAAAAGCCCCTGCAGTGTGAACATGGCGTTGAACCCACTAAAGGCATCGATTTGTTAATGTATTGTTCTCCTGAACCAACAGATTCCTGGGATGTTAACCCACTTTGGAACTGGCCTTAAAGCCCCCACCTCTGCCCTAGAATTTATTGTGGGTTGCCCCCCCTGCTCCCAGCCCCTCGGACTGCAGCAAGCACTTACTCCTGGGGGAATGTGGGCTGGGCAGAGTGGGAATGACCACAAATACCTGACCGAGTGCCCAGGGCCACCTGCATCTGTCTGCAGTGTTAAGAACGCCACGCAGGCTTGCCTTTGCATTAATCGTTGCTTTTTAGAGCAGTAGCTCCGCCTGCTGGCAGTTAAGGAAATAAGCACACAATCCGCCTCAATTCACTTGAAGGGGTTCACTTAATCCTGGTGCTTCCTAGGGAACCTTAGGACAGTGCAGTTGTCTGGACCTCGGGCTGGCCAGGATCCGGAGCAACCCCGCTGGGAAAGTCCAGCGCGGGGCGCAGGGCTGGGGGGCCGGGGGCGGGTGCAGGGGGCCCTGCTCACTGACCTGGCAGTGGGTTCTCTGCAGGAGGAGCAGGCGAAGTTCCTCCAAGCTCCTGTTGATGTGGTCGCGGCGGCGTTTCTCCACCAGGGGCTTCAGCATCTGAACAGACAAACAATTGGGGGGTGACCCCTGGATGGGGTGGGCGGCTCCTCTGAGACGCACCCCCAGGGGTGTTGAAACCCCTTTCCCGGCTTTGGAGAAACTTTCGGGGTCGGGGGCTGGCGGCGCTGCAGTGGCGGAGAGGCAAGGGGGGAAGGGAGGCTGGGAAAATGGGGAAGGGACCCGAGGGGGAGGGGGAGGTGAAGGGGCGGGGCTAGGGGATCGGGGCGGGGCCATCTGGGGACGCTGGGAGGGCTGGGCTGGGCCCCTGCGCTGGAGGGGCTGTGCTGCCGAGAGACGCGCATCCGCACGGCCCTTTCTTCCCCGATCCATCTCCGATGGCAGAATAACTCAGCACTTCCTCGAAAGCAAGCATCCTCAAACCCCGTAGGACAGTCTTCCCCATCTTCCAGATTTCTCGGACTACAGCTCCAATCAACCCCACCACCCATGCTGGCTGGGGATGATGGGGAGCAGAGTCCAACGAACATTCCGGAGGCTGGCAGATTGGGGAAGAGTGTCGTGCTGGCTGTGGATGACGAGAGTTGTAGTGCAACTCCTCTGGAGGGAAACCTGGGCCAGCTTCAGGGATGCGAATGCGGAGCAGGGTCTTTCTCTTGCACCGATCTGATCTGCGGGCCGGAGCTCCTCTCGAGCCAGCGGGTGCAGCGGTTAACGTGGCCTGGGGCGCCGGCGACCGAGTGTAGTCCCCTTCAGCCCTGCCGCTCCCTGGGTGACTTTGGGCCGCTCATGGACTCTCAGCCTAACCTACCTCACAGGGTTGTTGTTGTGAGGATAAGATGGAGAGGAGGAGGACTATGGAAGCTGCCTGGGGTTCCTTGCAAGATATAAACGTCATAATGATGATGATGAGAACAACAACAACAACAACCCCACCCCCGGTGCCCCTCCGGTGTGTGCTTTGCTCCTCCGGACCCCAGAGCTGGCCCCTCCCCGGCAAATTCCACAACCCCCCCCCCAGAATGCTCTCCGAAGGAGTGTGTGCCCCTCCCTCCACCCAGTTCCCCGCCGAGCCCCCCCTCCCCCCGCGATCCCTCCCTTCCCAACTCAGCCGAGTTGTGCATAGCCCGCAGGATCGCTGGAGGTCCCGCCTGGAAAACCGCGTCCCGGCGGGCGGCCAGTCCCTCCCGGACCCCCGTTCCGCTCTTCAGCACCCCCCCGCCCGGCCTCCCCTCTCCGCACGCCCCCCCCTCCCCTCCGATCTGGGCTTTGTCTTTTCCCCTGGAGGAGAACCAGAGGGCCGGCCGAGCGCTTCTGCGCGCCCCGCGCCTGGGACCGGGAGAGGGCGGGTCGGCGGGCCGGGGCAGCCCCGGCTGGCGCTGCGCGGGGCCCGGGCCCGATCGCCGGACGGGGTCGTGGGGGGGGGGGGCTTCTCCCCGCGCCCGGCTTGTCTGGCTCTGTCCTAAGCGCGCCATAATTCCGTTCCCACCGCCCCCCCGGAGGGCGCCAAGCCGGAGAAAGCCCGGCCTGTATCAAAGCAAGCCTTCAGACCCTTCCCGGGGACGCACCGGGCAAGCTCGGGATGCCACGGCGCTTCTGCCTGCGGCGGCCCCCTTCTTTCTGTGCCGCTCCCGCACCCCCCGGAGGCCGCAAGCCGCCCGCCATGGATGAGCAGCCCTCCGCGGGCTCCAGCTTTCGTGGCTTCCCGAAAGGCGCGACGCGCGTCCCCGGCAGCGCCAACGTGCGAGGGAGCGGCGGCGGCGGCTCTCGGCGCCTGGCCCGCGCCTGCCTCCTCCTCCTCCTCCCTCCGCCTGCCGGACGCGCAGCAGCCGCCTCCGTCCCCCCGCGCAGCCCCTCTGCCCGCTCCAGCGCTGCAGCTCCCCTCCTGGGGCCCGGATACCTTTCTCGCCCCTCCTGGCTCAGAGCTCTCCGTGTTGGTCACCATCGCCGCTGAAGCCCCCGCGTTCTTTCCTCCCCTGCCTCTCTCCCCGCAGGATGGCCAATGAGCCAGCCCCCGCGGGCCCCCTGCAGCCCCCTTTAATGGCCCTCTAGGCGCATCCCACACTTCGGGCCGCCCTCCGCCACTCGCCGCCCGCCAGAGGTGTGAAGAGCAGGCCGGCGCAGGGCGTGCGCGCCACGGCCATCCGAGGGGCTCTCAGGCTGGAAGGAGGCAGATCAGCCTGGCCTGCAAACGCCTCGCTTTCTCCGCTCTCGCACACCCACCCAGGCACGGTGGCCCTGCGGGCGGAGAGTCAAGGCGAGCCGAGGCAGCTGGACGCCAGCAGCTCCGGCGCAATTTGGAGAAATGACCACGTAAAATCGATGTGGCGCCATAAGGCCAACTTACAGGATGACCATGAAATACGCAACTTAAAACTGCAGGCTAAACGAGAGAGTTAAATGCACGGTCCGCTGTTGGCGATTTGCTGAGCTGGACTGGCAAAGCATTTCTTTTTAAGGTCAACAAGTCTTTCTTTGTTTTGTTTTAATTTAACATTTTGGCTCTTTGATTCATTAGCAAAAAAGTGAACATTTCATTAAAAAAAA
Source organism: Varanus komodoensis (assembly GCF_004798865.1). NCBI lineage: Eukaryota > Metazoa > Chordata > Lepidosauria > Squamata > Varanidae > Varanus > Varanus komodoensis. The sequence goes on along the minus strand of NW_025336565.1, from coordinate 182,360 downwards.
GTAAAATGGGGGACTGCCCCCACTAATGAATTTCAAAAGCCATTTTCTTCTTCTTTTCAAATGATCTCAGTGTTCATATTTGCACACTGTTGTGATTCAAGTCACAACCAGGCAGTCCATGTTGTTCCATGAGTACCATTCCCCAACCTGGCGCTCTCCAGATGTGTTGACTGCAGCGTCTTTCATCACCAGTTAGCAGGGCATTTGGGAGTTGTAATCCAACATGTGCCATGATGAAGAACAAGACCAAGCGAAACATCAGTGGTATTCCAGAGCTTGATTTCTGAAAATGTGTCTGTTAGCGTGTATGCCATGGCAGAATTACCAGTTCACCCCACCATAGATCTATGTACATCTGTAAAACCTGACTTTTAATTATTTTGGGAAGTCAGCAAGAGAGGTGTCTCCTGTTGCTTCACCCCGCCACGCTTGGGACGAGGCTACGCTGACTTTTTTTCCTGTTCTTCCACTCAGTGGGTTGCATCCCGTGTGACTCTGTCGTAAGAACAAGCCCAATCTAGCCCATTCATGTCTAGGATACAACAACCCATAATTTGCAGCCATGGGAAATATGTAAGCAAGTGTAAAGGGTTTTTTTGGGGGGGGGGGTTGCTCCATTTCATGTATAAACAGGTGGGATTTGAGCCAATGGAGGAAAATTATTGTGGTGCCACCCCAGGGCCCAGCTGCTGTGAAATGTGCAGACTTCATGTTTGGTATAATTGACAAAAGAAATTAAAACGCACTGGCCCAGATTGTACTCGCCTCACACAAATCTACAGTCTGATTTCACTTACAAATCTGTGGACTGTGCAGGTCACTGCACCTTGAAATGGATATGATGGGGTGGGAAACAGGACAGATGTTAAAAAGGCTGGAGCAACTCCCATAGGAGGAAAGGTTACAGTATCTGGGATTGTTGAACTTGGGACCAAGGCGAGTTACGCGTGGCCTGGGCGACGTGGAGAGAGCGCCGTGCACGGGTCCCCCCCCCGCCCCAAAGCCGACTGTGGGCACATCAGGGTGGGGTGGCCACCAGTCCAGCTGCTTTGGGGGGGTGGGGCGGAGAAATTCCCAGAGAAGGAGGCATTCAGTGGCTGTGAACTCCATCTTCAGATGGCTACCTCCACACTGAAGGCAGCGTGCCTGCGTACACCAGTCGCTGGGGAACATGGGTGTGTGGGGGGCTGCTCCTGCACTCATACACTGCTTGTAGGGGATGATGGTTTGTTCCTTCCTTTTTTTCAAACAATGGGGAAAAAAGTAGAAAATGTGGGTTTTGTTGCGCAGCCAGTGAAGGGCCCCCGAGTTTTTGAAAGTTAGGCTCTGACTGCAGCTCGAGAGTCGCTTCAGCAGAGCTGGGCAGGGGACTCTCGCCCCCGGAGCACATCTGGCAACCAGAGGGGGATATGCTTGCGGGGGGGGGGGCGAGAAGAGAGGGTTACCATGCTCAGGGTGGCAAGGAAAATGCATCTGGGCCAAGCCAGCTGTGGCAAGGAGGGGAATTTGTCCCCCGTGTGCAGGTAGAAGAACCCAGATGTGCGCAGAACTGGGAAACAGCGCCGAGCAAAAGCAGCCCCCGAAAGACGGGTGGAAGCAAGGGGAGGAACAGGGGTGCGTGTCGTGGAGGGGCTGGGCGTGGGGAGGCGACGGAACCGGGCAGGTGGGGGCTGACACGTGTGTTTCCAAGGGAAGCCCCCTCCTCAGATATTCCAGAAATCGCACTCCCTAGGTCAGCGAGATGGCCCCGCCCAGCGCTTGAGGCTTTTTGCCCCACTTCACAACAGTCCGGCGAGGTAGGCAGTGACAGGGGTGTGCGCGTGTGTGCCGGGCGAGGAGAGTGGCGGCTGAAGGAGCGGCCCCAGGCGACCCTTGAGGTCCGCATTTTATGGGCCGGCGAGGAAGAAAGTCCGGCCCGAGAAGCCACGCGGAAAATCGGAAGCTCGCCAGGATGAGGAAGGGGCTCTGAGGAGGTGCTGCTCCGCAACTTCTATCAACCCCGGGCTGTACTTCAGGTCCCATCCTCCTGAGGCATGGCCAGCCGTGTTTTACGGCAACCTCCATTATCTCCGCCCAGCATGGTCAGAAATGCTGGACTACTTCTCCCATCACCCCATAATAGAAATTGTAGTCCAACACCTCTGGAAGGGCACCTGCTTGGCCAAAGCTGCTGTCAAGGAGGGAATGTTCCACTGCGAGAGCCGTGTGACTTTGATGGCTGTATTTACGCCCCCGAATCTTTCCTGGAGTTTTAAAAACTTACAACCTCAGGAGTTTTGTCATTCCAACAGCTTTCCATTTTATTTCCGGTCCTATCCTGTCCCACCTTTCCAGCCCTCCTTGCAGAACTGGAGTAAAAGCAGATTAATGGGGTGTAAACAAACAACAACGAAGAATCTTGCGAGTCCTCGCAGACGTTCTTTCCCAAGAACAGGCAGGAGACACGTAAGGAGAAGCGTGTCGTAAGGATGCCGGAGAGAAAGCGTGTTTCGCAAGGCGCATTGGTGGTTCAGTGGTAGAATTCTCGCCTGCCACGCGGGAGGCCCGGGTTCGATTCCCGGCCAATGCAACTTCCCTTTTGAGCCCCAACCGAATGCTTTTTTTGCCGATTTGCAGGAATCGACGTTCCCAATAGGATAATTATTTTTCTCCGCGGGGTACTTTATTCTTGCATGCGTAGAAAGAGAGAGCGTGGCCTCAAAGCTAAATCAGGCCGTTTGGTAGAAACATGCATGGAGTAAAGGGGAAAAACAGTCCTGACCGTGAGTATTGGCAGCGGTAGGAAAGGAAGGAAGCAACATTTTATATCTTTTGAAATGAGCGGAGGTTAAAAAGAGACGCGTTGCATTGGCCGGGAATCGAACCCCGGCCTCCCGCGTGGCAGGCGAGAATTCTACCACTGAACCACCAATGCGAGCTGCGCCACAGCTGGATGGCCGCGTCCATGGCATAAGACGCCTTCTCGGCGTGTGTGGGGCAGTTCCTCCCTCGGGAAGTGAAATATATTTTCTTTCAATCCCTATTTTCCAGGTCACAGAAAAGAAAAACGCAAGAAAACTCGGAAAGTCCTCCCAGCTCCGAGTCAAGCTGGGGGTGGGTTTGATTATTTTACAGCTCGCTGCCCCTCGATCTTTCCCGTCCCCAAGGTTATTTAGGGACCAAGGTTCCTCCCGGGAGAGGAGCCGCAGGAAGGAAGAGCGTGTCTCTGCGCGCGTGCAGAGCGAGCCTGTCCCCCTCGCCCCCCCCCCGCCCCCGCCAGGCGAGCAGGGGCCACGTGCGCCGTCCGCGGCGTTGCCCTGGGCGCTTCGGGGTCTTTGATCCGCAGAGTGAGCGCCGCGACCCGCCGCGCCCGCGACCCGCCCGTCGCAGCGCGCCCCCCCCCCCGGCCCCCGGGGGCTCCGGCAGGCGCAGAGGGTGCGAAGGCTCGTGCCTTCTGGCCGGCGAGCGCGGCTCTTGTCGACGCCCGGGAGGTGCTAAAAGGGTGTCACTTAGAGGGGCGCATCAAAGGGCAGGCGCCCGGCGGGGGGCCATTCGCACCTTGACGTGTGGTTGGTTTTCCCACGGGTCTTTCTGCGGGGAGGGGAGGGGAGGGGAGGGGAGGGGAGGGGGCTGTCTGAGAATCCCCTGCAGCGGGTGGAAAGAAAAGCTGCGAAGGGGCGTCGATTGTGCCCGGTCGCATTTGCTCCGAGGAGGGAGGGGAAGCTGCGCCCTCGCTGCGCTGGGCTCGTCTGTTGCAGGCTAAGCGTGTGCGCCGGGAGAACACAAGCCCTGCACTGCAGAATAGAACAGAATAAAACGGAATAGGATAAGTCCGACACTTTAAATACGTGGAGGACCCGGTTGTCCGCAGGGCGAAGCTAGCTGTAAATGCTAGGAGCTGGGCAAGAGGTCGCCTGAGCTTGCGTCTCTTTCTTCCCACTGTGCAGCTTCTCCGGGACTAACGGTGTTCGAGTCGTGGGGAAGTGTGCTTTTGGGACACGTGTGGGCATCTGTTGTTGTGGGAGCCGATGAACACCGAACAGGGGGATGCCGAGCAAGGCACCAGGTAGACAGTCGCCAACAGCTGTGCGGCACGTGTGAATAGAGAGGTCCCTATTCACACGGCGCCCTCGGCAGCTGCATTGGTGGTTCAGTGGTAGAATTCTCGCCTGCCACGCGGGAGGCCCGGGTTCGATTCCCGGCCAATGCAACCGGGGTCCCCCCCCTTTTTTTCCCCAGAGGCCCCCATCTTTAGCCTTAAGGGCTCTGCGGCGCAGCTCCAGCAACCCTGCTCCACGTCCACCCCTTTCCGCTCCACGAGCCTTCCTCGCACCCCGCGGGCGCAAGGCTGCAGCCTGGAGCTGGGGGGGGGGGTTCCCTTTGTCTGAACGCTGCTTTGTAAACACCCGGAGAAAGCTCGGGCAGTCTGCACAGCCGTCCCGGGGGGCGGGGGCGGGGGCGGGGGCGGGCGGGCCTGGCCTCCTCTCTCCCCAGCCCCGGGCGACCCCCGCGTCTCGCCCGCCTCTCGTTTGTTCCCAAGGCTGGGAAGGGCTTCCCGCGCCGACGTGTCAATTGCCCCCCGGGAGCCTCGCCGGCCCTTTGATGCAGCCCCGTGCGGCTGCCTTCGCACCTCCCGGGAGGCGCCCTCGGCCGGCCAGGAGCCCACGAGCCTTCGCACCTCCGGGCACCTGCCAGCGACCCCCGGGGCGGGCGCGGACCGAGAAGAGGAGCAGCGCGTTAGCCCTGGACCTGGCAACGTGGAGATCTATTCCGGGGGCTCCCTGCCCGTGGCGGCTTTTATCCTGAGCTTTCCGGGAGCGAGCCACGGTGCTCCAAGGCGGGGAACCGACCCGGGGAACCGAGGACAGCATAATGGATAGGTCTTATCAAGCTCCGAATAAAAGCTGCACTGGGTAGGGAGCGCCACGGGCCTAGGAGTCCCCGGTCCATGGATAGGCCCTATAAAGTTCCGAATAAAATCTGCCGTCGATAAAGAGCCCCAGGTGTATAGCAGTCGCCAGCCTCCCGCATGCCTGGAGGGGTTATCCTAAAAGGGCAGCTTTTTCTATTTGGATTTATCTGCGTTCCGTCTCCCACCTCTAGGATGGGCCGGGTGCTTTGGACGGAGCGACAAACGTTTCAGGAAAGCTTGGATTATTTCTTCCAGTCCTTAATCTGGTTCCCCCTGCATTGCCTCGCTTCTCAAGGGGCGAAATCCAGCTGTTGGCCAGCGCATTGGTGGTTCAGTGGTAGAATTCTCGCCTGCCACGCGGGAGGCCCGGGTTCGATTCCCGGCCAATGCAACGAGTTTTTGCATTTTGGAGCCATTCTGCTCGGAATGGTCTGGTGTTTTGCTCTGGCACCTCCTGCGAATAAAAACGCACTTTCCCGATATTTCGTCTTCTAAGCTAAAGCAGTTTTTGCAGCGCACACCAATGTCCACGTGCTAAGAGTAAGCTCCATTGAACTGAATGGGACTTACTCCCCAGTAGCTCTGCCGGCTGGCCATACTGGGAACAATGGGATCTTTTCTGCTTGTACCCAATCTAACATTTCTAGCTCTGGCATTCCTCCACAAGGATATTTTTGTGCAGAGCCTAAAAGTGAATCATGCAAGCTTATGCCAGCTTCCCTCCGTTCATCTCAGCGGGACCTATTCTGAATAGGCAGGCACAGGATCGTGCTGGAAAGGTTCGGAGCGGGGCAGGGTGGGTGGCTAAACGGCATGGCATTTGCCAAGAGGCACCACCTTGCCCTCAAAGTGCCTTTTCAAAGTGTAAGATTGGCTTTCCGAGACAGTTAAAGTTTTGTAAAGGTTCCCCAGGCCCAAGGTTGACCTAAAAGTTCTGGGATGAAGTGAAAAACGTAGGTGGTACAGTTCACCTGGTCTCTGGGCCTTTTAAAGACAAAACTGTACACCATTGTTTCATTATTTCTTTGTAAAAAAGAGGGTGAGAAAATGGAAGCGGCTTCCCAGTCCACTTCTGGCGACAGGCTTCAAACTGGGGAGCAGGGGTGGTTACAGGGATGTGTGGGGGGGGTCCACCTGATCTCCCCTTTGCAAGCTCTCCCCCTTTTTGAAAAATATAAATGCTATATCACATACTCGGGGTGGGCCTGCAGGCTTGCCCTCCCCAACAAGCTGCTCTCCAGATGTACCGGACTACAACTTCCATAAACGCCCAACCGGCCCATGCTGGGAGTTGTAATCCTGGCCAAATGGCAGGCACCAGGTCTGGGCCATCCTTTCGCCCCGTGCCCTCGCTTTCTGTGCCGTGGGAACCAGTTCAGGCATCAAAGGCTGGCTTCCAGCCGCTCACACCTTGGTTTGGCGTGGTGGGGGAAGAATGCACAAAGGTGCCCCCCCCCCACAGCTCAGCAAATGGGGGGAGCCTTTGGTCGCTGCTCTGGGAGGCTAAAGTTTTGCCGGAGAAACAAGAGGCTCTCTCTGTCTTAGAATATCTTCTTAGGATCCAGGGTGGGACAGAGGGGGGGTTCCCACAGGTTCTACAGGACCTGGAGTCATTTGGTAGCCTGCCAAGCCATTTGGAGCCCCTCCCCCCACAACTAAAAAGCTTCTTTTGATGTCTTCTTCTTCTTCTAACTACTTTGCCATTACTACTTTACAATCACAACCCTTTGAGGTAGGCTGGGCTGAGAGCCTGTGACTTGGCCCAGACATCCAGTGAGACTAGAACCTGGATCTCCCTGGTTTCCAGGACAGCTTGATGGGTAAGGGGGGGGGGACAATTTCCACATTTTGGGAAGAGGTTGTGCTGTCCTGAGGACTTCACATGGGGGGGTGACACCCCTTGCCCCCTGCCCAAATATCTCCTTTGATTTGCTACAGGAAAATACTAGATTGCAAACTCCTCAGAACAGGGACCTGCCCATTGATATGTTATAAAAACCATGCAGGACAATGATTTATGGTGTCATGATTATTCCTGCTGTTATTGTAATTAGCAAGGAGTGCAACATTCTACAAAGTATAAATGGAAGGCCTCTGCCCCAAAGAGCTTGCAATCTAAAAAGCAATGCGAAGGAAACAGCAGGGAACATGCAGGAAATGGGGAAGCCTATGCATCCATTTCAGTTACATGGGTTCTGGCAAACATGGCAAGGCCACAGTCTTGAGGCCACCTGCTTTGGTTTTATTTTTATTTTTCTACTAGAACCTAGAGAGGCACTAACTGCAACCAGGACGAAGGAAGTGCGCTGGAATGGCACGAGTCCATGCCCAGAGACTTGATTTGAGGATTGGGGCCCAATGGGGAGGGGGCAATCTTCCCCATCATTGATTGCATCCCGGAAATTTCTTAATTTCTTGCATCAGGGGAGTCATTTTTGCTGTTTTTAAAAAGTTGGGGAGTCTGCAATCTTTGCTGATCTCATCATCCTGATTTAGTTCTTCCCCACTTTTGTTGTAGGAAAATCGGGGCTTCGTGCCAGCAGCCTGCTGAGCAGTCAAGCCACACCCCCAGCTCCCCTTCATCGTTTGCTCCCCTCTTAATTTGGGGACTGAAGGTGTGCCCTCTTTGGAGTGGCCAGGCAGAGTTCGTGTGGGAAGCTTCATCTGGTGAGATGAAGGGGGTCATGTGCCATATGTCACATCATCAGATCTGACTCCCTCCCCCACACACCCCAAAAGGATCCTGGGAATATTTCTTCTGAGTGTCATCTGTGCATTTCCCAGAATCCCTTGGAGGAACACATGGCCAGTACGAGCAAGGAGAAATGGCCATGTGAAACGAGCCATCGGACGGACTACTCAAAGTTTATCATACGGTGGGCACAGAAATTGGATTATTTAGCAGAACAGTTGTGCGGGAAGCTGGGGTGGGTGGGAGCTGCCGTTCTGCGGTGGAGGCCCCACTGGTAGCAGAAAGCTCCAGGTTTAAGGGTCAGTTCCTGGCAGCATCTCCAGGCAGGGTTGGGAAAACCTCCAGCCGGCTGTGGCTGCTGGTCTGTGCCGATGAGGTTGGATGTCCAGCGGTCTGCTCCGATCAGGTGGCCGGGATGGTGATGCAGAGATCCGTGTGGTTCTGCTGTGCTGCTTCAGATGGGTGTGCAGATCTGGGAGAGGCACCTTGAGGTCATCTTGCCCTCTGGAAGACATGTGGGCCTTCCCGGGTGAGGAAGGATGGGCGTGGAGAAGCCAGGGGACTGGTGGGGCAGCTCCCCCCCGACTAATGAAACTGAGGAGGAAATGTGGGAGGGCAGGGCCCCCTGAGTAGGAAAAGGCCGCTGGGAGGCCCCCCCCACCGGCTCCCTCCCCAGTTTTTCCAGGGCCTTGGACAAAGACCACATGGTCATGGGGCATGGACCGAGAGCAGGCTGCTCCTGGGCACTGGCAGTGAACCCTCCCTGTGCTCATGGGCCGTCAGCAGGTTTAATTAAAGGGATGGAGCGGCCCATTAATGGCCCCTCCCCAGGGGTCTCGCTGGGGCACTCTGCTCGCCACTCTTGGCTGGTTTGCTCATCAAGCAACCTTTGTTCCTGGTCAGGAGCCCTGCCCTTCCCACAGGACCAGGTCCCCCGGCCCCCGGCCCTCGCCCTCCTGCTCCAGGTCACCAGAGAGCTTGACGGCAACCAGAAGCCCTGTGGGGGGGGGGGGGGGGTGCTGAAAATATTTTAGGACACAAAAGAATGTTGAAGGAGAAACGGTTTCAGCCAATGCCTGTGGGGAGCAGAAGGTGCCAGATGTTGGAATTCTGGGATGAAACGCTGGCCTGGGTTGGGGGAAGCTGCTGGGAGAATTTTTTTTTCTTTTTCTTTTCTCTTCGATTTACATCCTGCCTTTTTCCTACAAAGGGCTCAAGGCAGCTTACATCATTCTCCTCCTCCATCTTATCCCCACAACAACGACCCTGTGAGGTGGGTTGGGCTGGGAGTCTGTGACTGGCCCAAAGTCACCCAGTTGGCTCCATGGCTGAGCAGGGAGTGGAACCCAGATCCTCTGAGTCCCGGGCCCATGCTCTTAACCACTACGCCACGCTGGCTCTCAATTCAGAGACATGGGTTAGAATTCAGAATTCAGGGACATGGGTTGGAACCTTCTCCAAGAAGAATGGAGGATATGCAGAATCCAGCCAGGGACTGATGGGAGTCGTGGTGCAACAGATCGTAGGAAGCAGCTGCCTTCTGGACATAGGGGGCCACTTCGGATGATACCCTCAAAGCTGTCTTGGCCATTCAGCTTGCCCCCCCCCCCCCCCAAGGCTTCCCATCACTGAATCTCCAGAAGCAGAGCAATGTTTCTAAGAGGAAGGGTCCTAGGAAGGTGACCCCTTCCTCAATGACCCACAAACAAGATGGACAGCATTTCAGATGTATGCAGATACAAGTGTTACATTCTCCCCCTCTCTTGTGGCACTAGAATAAGCTGGGTGACGGGAAGCTCAGGGCAGAAAAGGAAGGGCTTCTTTGGCCCACCCAGAGTTAATCTTGGGATGTTGCTGCCCCAAGATTTATTTATAACATTTCTATGCTGCACCCATCGCCGAAGCCTCGGGGCGGCTCACAAGGAAAATAAATAAACAAAGCATAGAACAATATTAAAAATTTGGAGTTCTTGGCAATAATATAAAACCATTAAATAAAAACACAGATTAACAATTAAAATATCATTTAAATAAAAAGGTCTTGGCCTGGCGCTGAAAAACAAATAACGACGGCGCCAGGTGGGCTTCTCTGGGGAGCGCATTCCATAAGTGGGGCACCACCTCAGAGAAGGCCCTCCTCCAGGTACTCACCCTCCTAATATCTTTCACGGAGGGCTCCCGGAGAAGGCCTCTCCCGCTGATCTCAGGGGGCGGGGGGGGGGCATATATGGACACAAGTGCTCCTTTAGATAGCCAAGATGAAGGGGTGGCCATTAGAAATATGGAAAAATTCATGGAGGACTAGCAATGGCTGCCATGAGTCAGAGTGGCTCTACGCTGCCTCATGGATTAATGGGAGAAGGCAATACAAAGCCCCTCACGACACACAGGGTCACGGAAGGAACACCGCTTCCTCTCACGACGCACCCAGGTGCTCCACCTCACCTCTGAGGCCGCCTTCCACATGCCACCCCAAGAATGACAACAAGAAGGACCTTCTCTGTGGCGGCCCCAAGTTATGGAATTATCTCCCCACTGAGGCCTACCGGGCACCAGGTTTATTACGCATCTTTTCAGGACCAGATTAAGAGTTGTTCTCTTTGCTGAGGCATTTTATTGTTTAGTTGCAAAGTCGTGTCCAACTCTTTGCAACCCCATGGACAACATTCCTCCAGGTTCTCCTGTCCTCCACCATCCCTCGGAGCCCACCCAACCCCACACCCACCTCCTCGGTGACCCCATCCAGCCACCTCACCCTCTGCCGTCCTCTTCTCCTTTTGCCGTCAATCGTTCCCAGCATCAGGCTCTTCTCCAGGGAGGCCTTCCTTCTCATTAGGTGGCCAAAGCATCTGAGCTTCGCTGAGGCGTTTTCCAGTGCCGAATGGCCCACTGGAATGGCGGCTGTGGGGTGAATGGGGAAATCACCCACTGTTTTTCTGCAGGCCTAAGTTTGGGACTGGTTTTAGCTCTTAAGTTGTAAAAACGCGGCTTAAAAGTGGCTTTGATTTTTAATGTAATCTTATGGTGTCTCATTCTGCATGTTATCGTATTTCTTACTCTTTATCACCACCCAGAGAGCTTCAGCTATTGATTAATTGATTAATCAATTGCTTTGATTGCCTTTGTGTCTTGTTCATGGGCTTCCCATCCGGGCAACAGGCAGTGCCACACCTGTCCAGAAGTCAGGTCTTATCAAAGGATTTGATTACATTTGCCTGTCCAACCCAGAAAATGCCCCCCCCCCCCCAGCAGTATTTTTGCGTGGTAGAGTTGTAAACCTACACAGCATGGGAAATCCTCCCTCTTCGCATTGTGCTAATAGCTGTCAACGGAATATGGCACTTCAGACCTGCTGGTCGTCCTTTTAATAAAACTCAGTATTGCATATACAATATTCCATTTATTCCATGCAGGTTATTTATATGAAAACATGCCACAGTGCAAGATGGGTGTTTTTCATATATCCCTGTAGACTGGGCACAATCGGGTAACCTGAAATGGAATGACCTGGGGTAGGATGAAGGGGCTAAGCAAGAGCCTAGTCCACATTGAGGAGGCACACCTCTCTGTTGGGCTGTACTGCTTCAGACTGGGGTTTCTAGGGGTGGTCACACCTGTGTGCGTGCGTGCGTATGTGTGGAAGAACATTGGTGCCCGGAGGAAACCTTTACCTGAGCATTAGAGGAGGCGCACCGAGCTGTGATGGCCGAGTGGTTAAGGCGTTGGACTCGAAATCCAATAGGGTTTCCCTGCGCAGGTTCGAATCCTGCTCACAGCGCGAGGCCCGGCTTCTCCCCCGGGCTTCGTTTTGGATCTCCCGCGAGGCGCGCAGGCGGCTTTGCGCCGCTCCGCTCCGCTCCGCGGGGCGCCCCTGGCCGATGGCGCGCGGCGGCCACCCCTGCAGCCCGCACCCCGAGAACGTCCTCTTTCTTCCCCAGCGTGCATTCACCGGTCCCATGTGCCTGCACATTATTGCATTTCAGGGAGAGCCCCTCCCCACCCCGCAGAAACCGAGGGCCATTTTCTTCCTTCGCACTTCCGCAAATAAACCGTAATTATAAAAAGGAGAACATCATTTTAATGAGAGCGCCTCACGCCGCCTTAACCAGGAAGCACCTTCCCTTGAGAACGTGCGGGCGGTTTGTGGCGAGAGAACAGCACTCTGCACATGCTCAGAGGCACCCCCGCTCTTGGAAATGTGGGGAAACGTTGGGAACGAGGTGGGGGACCTAAGGCACTCTTTGAGCTTCTCGCTTTCCAAGGATTAGGCCTCAGGTTTACCTTTGGAAGAGATAAGAGTATACCTCTGATTTGGTTGCCGGAGTGACTCCCCCCCCAACCACCCCCGGGGAGCCCCGGACCGTTTCTTCGCAGAGACCTGGAGGGCCTCGCGCTCCCCCCTGGAAGCGACTGGAGCTGAGCCCAGGATCGGGGCCCCGCTGGGAGCGCCTTGTGCCCGGCGGAAGGCGCGCCTTTGAAGTGAAAATGCGCGCGCGTGTGAACGGGGGGCCGCGGGCCGGGCACGGGCACGGGCACGAGCACTCGCCGGGCAGCTCTGGCCCCCAGCAGCCCGAGCGCTTCCCTGAAGGGGCGGGCGGGGCGGGGCGGGGCGCTGGGTTTCCCTTGGGAAAAATCCCCTTTTCTCCTCGGCCTCCGCCCCCTGTTTATGGGGGAATTGCAGCGGAAGCCTTTGATGAGGGCTCTTAGCACCTGGCGGTGTGTTGACAAGCGCCCCCCCCCCCGCCCTCCTCACCTTCTGCTGTCCACGCGACCACAGGGGTACCTGGAGGGGGGAGGGCAGCTGGGGAGGGGGCGTGCCGCCGCCGCTCCTGGGTGAATTTCAAAGTGACCTCAAAGGCGAGCAGGCCTTTGTGCTCTCAAAGCAACTGCTCGGCTGAAAGCCCGTGCCCCTTTTTCGCCCTCCCCTGCAGGGCAGGCAGGAGCTCAACAGATGCAGCTGCGCTTGGCGTGGAGCTGTGGGGGAATCTGCCCGCCGAATGTCTGCCAGGCGGTCCCGAAGGGGCTCCTCTTCCCCCTCCCTCCGCCCCTGTGCAGGCCCATCCCGGGGGTTTCCGGTCGCATCTGGGGGCCCCCACCCGCAGGGAGACAGGGTTGGAAGAGCAGGGACAGAGACTGAAAGCCCCCGCTGCAGGGGGCTCGAGGAGACTCTTGGAGGCCAGTCCCTTCAGCTGGATTGTCCTTGGGGGGCTCCTGCGGATGTCAGACTTTCGGGGAGGCGATTATCGGATTAGTGCTAAATTAAATAGTTCATTCCGCCAGCCCCTTTATTCTCAGCACGCTCGACAAAGCACTGCAAAGAACAGCTCGGGCTGACTTTGGGGGCTGCGTGCGTGTTTGGGGGCCAGCGAGCGCAGGGGGAGGGAGATGCCCAGGCATGGCTCGAAAAAGTGTGTTCCCAGAAGACCTCCTCAGCAGCGCCAAGGATCACCAGGGTTTTCTTAAATTGGCGTCTACTCCCGTGCAGGGAAGGTTTCTGGCAGCAGCAATTGCTGGGCATAAGGCCGGATTCAGTGAACGGGGCCTTCAGGAAGAGCTAGTCCTGCGAACATGTCTTTGTCTGCACAACTGCACATGAGCCCTGCTCTCTTGTGCGTCTTGTCGCCCTAATACCGTCACTGAGCATTCAGACGATTCTAGCTTCCTATATTTCCCATGCATTAAATGGTGTGTGTGGAGAAACACTGGGGTTAATTTGAGCTGTGGTTGAGTCCCTGGACCTGTTCTCAGTGGCTGGGTTCACTCAGCCCTTGCAGGCAAAGACACAGAAGGAATAAATAATAATAAGAATTCCCTTCACTAGTTAGATCTCATCTCACCTGGAACCTTGGTGTCCAGTTCTGGGTGCCACGATTTAAGGAAGATGCAGAAAAATTAGAAAGGGTCCAGCGGAGGGCAACAAAAATGACCCAGGATTTGGAAGCACTGCCCTGTGAGGAGAGACGGAGAGAACTGGGCATGTTCGGCCCTGAGGAGAGAAGACTGAGGGGGGACACGGTACCCCTCTAGAAGGACCTCAAAGGCTGCCACAGAGAGGAAGGCCAAGATCTCTTCTTGCTGCTGCCAGAGGGTAGGACGCGGCATAGAAATGTTATAATAATAATAATAATAACCAGGTCAAGTTACGACAACCCAGATTCAGGCTGGGCGTCAGGAAAAGCTTCCTCACAACACAACAGTGGAACCAGCTGCCCAGAGAGGTGGGGGGCTCTTCCACACTGGAGACATTCAAAAATAAACTGGGGAACCATAGTCCGAGCCATCTGGGGGGGGGGGCATCAGGTTGGGGAAGGCTGACAGAGTACAATGACTGAGCATGAAGCTTTTTACGGAGTGACAACACAAGGACAGGTCTCTGTCCCACAAAGCTTACAGCAGAAAAACCGGTATGGAGAGGGGGACGAGAGAGGACTGGGAATAAAATGAAGGCAGGGGATTGTGTGTGTCTGTGTGTGTTTATTTCAGTCACAAGTGTGTCCTATGTAGCAGCACTCACACTGCTACGAACCCCTACACACACCCCCCCCTTGGAAATTGCAGGGCAATACATGGAGAAGCACAAGATGAGTGGAGGGAAGAGACTTGGATGGCACTGAGGGGAGAAGCGCTGCGGGGGGGACCTTTCCCTGCTGCCCCCCAACTCCACCGATCACATGTCTAGAGGAGGTTACCCACTGAGAAAGGACCCCGGTGGCCCGAGGCCACCCTGCTGGGTTGTCTCCATGGCAGAAGAAGCTTGGACCCTTTTACAACCTGTTGCTCACCTGCATCGAAGACAGGCAGAAAGGGGCCCTGGGGCTTGCTTAACGCTCCTCTCCGCTTTATCCTCACAACAACCTTGTGAGGTAGGCTTGCTGTCCAAGGCATCGAACCTCAGTCTGCCCAAGAAAGAGAGAGGAGAGAGAGCTGGTGGGGTTGCAGTGGGGAAGAGACAAGAGTGTGGTTGGGAAGGGGGTGTAATGCGGATGCCACACATCCCAGGGGGCATTTCCTTCCTCGCTTCCACTCTTCAGGGGGAAGCTAGGAGCCCCCCCCCCCCATTTTACTGCTGGAGGCGAGCTTGGGGTTGGGTGGAGGCCTGGCAAGACAGATGTTCGGTTGCTTCGACAAAAGGCCACCAAAAGGAGGAGGGGGCCCAGCAGGTCACTTTGACAAGGCGAGGTGCTAACGCTCAGGGCCAGAAGCGCCCTGCTGGATTGGACCAAAGACTGGGCTTGCCCAGCCCTTGGGTTCCCACAGTGGCCCACCAGTTGCCGGTGAGGCGTCCGTGGGCAGGCAGGACAGGATCGCAAGAGCCCTCGGTGCAATCAGCCCCAATCTGGAGCCTCGAGGTTCCGATAGTCCTCAGGGGATGATGGGAATGGTAGTTTATCACACTGGGGAAGCACCAGGTTGGAATGGGCTGCACTTTGAGCTTGATACTCTGCCTCTGGCCCAGAAACCCTCTGAAGTTAGAAGGGCCCTGTGCCGTTTAATTACAGCTCCTCTGTCGATCAGCTAGAAGGGGGGTTTCTCCCAACTCCCTCCACCGCAGTGAGCCCTCTGCCCCATAGCCCAGGCCCTGCTCTCGGCAGAGCACCCCCATCCCCTTGGAGACAGGTGCTTTGGAAAAGGGGGAGCTCGGAAGGAAACAAGAGTTGGACTCTATTCCGTTCACAGGAGAGAGGGAGAAAGGGGGATCATACAGGAGAGGAGAGAGAGGTTTTTTCAAGGATTCATTTCATTTCCATCCTGCCCAACAGCCAAAGCACTCTGGGCAGTTCGCAACACTCCATCGAGTGCAATAGGTATACGAAAGACACAACTCCAGTAAAACACAGTACACAATTCGAATGTGCAAATTTAACACAGATTAAAATTCCAGTAGGCAAATTTATAACACAGTTTAACATCTATAACTATTTCATTTAAAACTAGACCGAACCCATCATGTGCCATTAAATGCTCGAGAAGAGAGAGCAGTTTTAACTCAGTGTCAAAACTCGGTGCCAGGCGGGCCTGTGAAGGTGTGTGTGTGTGTGGGGGGGGAACCATTTCCAAATGTTCTCCCTCGTTCACAGAAAACAGGTTCCAGGGTGGAGCTCGGTTGAAATCCTGGAATTGTGTGTGGACATGCAAGGAGCTGTCTCCATCTCTGATGTTTCGAGGGGTGTGTTTAATCCAAAACAGCACCAGCAGCAGGACAACTCCAAGTTTGGCAGGAAAAAAAAATGGGGGGGGGACCCATCCCAAAAAGGCCAGCTTGGAGGATGACTCCAAAACAGTCTGATGAGATGAGAGCAGCCACGGGGAGTGGGGGGGGGTGTGTGCAGAGGGACTGTGATGTGGGGTGTGTTTGTGTGCATATGAATGGAAGAGTGGGCTTTTCTGCAGGCAAGGAACTGACCAGCCCCGCTGGAAGCAACTCTTCCTTTCCTCCACCACCGCTTACTCGTTCAGGACTTCTCGTTGAGGCCAAAATGATGGTGGTCCTGCAAGGGAGGAGAGCGTGGCAGCAATTGTGCCCCGGTAACGCACAGTCATTGCAGGTAGACTGCTCCTGAAAATGGAGGCTTGTCCAGAGCAAATAGCCGCTATTTGAGGATCAAGTCGGATTAGTGGGCTTCCTGAGGACCACCACACTCAGCCATCTGCCAGCCCTCAGCCATTCTGTGGCAAAAGATTTCTAGACCTGCCTTACTCTCTCTCTCTCTCGAGCCCATGGCCAAGCCAGTTCCTCAAGCTCCTTGCTGCCGTCCCTGGGGAAGCGCCCCCCCGCCCCCCCCCCCCCCCACTGCTCCATGCCTGCACCATCCTCAATTTTTACAAAATGAGATTTATTTGTTTATTTATTTATTTATTTATTTAAAACATTTCTATGCCGCCCCATTCGGCGAAGCCTCGGGGCGGCTCACAACATACATTAAAATATAATACATTAAAAATATAAAACAAATTAACAATATAAAATAAGTCGCCCTGGCCTCTTCCCCCACCCCCAGAGTCACGGCTGGGGAGCAGAGCCTCGATCTTCTTTGCTGGTGGGAAAGTTCTCATCTTTTCCTGGCAACGGGTGTTTCCCACTTCCCCCCACACTTATGGGGAGTGGTGGCAGGGGTGAGGAGATGCCGGGGGTGGGGGGAATCTGTCAGTTCTGACACCTCCGCTTTTATGGCAGTGAGAGTCATTGTTGGTGGCACTTTCCCACAAGATGTACCATCTTAGGGCCACAATAAAAGCCCATTTAAATGCCTGATGTTCAGTGAGGCCCTGATCATTTAAAGTGTCACACGGTGGTGCTTACTCTAGAGACGTCAGATCGGCCGTTTGGCGAAGAATGCAGCATTCCCCGAAATGGAGGGACGGATGCCCTCCCCGGAATAGCCCTGTGAAATTCAGCATGTCCCTTGTCCTTTCTCTGGGCCATCCGAATGCAGCCAGACACAACCAGAGCGCCCCTGTTAAAGGCCAATCAATGCTCACGAGGGCTTGCACAAAGGGACAAATCCCTGCCCCACAGAGCTTACAATATAAAATTGACATTGGGAAGCTGCAGAGGAAAGGATGAAAAATAGAGCTGGAGAAATAATTGTGTATGAGTAGTACACAAAATATCTATGTACGGGCACTACTGTGAATTAGTGATTTAAGGGAGGAATATCCCTAAATGCAAAGGTGGCTTTCTCAACAAGATGGTTTTAGACATGGCCTTTCAAAAAGCATCAAGAAAGCCTGGAAGGAATTTTTTTCAGCTGACTTGTATTCCTTCCCAAAGGCCGAAACTGCAAGGCATCCAAATGCAAGCAGTGAGTTCAATGAGCCAGTTCTGAATTCTGTACAGGTTCACTTTGTTCAGGATCTTGGGTTCAAATTGCATCTCTGTCTCTCTGACCTGATCGGGCTTGGAAGTCATAATCCCCAGAGAGGTCTGCCTGGCGCCACCGTGATTTGTTTTTCAGCGCCAGACTAAGTTCTTTCTATTTAAAGAATATTTTAACAATTTTTAATATCATCGATAGGTTTTAATTTGCAGCCAGGGTGAATCTGGATTTTATGTGCACTATTTGTATTCTGTTTATTTATCGTATGTAAGCCGTCCTGAGGCTCAAGCGATGGTACGGCATACAACAATTCTAAATAAATAATAAATAAATAAATCGCCATAACTGCAGAGACGAGCAGAGCGCATGAGCTGAACGCTTGCTGATTCAGTGGTGACTCCCGGACTGTGTCATGGGTTGCCAGCCCAGAAACTCTGGATTGCTTATGGCTTAGGAAATGGTGCATAGCTGGGTTAACTCTGGGCTGTTTGATAGACAACCCAGAGTTTCCAGGTTGACACAACATGAAATGGCACTTTGGGGTGGATGTCAATTGCTGCCGAGTTTGTGGCACATCTGGCTACATCCAAGAGGGCCCATGCACTCCGGTTTGCATACTTCTGACACTGGAGGTCATGCATAGCCATCAGGACTAGTAACTTTGATAGGCTTTCTGCCACCGAATAAGATTACACTGCTAGCTCATGGTATCAGTTAATCCGCAATAACTTCCTATCTTCTGTTCCATCCATACTCGCTTCCTGATGGTTGATTGTTTCGTTGTCTGAAATCTTGACAGGGCCCTTGGGGCCTTCCAGATGTTTTGGCCTTCAGCTCCCATCAGCCCCAGCCAGCATGACTGACACTGAGGCAGTGCAGTTAGTGTTGGGAGATCTGGGTTCTATTCCCCACTTGCCCGTGAAGCCAGTCACTGACTTTCAGCCCAACCTACCTCACAGGGCTGCTGTTGCAAGGATATCTAAGCTGCCTTTGCAGGGAAAAGGCAGCATAGGAGTAAAATAAATATATGAATGTTGGGAAGCTCAGAACAAAATATCCTGAGAACCACAAGGTGCCCATCCCTGCGAGTGATGGCCTGCCCTGCGGGGTCTTACGCCAAGGGGATGAGGAAGGTGTGGCAGTCCAGATGTTGCACTGCAATTCCACCCTCTCCCGCCGTTTGTTATGCTGGCTTGAGCTGCTGGGCATCGCCATACGACAACATCTGGAGGGATTCCCCATCTCTGCAGAGGCAGGAACGATAACGAGTGTGCTTTCGTTGTGGCTCATTCCCCGAAATCCAGAAACGCTGGTGATGCCGTGGCTCTGTCTGAGCTCACTCTCATCCACCCACTGGGAAAAGTTGGACCTTACGGCATACGGGCCTTTCCGGGCCGAATTTCCATGAAGACAAGCTCACCATTGGTGAGCCTATTGGAAGAGATAGCCTCCCCCGACTTGGCATTCCTGAGATGTCTTGGCTACAATGCCCATCATCCACAACTGGCCCAAGCAAAGACCGGGCCAGCTTGGGAAAGGCTTTTTCCTGAGTGACTTTGGCGGGGTTCAGTGCCAGAGAAAAGGCCCCCCCCCCCCCCCCCCGCCACCTCCCAGCTCATCCCTTTGATGCTGGTTTGGAGGGAAGGAATAAAATATGCAAGGACGAGGGGGATTTGATGGGGTCTTTGTTACCCAGATGAGGGGAAGGGGGCCTCTAGAAATTAGACATTGTCCCTGCATAATCCCTTCAGTAATTGAGGCCTGGATATTAGTAAGTGAATGAACTTTCCTCTGGAGGTTAGCTAAATTAAAAAAGCAGGTCGGGCATTGCTTCATTGATCTAAACTGACTTCGGCACTTTGGATGCCCGTTGCATTGTGCGGGGGGTGGAGGGGGGGCTTAAGTTAGCCTTGCTGCAAAGACCCTTCTGGCTTTGTTCTCTTCCCCTCATCCCAGTTTCTTTGTCCTAAGGGAGCTTTGCCAAGGGACTGCGCTGGGGTGTGGGGGGGGGGTGTCCTGCTTTCTGCAAATATCAGCAGGTGAACATTTTCATGGCATGGTGATAAGAGCCAGAAGAACAAGAAACCAGGAATGATATTCGTTTAAAAATTTGCAAATATGCACGAAGTTCCTGCCTCGTTATTATCTGAGTTAGAGAGACATTTGAAATGTTACAAAAGTCCGTGTATGCCACCCAGAGAACTTCCACTGTGGGAGGGTGTAGAAATGAAACAGCAGCAACAACAGCGCAGAAATGCTGAACTTGGGGCTGTCCAAGCTTGGGGGTGCAGTTCTGGTTTTGGGTCTTGCTGTGTGTGCCATCTAAACAATCCCTTACTTGATGTGCCTGGCCGCTCTCCACACATTTCATTCCTTTGCTCCCTTCAGTTAAAGGCCCTGCATTTTTCTGCCACATGTTACGGGTTCTGCAGTCATCACTCTGTCCAGATGTATTCCAGGCATGCTGCGTCATGGATTATGTAGTCCTACAAGAAGCTTGCAAATGTTTGACCATGAGGTACACTCATTTGACTCAGTAAAACATGGGGAAAAGGCAACCTAAGGGGGCAGTATGGGTTAGTGGTTAGAGGACTGGGCTGGGACTCAGAAGATCGGGGTTATGGTCCCCACCAGGTCATGAAGCTCCCTGGGTGATTTTGGGCCAGTCACAGACCCTCAGCCTACCTCACAAGGTTGTTGTGAGGATAAAAGGGAGGAGGAGGGAGTTACCTTGGGCTGACTTGCAGGTTAGCCACTATTTCAGAAAGAGGCTCTGCCTTTACAAAGCTGGGCCAGAGTGCAGCTGGAACCCCCCCCCCCCCACCCTTGTGACTGCATCTCGGGGCAGTGACTTCCACACATTTTAATATACAGTGTGTGACAAAAGACCCTCTTTCACAGGTATCAAAGAATCACTTTCGCAGGGCCTCTCAGCTTGTGCTCGAGGGAGAAAAATGTTGCCTCTGCCCTCTTTCTCCCACCAGGTATCGTTTTATAAGTGTGTGTGGGGGGGGCACAGGCCATCAAATGCCAGAGCAAACAAGAACCATTAACCTGGTGCTCAGAACAATGCTGGTGCCATGTGGGACTCGTCTGGGAGATCATTCTAGAATGGGGGGCCACCACCGGGAAGGCTCTCTGCTTTGTGGCTGCCGTCCAAGGCCTTTTTGGAGAAAGCAATGGACAATGAATGCAGAGAATGGAAGGTTCATTGTTAATTTTGCGTTGTGTTTCTATCACGCCTTCTCTCCTCTTGAAGGAAGCCAAGGCAGCATACAAGGCTCTCCTCCGCTCTCCTCACAACGGCCCGGTGAGGTAGGAGAGGCTCTCAAAGTCAGTGAAGTTGCCCTGCGGACAATGGGGACTAGAACCCTGATGCGGCATTGGACGATATGCAACCAACGTTGGGCAGACGTGTTAGGCCAAACTGCCTTCCCCAGCCTGGCACTCTCCAGGTAGGAGGCAACACAACTCCGATCAGCCCCAGCTGCCACAGTGCTCCTGCTGGCCTGGGAATGATGGGACGTGCTGCTGGAAGGGAAGGCTGCTGAGAGGCGACTCAGGGTACCGAGCCCACCGACGGGCCGGCGGCTGCTGGAAGAGTCGCCGGGAGGGTCTCCGGTCTGCGCCGCCCCATCCCCTGGGGCCGCCGTCCCCACCCAGGGCGCGCCACTGCGCGGGCGGCAAGCCCCATCAACCCCAGCCAGCACGGCGGGCCGAGCGCTGGGGCGGGGCGCGGGCACCGGAGGCGGGCCGCCCCCCCGGCCGGCGCAAGGGCGGGGGCGGGCGGGCGTGCGAGCCACGCTCCGAGCCCCGGGCCGGGGCGGGGGATCAAAGCCCGGGGGCGGCGCGGCGCGGCCTGCCCCGGGGGGGGGGGGGGGGGGGGCGCGGGTATAAAGCGCCGCGGGGCCCGTGCGCGGGCGCGAGAAGCGCTGTCCCGGCCCGGAGAAGAGCGAGCGCCCCGGCCTGCCTCCGCCCTCGGCCCGCCAGTGATGAGGATGACAAGCCCCAAGTGGGAAGGCAAGGAGGAGAAGAAGGTAACGCGCCGGGAGCCCGGGAGCCTGGCGCGGGGGCAGCCCAGTCCGCCCAGCCCAGTCCAGCCCAGTCCAGCCCAATCTAGCCCAGCCCAGTCCAGTCCGCCCAGCCCAGCCCAGCCCAGTCTAGCCCAGTCCGCCCAGCCCAGCCCAGCCGGGCGCGGAGCTCGCTCGCCCGCCCCCTCGCCCCCTCGCCGGCTGCCCCGCGCGCCCCTCGGGGCTGCGCCCGCCCCGCGCGCTGCCTCCCCACCCCTCTCCACCTGGCGTTGCGTCTCTTCCCCAGCTGCTGAAGCCCTTGATGGAGAAGCGGCGGAGGGACAGGATGAACCAGAGTCTGGACCGCCTGCGCGTCCTGCTCTTCGAGGCCACGCAGGACGAGGTAAGCGCCTCTTCCCAGCCCGCCGTCCGCCCCTTCCCCTCCTCCCCGAACGCGCATCATACAGAGAATATTTTATTTTCATTCCTCCTCCCCCCGTTTCTCTCTCCCCCTCTTCTTTTGTCTTGTCTTTTTCTCCGCAGAGGCTGAAAAACCCCAAAGTTGAAAAGGCAGAAATTTTACAAAAAACCGTTCAGTTTTTGAAGACGCAGCCTTTATCAGGTATACGGTTTTTGGTATCCTTTTCTCTCTTTCTCTCTTTCTTTCTCGTAAAAAAAAAAGCGAACAAACTTTGGAGAGAAGCAAAGGGGAGGTGTGAGGGTGGGGTGGGGAAGCTTTTTGCACTTGGGGAGACCCCCAGAATGCCCCACCCCCCACGCTCCTTTCTGCTCTCCCAAGTTCAGGACTGGGCTTCCTTTATGGAGTGGGCCCCTTCCATATCTGGCCTTCCGCTCCGTCCTCTGCCTTTGCCTTTCCCTGGCATGACTGTCTTCTCCGGGGGGTCTTGTGGTCACTTTCCTATATATGGGTTGGTCCTGCCCCAGTGACGGTTGGGCATGCTGCTCCGCTCCGCTCCGGCTGCCCTCGTTCAGGACTGCTCTTGCCTGCAAAATCTCTTCTTTGCTTCCAGGCAAGCAAAAATCCCGGGCCTTTTAAACGTGCCTTGTGATGCGTACCACAACTGATGGAACCTCCGTGCTCAGGGGCACTCTGCCTTTGAGTCTCGTGGAGAAACAGTGTGCTCTTTCCATTGTGCTCTTAGGCTTGACAGACCTTTGGTCGGATCCCATGAGACAATTTTTGTGTTGGCCTCATGGGGGTGGCAGTGTTGCGCCTCCCAGCCTTTCTGTTCCCCCACTTGCGTTTCTTGATACTTCCATGACTGGATCCCATGCTTCTTGCCAGGAGACAGGTTCTCCGAAACAGACGCGATGCTCTCTGCTCACAGTGTTCCTCCCTGGTGTAGGGAGAAGCTAAAAGACAGGTAGAAATCAACAGGTGAATCAGTGCTTCACCTGTTGAGTTCATCTCCCTACTGAGAAGCTGTGAAGGGCCCGGTTAAAGCTTTTTGCTTTGCTATGAATGGGGAAGCCCTCAGCCCTCAACAGGGTCTAGGGCAGGGATGTGTTGGACCACAACTCACATCATCCCCAGCCTGCAGAGGATGTGAAGACATGTACATTTGTCTGAGAGGGAGACCTATTCAGTTCTTCTGAGCTTTGGAGTCGACACACAGTAGGACTGAGCTGCGTCTAATCTGTGCACTCAGGTCCCATTGAAAGTAATGGGGCACATGGCTCCTGACTAAAAACCCATTGATTTCGTTGGTGCCTGATGGCCATTACTCTGGCTCAATTCAGCCCTGAATATATGAATGACAGGATGTTGGACTGGTTGTGTATGTGTGTGCGTGTATGTGAGAGAGAATATACACAGTCCCCAGGCAACCTATCCGTTGCTGCTTTAATTACCAAATTAATACCAATAAGAACAACCCCATCTACATTTTCCCCCTGTGTGGACTGAATCTTCCTTTTGAGACAGAAGTGAAATTACTTCCCTACATAATTTATGTTGTGCTTAAATGCCTTTTGCAGGAATTTCTGGAAAAAGTTGTCTTGTTCTAGTTAGGGCCCCTGGTTTATTTAACAGCTGCAAAACAGATAGCAATTCAGCAAGAGGCGCTATGTTTTCTCCTGGCCTGGAGATGTAGGAACACGCTGCCCTGCCATGCAGCCATTAGGGACCGGGACAAGGAGACGCAGCCCTCTCAGAGCGATGGGTCCGGTCCCCCTTTCCCCTCCCCTTGCTGCCGCCCATCTTTATGTTCACCCGCGAGTGCTCACCTGTGTATTTTATTCTCTTCCCTTCCCTTCCTTCCCTGTCCCACCAACCCTTTCCCTCCCACAAACCAGGTTTCCTTAAATGCCACCTCAAATGGTTTGCATTGTGGGGTAAGTGAAATTAGAGCTGGGGTGCCTTTTGGGGGAAGGGGTGGGGGCCGCTGAATTTCCTGGAGAGCTGGAACCTGCCCACAGGGGTCTTAGGTCAGACTTCCCAAACCTGGTGGCCTCCGGCTGCGCCGGACTGCCATTTTCGAGCAGCCCCCAGCCTGGAGGAGGCTGGATTGGGGAAGGCTGACGAGGCATGCACTGGCACTAACCGTTGGTCTCCCCTTCCGTTCCGGCAGCGTCTCAACCTCAGTGCGGTGAGCTGGGATGCAGTGGGGAGCCGTGCACTGAATTTCTGCTTCTTCCCATAGCTGCGGTACAAAGCACAGTTGCCCTGCCAGGAAAACACACACATTACACCAAGAACGGGGAAAACCAGTCGGAAAGCAATGCAAAGATAAATTGTGATAGTGTTCTCATGGATTTCTCAACCTCCCATTGACATCCGTTTTCAGGGCTGGAGGAGGAGGCAGCCGCTGCTTTGAGACTTCTGTATCCTGAGACAGGTATGTGCCCAAGTTGCCAACTGGAACTCTAAATTGCTGTTTTCTCTCTTTGTTTTTGTGTGTTTTGCTTTTGGGGCCTTGTCGTTGAATGCACCACAGAGACTAAGCACAAGGAAGACGCCCTGCTGCAAAGGTACCACAGGGGCTACTGGGAGTGCCTAACCCAAGCAGCCCACTTCCTCCGAGCCAGCCCGGGCAATCACACAGGCAAAAAAGCCCACCTCATGGAGCACCTTTGCCACCGCATGGGGAAAATAACTACAAATCCATGCGGGCCGCTCCGCCACCGCCCCCCTCCGGCAGCCGCCAGCCCCAGCTACGACCTGCCACCGCCCTGCAGCCCGGATGCCCTTGCTGGCTGCAGCCCGCCGCTCGGGGGTGCCGCGTATGTCCTGCACCCCCCTGCCCCCAGGTCAGGACTGCCAGCCCATGTCACCAGCCCAGCCCAGCCAGATGGCCTCAGCAGACCTCAACAGAGTAAACTCTCGGGGACACAGAACTCCGTGGCACAAACTCCGCAGGCCCTGAACGTCTGGAGACCTTGGCCTTGAAGCCTCCCCCTTCCCTCCCACAATGTCCTTGTAAATGTATATTAAATTCTCTCTATATTGTATAGTAATGGGATTTATGTTGCCAGAGATTTGGGGTCTCTTTTCTGGGGTGGTGGTGGAATTTATTTTTTTATCCTATACTTCTTGGTGAACAAAAGAGAGAGAGCAAGCAAGAGAGACTGAATTCTTTTTCTTTTAAAAAGCGTCTTCCTTTGGCATGATGTCATTAGGCCTAATGGAATGAAATGAAATGCGACTATAAATGTGGAACCGTTAAGCACGGAGAAGCCTAATCCAGCAATGGGGTGTGTGTGTGGTGGGGAAGGTGGGTGGGCATGCATGTTCTGATCTTTCTGTGATTTTCTTGCCCTCTGATGTAGGTCTATTTCCTAGGACTTTGTTTTGTTTTTAAGAAACCCATGGCAGAATGCTTCTGGATCCTGGTTGGGTTTGAAATAAACAGCTCAGGGCTTAACACTAACAAAAGACGTGTGCAAAAGTTGCCTTGTTTCGTGTGTGTTTTGTTTCACATTTAAAACCGCCTGCCAACCACTCGCCAATGGTGCAAATGAAGAACGCAGTACTGGCTTTTCGTATAGTCGCAAGCAAGAGGCTTTTCAAAGGCTCACGTGTGCAGCTGCTGACAGTTCAGGGTTGCAGAAAAGAAGGGATATAACGGTGGGAAATGACCAGGGGCAAAATCTCCACACTTTGTGCTCACATTTAGGAATTACATAATACTCTCATCACAGCTTAGTTATCCATCCATCAGGCCAAGTTGTGTGTGCATATTGTTAGCCAGCCGGCAGCTTTTGCCAGCCTGCTGCCCTCTGGAAGGCTGGAATTTCAGCACCTATCTCCCCCAACTGGCATGGCGCATGGCTTAGAACAGTCCAAGCCATCTGGAGAGCACACCAGGTTGGGGAAGGCTGCAGGCATGGACCTTTCTTGGTTATGTCT
Source organism: Varanus komodoensis (assembly GCF_004798865.1). Lineage (NCBI taxonomy): Eukaryota > Metazoa > Chordata > Lepidosauria > Squamata > Varanidae > Varanus > Varanus komodoensis. The sequence goes on along the minus strand of NW_025336565.1, from coordinate 156,580 downwards.
TTCTTATCACCACTTGCTGATAACCTGTGCAGAAATACACCATACCAAGTGATGGGCTTATTTTGCTGAACTGGGGGTGGGGGGTGCACAGAAGAAATAGAAACGTTTTATTAATGCAAGACGCACTTAAAGAATTAAAAATATTTTATTCATCTTCCAACTACAAGGTTTTGACCTGGCCCGAGGCAGGGTGGTAGGTTCAAAGGGGAAAGAAGGACCCTGGATTAGTTTCTTGTTGCAAAAGCAAAGGAACCCCTGGACATTCTTGTAAGGCAAACAGAGACCGGCCTGATGAGGAGAGAGAACGTGCTTGCAGAATGCCCCGAAACAGGCGGAGGGTGCATTCTTGGGAAAACTCAAAAGAGGGGAACACCGGAAATAGTAACGGAGAAGTCGTTGCTGAACGATTGCCGGCACCTTATGAGACTTTCCAGCAGAAGCAGCTTGCATGGAAGCATTGGTGGTTCAGTGGTAGAATTCTCGCCTGCCACGCGGGAGGCCCGGGTTCGATTCCCGGCCAATGCAACCCTTCCTTTTCCCCGTTTTTGTCCCCCGCTGCTCACCTTTTCCTCGGGTATTTTCCGCCACCCCGAGCCCCAGTAGCACATTCTTTCCTCCCCTGAGAAAAGCGAGACAAGCAGTGCATCGCAAGCAAAGGGATGCCGCTCCCCCCGCCCTTGTCCCCGTCGCGCCACTCTTTAAATGCCATTGCGAGGCCGCAGCGGCGAGTTTATGGCCGGGGACCTGCAGAAATCGGACACCGCGCGGCGGGCGCCTTGCTGGCAGAGGACGACGCCCCCGCGCCGCAGAAAGAACCGGGGCTTCGCTCCCCGCGCCCCCAGCTCCTCAGCGCGGGCCTTGCGACTCGCACCCAGCCAGCTGCGTGCAGAAAGCAACGTGAAGCGCCCTGGGCGCGCCTTTGAAGGGGAGCGAGATCTCGCCGTACATCTGAGAAGAGCTTTCTTTTTTTAAGGTTGTTAAGAAAGCAAAATTGCACGGTCATCTGGGGTCTTTTCGGTGGGACCGCAGAAGTGGGGAGTGGAGAGGAAAAGGGGGGGGAAAAAAAGGCACCGCTGGGATTCGAACCCAGGATCTCCTGTTTACTAGACAGGCGCTTTAACCAACTAAGCCACGGCGCCACTTGGCAAATGGGTCCTTCGCTCTGTAATCTCACTATGTATAGATGCAAAACTCCCCAGCCGCCCCGAGCGATTGTCCTCTTCTTTCCTTCGTTCCGGCCAAGCATCGCCGGTGTTCGGCCGGAAACCCTTAAAAGTGGGAAGGGGGAAAAATGGAAAAGTTCCTCTTGAAGGGAAAGGAGGGATGCAGCACCAGCACCAGCAGCAGCAAAGGCGCAAGCCACGTGCCCGTGCGTAGAGTTGGTCGTGCCACTTTTCCCGGGGCGGTGGGAAAATAATTTCTAATTCTGCAGAGGTACTCTGCACTTTCTTAGAGGGCTGGGGGGTTTTTTCCCCCGCCTCTTCCGAGACCGAACTGTCCAATTCAAACCAGGCTGGGAACGCAATGAACTCTTTGCAAGACATGAGATACGACAGGAACCAGAAAGGGCGAAATGGAGGCACGATGCGAGGAGGGCGGAGATGAAACAGGCCCCGGTTCAGTCGCAGCTGCAGCCCTCCCGCTTCCGTGTCTCCCCGAGCTGACATGCTCCTTGCGAAATTTCGCGCGTTGCAAAGCGGCGCACGGGAAGCCGCGGGACTTGCAACAGTCTGGACTTGCTAGTGAGACATTTAACCTTAAACTAGCCGGATCGAGCAAGCGCAGGGCAAAAGGGAAGCGTGTTTTGTCAAGCCATTTCTCTGTTCTCACGTGGTCTTTCTCTCTTTGCAGCGCGTGCTGTTTTCCTTGCCAAGGCGTTCTGCAAAACCTATGAGCATTAAGGTGCTTTTATAACAGACCAACAACGCGCGATTAAAAATGGGCTGGTGGTGAGGGTAGCGATGGGTGGGCAGTGATGGGTTCACACGTCCCAACCGCCCGCGACGGTGCTCTCCGTACAGCTGCTCCCTGCAGCCTTGATCCGCATTGAACTGAGGTGCGACGTCCCGCAAGGATTTGCATCCGTTGGCCATTCACGTGCGAAAGGCAGGTAAGTTGGAGGAAGAGCAGGAAGGGCAGGACTGGGCGAAATGCGCGCAAAATAGATACGCTGTGAGCAGGATTCGAACCTACGCAGGGAGTCCCCATTGGATTTCAAGTCCAACGCCTTAACCACTCGGCCATCACAGCAGCACGTTATCTCCTCTTTTACCATTTGCAAAAGTAGACAATCAGTTACCTGTTTTGGGAGGTAAAAAATCCTTTTTGGACGCGTATTAAAATACAGAGACGAACAACCGTGGTTTGTATAATATCTGGAAAAAAGCTAAAAATAATAAGTATTGTACTTTTTTTTAGCAGATGCTCCAGTGTTGGCATTTCGTTATTCTCTCCTTGGGCCACAGGGCATGCAGATTTATTTATTTCATTTTTATACCTCCCAATCGCTGAGGCGTTCTGAGAGGTTAACAAAAGTTAAAAACGCACAAACAAGAACAACAACGACGACGACGACAAAGGAGGGAGGGGGAGACACTGAGATTGCAGCAGCGTTTCTTGTTTCATCTACTTTTCTGTCCCTGAGGCGGGGAATCTATGGGGGGAGTACGGTGTAGTGGTTAAGGGACTGGGACTCGGAGATCTTGGTTCGAGTCCCTGCTGGGGCCAGTCACAGGCTCTCAGCCCAACCTACCTCAGCATTGTTGTTGTTGTTGTGAGCATAAGACTGGGGAGAACTCAGCCTTGAATTCCTTATTAGGAAAAAAGGCGGGATATAAATCTAATGAAATAAATAAATATTCGCGAGAAAGGGCAACAGAACGGCAACGAGATGGTTGAGGCGATGGGCAATCGCCCGCAGACAAAATGGCCGCCCGAGACTCGGCCGCCCGAAATCTCGCGATGCTGCGTGCAGCGGGCTCGGCCACCCAAGCGGTTGTCAGGGCAACGGCGAGGCCTAGCGGCGCGGCCCGAGCCTGAAGGGTAAGAGGAAAGCCCCCATTAATCCGCACCCCAAACAGGTAGGGGGAGAGAGGTACCTAGACATGGATGGGAAGCGTGGCCTTTTCACCCGTCATTTATCTTCGAGTACCGTGTGGGGGAAAGTGAGGGGGAGGATGGGGCCGGCTCTGTGGGGCCGCTTCGTGGAGCGGCTGCCTGGCAAGGGAAACTTGTATTTGGGGGGTGGGCGGCGGAGGGGGGAGGACATGCCCCCCCTTTTCACCGTTCTGGTGTGCTTTTCACTCAAGGGCGGAACAAAAAAATGTTTAAAATGTGCGATTTCAAACATAAGTTTTATGCCAAATGATTATCTCGCTGCACTAGATGCCATTTTAGGCACTTCCCAAAGAGTTGCTAAAGGTGCAATCTAAAGTTTATTTTTAACAGGAAAAACGCTCTATGAGAAGTCCTATAGCTCTGGGGGATGCTGGGAGTTGTAGGACTGTTTTCTGTCTAAATACTCATTTAATTGTGTCCTAAATGAATATTGGAGGCATTGGGGTGAGGGCTGCAGCAGCTTAGATAACTTGAGCTATATGGCCAATATGCAGAAGAACAAATCCAGATTTTACCTGTTTAGGGTACAATCCTATATAGCATAGCCTGGGGAATGCTAGGGACAATAGGACTTTTTCTATCTAAATATGCATAGCATTGCACTTTAAATCTTAGGAAAAGAGACTCAGTGGCAAACTACTTTTGTATCACACTTGCTGGGGAAAAACAATATGGGTAGATTACAGTTAATTTCGTTGGCGGACTGAGCCTCATGCCCACCTGTTTGCAGAAGTATACTTCCCGTGCCTCCGTGTTAATTCTGCTTCGTACTCTTATGGTTTGCTGTGTTAACACTTAATGTTTGCTTGTGTTTGTTCACAAACTGACATCCTGGGTGACTTAGTGGTGGTGAGCAAATGACAAGGGATGCTTTTCTCCTTCTTTCCGCACTTGCAGACATTATCTGGTGATTTGTGTTGTCTCTCTTGTCCTCACTCCTAGGATTTTGTCACCTCTTCCGTGCTGGGGGAGAATGCCTTTGGTCAATGGATTGGTTCCCTCACGGTTCCTGACCCTCACGGCCCATTTGGTCATCGTCATCACCATCTTCTGGTCTAGGGTGAGAGACTTCTCTTCACCCTCTGAATGCCACCCCCACCCCAAGCCTTCAAAACATGCCCTCAGTTGTTTGTATGGTCTGTTTAAAGGGGTGCTCGTTTAATGCCTTGTCCACAAAAGTGAAGTTTTAAGAAAAATAAGAATCCCCTCCGCCTCCAAGGACAGGCAGTTGGCCTAGCACTGATGAATCTCGCCTTCCGGCTTTGTCATAGGAGAGCAACATTGAGGGAGGGATGCGTATTTAAGATGGGATGGATGGGATGAGCGGTGGTCCCATGGAGCCTCTCAGTGGTACCTTGGAACTTTGCTCCTGTTCCCCTCAGAAGTTAAGTTAAAAAATCCTCTCAAAAACCTGTGGGGGCTCAGGTTCTCTTTCCTGCTCCTGAAGCTGCCACCGATCAGCCGTTCACCTGGCTGCATTCCAACTTCTTCTGTCCAGACAAATCTTTCCCCTGTGAGGGTGGGAGAAATAGCAAGGCCCTCTCTCCACCATCTTTTTCTCCACCCTATCTTTTTCCTGACTATATCTCATTCCTCTCTTCTTCATCTCCTTCCCTAGCCTTGCTCCTTCTCGTCCATCTCACCCCTTTATCTGGTTGTTTCTCACCACCATCAGCCTCCAACCTTGCTCATTTTTCTTCTCTCCCCTTGGCCTTGCTATTTCTCCCACCCTCACAGCCTCTAGCCTCACTATTTGTCTCCCGCTCCTACCTCCTTTTGACTAATGACAGCCGTGATATAGCCATGTCCTCTGTGGAGACCATGCCGTGGTGTTGCCCTGAGTTGCAATTTCTCAAATTCCTGAATGTGTCCACCAGTGCAAAACGGTCGGAGACCCCAGTGCAGAGGATTGTCTCACAGGCAGAAGCAGCGGGTGTCTTTTGCTTTTGCACTCTGGGTGAGATGTGTGCTGGGCTGGAAAAGATTGGAGAGAATCTTGGTCCTCCATGGCAACCTGAACGCTTCCTAAGTGGGGGCCATTGCACACTTCACACTTGTGAGAGACAGCAAAAGCGAGGGGTTCCAGGAAGCCAGAAACCACAATCTCATCTCAGGTCCTGAGAGGGAATGGAGTTGTCACCTGTGGTCACACATTCTAAGCATTCATGCGACACAAAGTGTATGCAGTGAACAGTATGGACTAGTCCAGCAATTGGAAGAGGCGTTTGCTTGAAAATTGATGCTACCCAACTCTGGCTTCCTCTCCCCCTTTTGGCTTCCCCCCACTGTCGCTCCCCCGAATGCTTGTGCCTCTGCAGATGAGGCTTTGTGTCTTTTAGGAGGGTCTTGCCAAGAAATAATAGTGTAAACACAGAGCCTAATTGAGCAGTGTGGCGAGGAAGGGTTGGTGTAGTGACTGCGACTTTCCCCCTATAATCGGTTGGCACTGGGGACCCCGTTGCTGCTCCTGCTGACGCCCGTGCACACACCTGATGCCTAACAGGCATCAGACTCAGAGCAGCCCTGCTGGATCAGACCCGGGGTCCATCCAGTCCAGCGTTCTGGTCACGCGGCGGCCAGCAAGCTGCACGCAAGTTCTCTCACACAGGACCCCTCCTGATTTTTGTTGTATTTTTTGAATGTTCGCTGGGAGGTTGCCATGTGGCAAAGCAAAGTACCACCTGCCGGGACCATATTTATTTGGGTCTTGGAGCGGAGACTTCTTTATTGCATTTTGGTTCTTGAGCAAGTTTTCTTTTAGAGTTTATCTTCTGGAAAACAAATATATTGTGAGAGGCCACCTCTGCTGTGGTAGCTGTCTTCTGACTGAGCAGCCTTTCCAGTGTCAAGTTGCCTGTGTGGCCTGGTGGTTAAGAGTGCAGGGCTGGGATCCAGGGGATCCGGGCTCTAATCCCCACTTGGCCATGGAACCAACTGGGTGACTTTGGGCCAGTCACAGACTCTTAGCCTGACCTACCCCACCGGGTCGTTGTGGGGATAAGATTGAGAACAGGAGGAGAAGACGGATACAAGCCGCTTTGAGTTCTTAGTAAGAAAAAAGGTGGCATGCACATCTGATTTTAAAAATACATATTTTCCGAGAGTGGCCAGAATATTCTCTCTAGTTCCAAATGTGTCCACTGATCCAGAAAGGCTAAGGGCTCCTGAGTAAATACATTGCCAACAGGCCGATTGTTCTGTCTTTCAGGAGAACAATGTCAGAGCTTCCTTACCTCTTCAGTGCACCCAGGAAGAATTTCAGAAGAAAGACACGGAGTAAGTACTCTGTGTGGGACCATCCATGATGCAGCCATCTGTGCAGCACCTCTTTAACCTGGAGAAGACCGAGTGTCTCCAGGATCTCCTCTCCCCTGTTGAAGCCTGCTGAGGAATGTATTCATTCATGGGCTTAGGAGGCACCCTGGAAATTTCATGCCGTTAATCACCTCCTCCATGAATTGGCCAAGCCCCTTTGAAGGGCTGCCACCCCGTTGTGGGCAGTGGATTCCATTGCCCAGCGGTGGACCATGCCGTTCCTTCTGTGTGTCCTGGACCTTCAATAATTGAGCTTCATTGGATGAGCCCAGTTCCCATACAGCAAGAGGCAGGGAAACTTCTGTTTACCTTTTTTTTTTTTAATGCATCACCATGATGCCGCCACATCTTCTTTCCCCATCTTCTTTCTTTTTCTAAATTGCCGCCGAGTGGAGTGACCTTTGCCTGTAGGGGAATTACTCCAGCCCTCCAACAACTGATCGCCCCTTCCGTTATCTTCTTCATCTCTGTAATATCCTTTTTGAGATTTCACAGTCTAGAGTGGATGTTCACGCATGCTTTAGGCATCCCACTTCTTTGTGGGGTGGGGGACATTTAATCAGACATCGTGAGCACTGCATGGTGTGGAGCCATGTCCCCATTAAGTTTTATTTTGAACAGAGACTCGGTGAGAATTCCTGTGCAGACAGAGGTCTTTCGTCTTTCTACAACTCCCAGTATCTTGAGCCAGGACCATTTTCTGTCTAAACATGCATAAGACTGCACAATGGGGTGGTCCAGTTTTGCTCATACTGTGTGTGCACGTGTATATATACACACACACATGCAGCAGAGGAAAAAGGGAAGGGCTAGAGACCGATTATGCTAACTGGGGCAAGGAAGAATTTGTCTAGGAGACTCAGCATCTTCTTTCTGTGGCTCTTTCCAGACTGGTGGTGGCACTGTCTGTGACTCTTGGGCTGTTTGCTGTGGAGCTGGTGGGCTTCTTCTCCGGGGTGTCCATGTTCAACAATGCACAAAGTCTCCTCTGTATCCTTTGAAAACACAAGAGAGCCACACGGCTTAGTGGTTAAGAGTGCAGGCCTGGGACACGGGGGACCCGGGTTCTAGTCCCTGCTCGGTCATGGAGCCACCTGGTGACTTGGGGCCAGACACAAACTCTCAGCTCAACTGACCTCGCAGCGTTACTGTTGGGAGGGTAAGTCGGAGAGGAGGAGAATTATGCAAGCTACCTTGAGTTCCTCGGTAGGAAAAACGGTGGGGTGTAAATCTAACAAATAAGAAGGATATAAGCAAAGGTTACATGCTGGTTACAAGGAGGGAAAATTCATCAGCTGAGCAACTGAGAAGAACTCATGAAATCCCTTGCGGAGTGGGGCTTCTCAGCCAGAGGAGAAGCAAGTGACGTGAGTGCCCACTTTGGATGTCTGTTCAGTCACACCAAGGGGATGGAAGAGCTGGGAGGGCCCAGAAGACCACTGGCTCCAGCCTTCTCTTCAGCGCAGGACCCCAAGTCAGAGCACCCCTGGTGAGGCTGTCCAGCTGCACCCTGAATGTGGCCAAGGTGGGAGAGCCCACAACCTCTCCAGGTGGTTGGTTCCACTGTTGGACTGCTCTGATAGTCAGGAGTTGTTTATGTCTAGCCAGAAGCTGGCTTCCTGTAACCTGAACCCCTTATTCCGCGTCTTGCAGTCTGGGAAGGTCAGGAAGGGATCTGGTCCTCCCCCTCCGTGCCAGCCTTTCAGGGACTTGCGGAGAGCAATGCCACATCTCTTGTCAGTTCTCTCAAGGCTAAGCATGCCCAGCTCTCTCCATCTTTCTTCACGGGGCTTTGTTTCTAGTCCCCAAATCATCCTTGTTGCCCTCCTCATGCCCCCTGTCTTGGCATGATGCAGCTGGCTTCTCGGGGTGGGGGGGGTGGCCATTCAGCTGTTGTCGCTCCCTGACTGAGCACCCTCTCCGTCCCAGCCATCGGGGCACATGCGTCTGCTGCCGTGGCATTGCTCTTCTTCTTCTTTGAACAGTGGGACAACAGTCTGTATTGGTGGATTTTCGCCTTCTGCAGGTCAGTCGCAATGATGGCCGTGCCCTCTGGAGCAGAGCCGGGGAGAGCACGGCACCTTTTTATCTGCCGCCTGCTGTGGCGAGAAAGGGAACAGCGGGGGAAGCTGGGTGTTGAGGCTCTGCTGGCGAGAAAGCTGTGGGTGGAAGTAAGCATGCTGGCATCGAAACAGAGCACCTGGAATATTGCTCTGCCGTGCGGCATGAAAAATACTTCTCCCCTTCTGCACACTGATTAATTAAGGTACTTACGCCACACCTTTTCACCCTCAAAATGGCCACCACATTCTCGTCCAGTGTCCCGGAATGTTGGAACTTGGGGCTCCTGGATTTGCGGCCCAAATGAAACCGAGGGTGAATGGGTGGAGAGGGACACATGCCCACCTCTGGGGTCCTCGGTGTGGCTTGGGGTGGGACAGAGCTGCCAGTCGGGTCGGCATCCTTGCTCCAGCGACCGTTTCCCTGACCGCTGCCCACCAGCTTTGGCGGCTCACTGCAGCGCTTCCATCTGCCTCTCCTTTTTTGTCTTTGAGCGCTGGGAGATCGTCACTTACTGGTACATCATGGGCTTCTGCAGGTAGACGCACAGCGCCACGTGCCCGAGCACAAGCGCCCTTCCTTTCCGTTTGCCAAGGGAGTGGGGAGCCCTCCTCCTCGGCACTCACCCCCCCCCTTCTCTGTCTCTGCCCCCGCGCAGTGCCCTGCCCGCTGCTGTTGAGGCCCTGCTTTTCATCTCGGTCTTTGGGCTGAAGAAGAAGCCCCTGTGAGAAGCAGGCACGAGAGAGGGAGCATCCCCCGTCCTTCAGAAGAGGCGTTCCCTGGGATCGCCCTGCAGGAGAGAAGCTCCAGACAGACCGCCAGAGGGTTAGCAAGACGCTCCTCAGCAGAGGCTGGCTGCAGTCAGAGAGAAGGAGCGCGAGGAACATGGCTTCCTTAGGAGCACAACGAACGGTACGACCGCTTTCCTTCCCTGGTTTCTGCCTGTTTTGTGTGAGGACTGCACCAATTTCCGCTGAGCCAAGCAAAGCCAGCGTCTCCTGCAGTGGGCGACTCCCTCCAGAGGGAACCCTGCAGTACTGCATGCTGTCACATGCCTGCTCCCGGACCCTGCACGGCTTTCAGCCTCTGGTTGTGCATTTGCCAGTGTGCCAAACTCTCCCCTGAGAGCTGGCCGCCCTGTGGTCCTGGAGTCTCTCTGCAGAAGAGCAAGGACGGGTGGCTGTTTGCCGGGAGAAAAAGCAGTTCAGTTTGTGCATATATTTTTATCAGGACAGATCATGGTAGAAGGCGCTAGAGAAGAATCTCCCTTTTGAAAACCTTAAATAAAACATCACTCTCCTCATAAATGTGCAAGGAATGCTGCTGTTTGGATAGCCACTGTCAAAGCTGAGATGCCAAATTATTTTGCTTCATATTACTTTGCGGTCATTCCCTCCTTGCATTTTTTGCCGTTGTCCAAAAGAAACCAGCGCTCTTTTCTCCATGAGCTGGTCTGGTCAATAAAGCCAATAGTGTGAAATACAGGGGTGGGGACAATGGACCTCCTTGTCTGAGCATTCAAAGCTCCTGCAGAAGCTTTCTTCATGTGTTCTGGAACATAAATGGTCTGGAGTCCTATTGATCTGTGAGGTGACCGAGCTTACTGATGGCACGAAATATTCAGAGCGGTGAAAACAGCAAGAGATTGTGATGTGTTCCAAAGGGATCTCTGCAAACAGGAGGTAGAAACATAGAAACGGAGCGAGTCAGAAGGGGTCTCCCGGGCCATCTAGTCTGACCCCTGGCTCCAGCCGGCTCCGCTCATGACATGCCCACCATGTGCACATCCGGCACGTCCTTGAACACCCGCACCAATGGGGCCTCAACGACCTCCCATGGAAGCCCATTCCACACCCTCGGGGTCCTGACTGTCAGGTGGGCAAATGCAGTTTGATGCAAGGAAATGCTTCTCCCCACCCTGTGATGCTCCCTTGGGCCCAGTTCTGACCCAGGGCATAAGAGAAGGCCACCACTGCGTAACAGCCGACATGTCACACTGCAGCAAAGCAGCCTGAGCTTTCCTTCCTGCCCACCATGAACTGTACCAGGAGGCTGTGTCAGGATTGCTCGGCCTAGTATACCTCACAAGGTTGTTGTGAAGATATAAGAGGATGACCCCGTTTCTGCCGCGTTCCTTGAGGGGGGAATGCAAGCAAGCACGTGGGGACCACAAGGGGTGCTGCTGGACACAACTAGCCTCCTTACCCAAACTTGGATGAGCTTGGGTGGGTTAACAAACAACCATTAAAACAAGCTCATCCAAGTTCGAGTAAGAATTCTCTGGAATTCTCCTCCCAAGAAAAGGGGCCAGGCTGGAACATGAGAACCACGAGGGCACAATTGGGGTTAGCAGATCTTCCTCTGCCCCCTTCTGTGCCCCTTGCGGCAGCCCGCAGACATACCCTTCAAACACTTCTGCCCGCTTTTCCTAGTAAATACGGTAACGCCGCCTTTTCCGCATGTCCTCGAGCAATAGGGGCGCTTCATGCAAATGCGGCGCGTGGCTCCCTGGGAAAGCAGGTCGTGTTCTGCCTGGGCTGCTCGCCTGCAGCTCCTGCGGGACGTTCGGGTGATGGCTGGCCTTCGGGACGTGACGGCAGCAAGAAGAAGCGGCGAGGAGACGGCGGAGCGCCTCCCAGGAAAGGTGCCGTTTTGTCCCACCGTGACTTGGGTGACAGTGCCCAAAATGGCTGCGCACGCGAGGCAAAGGCGTCTGTATCGTCAGTAAGGTACATCCTTACCTGTTCCTCCTCCGGGAGGGCAGCACATGATGAATGGAGAGCGTATGAGACATGATTAGAGTCTCTGCTGATCGGGGAATCGCAACGCCCCGGTCTGCTCCTTTCTGATTTCTCTGGCGATCTTATTTTAAGGAATTGTTCCAAAAACAGAAGAATCTCTTTTTGCATCTCCGCGTCTAGATACCCATATTATCTAGTTCAGTAAATGCAATCTATATACCAGCGAGGGGAAGTATGGGTTGCTCGTAATCACTGGCTGTTTAGTTACTTGTGGTTCATCGAAAGTGGCGACGGCGTTCTCAGCTTGTCTCACAACAGCCCTCCGAGGTAGAACACCAGCAGCCGAAGGGCGTGTCAGGCTGGCGTTAGGCACACCCACAGGCCGATTCTCTCTTTCGATTGGTCAAGTCTAACGCCCATCAATTCTGTTACACCTATTCTTCGCTTGTCTGTGGCCTTGCACCCCCGGGAACAGGTCTCCCATGTGTTGCGATTAGCCGCTCTTTATGTACTTTAACGAGTTTATCTCCTTCAGAACCCAGCCTTTCTCTTGTTCCTCGGGCGCGCGCGCTCTTTTCCAAGCCGTACTCGGTATTTGCGGGTAGGCTTGACATCTTCCTTCTATCCACGTTTTCCAAAACCTGACTTGGCATCTCACAAAATGGCCGGCGGAGTCGCCTAGATTTGCCTTTTCTCCCTTCTGATTGGCTGGCCTTAAGGAGACTGACAAGGCACCGTTTTTAAACAGCTGAGAACTAACTCGCGCGCGGCCTTTAATATATAGCCAATCAGGATCGAGCTTCTCTTACAGCTTGGAAAACCAACGAATCGATAGCAACCTTTTTAATCCCGCCCCTTCTATTCGTCTTTTTCCCTCGGCATCCGTTAAGACAATAAGAAGCCTCCTGAGAGAAGAAAACAATTGGCCAATGGAAGAGCAGCGCGGGGCGTGGAAACAGGGTGGGCGGTGGCTCGCCCTACGGCCAGCCAGTGGGAAAACGAAAGAGGGCGCACGAGGGCGGGGAATGGGCCCCCTTCCACCAATCAGTGGGCGCACCTGCCGGCGAGCGACCGGAAGGCTGCGGCAGCCAATGGGGCTTCGCGTGGTAGATTTGAACGGCCTAGCGAGGGGTCGGTGCGGCGTCGCTGGCGGGGGAGCAGCGGCGGCTGCAGGTAAAGCGGGGTGCGGCGGGGGGGCGCCCGGCGCCGCCGCGCTGATCGGCTCGAGGAGGCTGGCCTGCGGCGAGCGAGCGGCCGGGCTTCGTGCGGAGCGCTGCCCCGCCCCGCTGCGCAAGGTTCGTGGGGGCCGCGGATCGTCCGCGCCGGGGCTCCGGTGGCCTGGCACGTTCCGGATGCCTTGGACTGCGGGGCCCGCGAGCCCCAGGCGGCAGGGCGCCGCGGCCGCGCACATCGGGAAGGCTTGTGGTTCCCCGCCCTGCTCTACCCGGGCCCCGGCACAGAGCGGTGGCGAGGCCGTTCTCACGGCCCGGGCTGCGCGAGATCCCACCGCGGGCGCGGAGCTGTGGCCGCCAGCCGGACTTCAGAAGCAGCGAAGCGTGAGACGCTGGGGGGAACCCAGTGGCCCGAAGCACAAGCCTGCCGTGCGGGAAGCAACGCTCAGAGCAAGCCAGTGAATGCGGGGGTTGTGCAGATCTGTGACAGAAAGCATGCTGGTGTGCTTTCTGGCGCTCAGAGCCCCTCACCTGCATCATCGTTTCCATGAACGCCCCTGTAAATTTATGTATGTATTTATTTAAAACATTTCTATGCCGCCCCCATCGCAACAAAGCCTGGGGCGGCTCACAAAGGATACATAAATACATACATAAATAATGATAATATAACAATAAAAAATCGTTTTAAAACCCCCGGTTTAAATTTAAAATCCTAATTCAATAATTTAACAATTAAAAATAAGTTTTAAATGAAAAGGTCTTCGCCTGGTGCCGAAAAACAAATAATGACGGCGCCAGGCGGACCTCTCTGGGGAGCGCATTCCATAGATGGGGCGCCACCACAGAGAAGGTCCTCCTCCGAGTACTTACCCTCCTAATTTCCTTCACGGAGGGCTCCCAGAGAAGGGCATCTGTTGCTGATCTCAAGGGGCCGGAGGGCATATATTGAGGGGAATCATTATCCCCTCGAGACAGCTGGAGAATGGCTTGCCTTGGGCACCTAGTGAGTTCAGGGCAGTGATGAGGTCCAAACTGGACTTCCTGACCTGTAGCTTGGTTGTTTTGCCAGGATACTTTATCAGGGGGAATGGTTCTCTTCGAGCAGAGGCTGACACTTGTTGGGAAGGCCAGGGCCCTAATTCCCCCTTTACTACCAAGTTCCTTGGGCAGTTAGGTCAGTCACTAACTCTTAGCCCAACCTACCTCACAGGGTTTTTAAGAAGATACGACGGAGAGGAGGAACATTCTGTGCTCCACCTTCTCTCCTAAGGAAGAAAGTTGGTCTGTATATGTAATGAAAAATGTTTTTGTTCTGGACTACTTTGGTTAAGCTAGGTATCTTGATTTGTAATCTTACAAACCAGGAATTGTAAGCTACGCTACAAAACTAAACTTTGCTTGTGATGCTCTCTGGTGAGGTGCTCAGCAAGATTGACTCCTTGTTCAGGCGACATGTTAAACCATTCCTGGCTTGTTGTGGCTGAGTGACAGACCAAAGTGCATGCAGCTCACTTATGATAAATCGGGGTTCTCTGTGTGTGTAGACAGGAAAAAATGCCCTATAATCCCAGCATTCTGACTCGGGGATGGTGAGAGTTGTAGGATGCTTTTCTGTCTAAACATGCATAGGTTTGTGGTCATAATGTGAAATTGCCAGTGGATTAATTGGTAAGACTGCTGTGCAGGGCTGGTGGAGTATTTTAAAATTCTCTAGAAGCAATGTTCTTATTTTTGGCCGGCCCTTGGGTGTGTGTTTTGGTATCCATGGCTGATGGTTTTGTCTTGGTTATTTGTTACTCTTGTGATGGACAGCCTAAGACACAGCTCCCAACTCAAGTAATCCCTTAGGCCTTTGGAGTCCTCTGCAGCTTGCAGGCAGGAAGGAAATAAAGGCACAGAGTTGGTGAGAACAAGGAAAGGGTACCCAGCTGCTTTGTAGTTCTCTTACATGTCAGGATTCTTTAGAGGGATTTACAAATGCCAAAACCCTGCCCTGCTCCTCGTTGCCATAGCATCTACATGGATGAAGTGTTTCACGTACCTTCTCAGTCACTCGGAACAATTGTGCAAGGGACTGTTAGCATCTCTAAAGCCTGCCTTTGGAGGCCCCTCAGGATGGTCATTCCCATTAGGGTGGTCCCAATAATCACGTCCTTTGCAGCACTGAGCTTAAGAAACTCAAAGCGGCCCATCAGATGTCAAGCCAAGGAGGTGCTTTTTCACAGAGCCTCTGGCCTGTGTGGTGCTTCTGTTCGCTTTGCTTGTTGCTGGGATATCTGGTGGGAATAGATTTTTTTTTTTTTTGGTTCAGTCTGCTGATTTACAGTACCACCCCCATTGCCAAGTGGCCGAGAAATCTTTCTGGACTAGGCTATTGGAGCTGCAGTAATTGTGGGTGCTGTCAGGGAAGCTGCAATGGCAGCCACAGCAAAGGGCATCGGGTGGGTTCAGCCAGGAAAGACCCGTTTCGCCTTGAACCTCAGCGGTTACACTGAAAGATCACCCAGGCCCCCTGCAGTTACTTACGACAGCGTGCTCCCAGGTAGCGGCCTGCACTGCCAGCTGCAAGCTTTTAGAACATACACAGAGTATTTTATAGTTTCTGAGTCACATGGGCCCAGCAGCTGGGCTGTTGATGAGGAAACAAGGTGAACACAGTCAGAAGAAGGCGAAAGGGCTGCAGAGGGGGCTCCAAATACAGTGGCATTTGATTGCAGGATATTAACCTCATGATCAAGGAATTATTGTGAGTCTTGGCATGCAAATGAGAGTGCTTGCCATGCTGTTAACCTGGCAACCTGACCAGTTCTTACTGATCAGCAAAACAAATAGCCCTGCCAGGTTCTTGGGGGAGGCCAGCAAGTCCCACTTCTGAAAGTAACAGCAAATGCCAAACAGTAACCTGGCTTGGAATGTTTGGGTACTTCCTTGAGAAAGAGGGGTGCAGGCATTTTATAACACAAAGACATATCAGCATCCCTCTTCTGCCAGAATTTAGCTGAATTTTTCCCAACAGTGCTGGCTTTCCAACTTGGTGCTGGACACCAGGGCTACGCTTTCTCTCCCACCGAGGACTCTGAGCTCCAGAAGTTTCCAGAGGGTGTGGAAAAGAAAGACTCCCATCCTCTTCTTCATCTGGGATGGCTAATAAGGAAAATATGAGCAGCTTTTACAAAGTAAGTTGTGCTCTGCACCTGCCACTGCAGTCTCTGGGGTAGGGATACGTCTCCTGCGTGTGGGATGGGGGCTGGTGGGTTGTGGCAAGGGGCTGTTTCTTTAGAATGGGCCTTTGAATGGCTGGTGCTTTAAACTGAGCATGAGCCATAGACAAGAACTGGCTGATTGGGTCTTGGCACCATTTACTTCCGTGTTCTCAATATTTATATACCACTTCCCATGGTAAACAAATGTTTTCAATCAACTTCTAAGAGATGCCAGCACTGAAGCCTGGCGCACCTTGGAGGGGAGAGCTTCCCGCAGCGTGGGCTTCACCTTTCTGTGCATCACCACCCAATGGAAATCCATTTCTGTGTGAATTGTGGTTTTTATTGCCCTCTACCCTCATAGTGGGGACTCTAACAAAGGTAGGGAA
The DNA here is from genome assembly GCF_004798865.1 of Varanus komodoensis. Taxonomy (NCBI): domain Eukaryota; kingdom Metazoa; phylum Chordata; class Lepidosauria; order Squamata; family Varanidae; genus Varanus; species Varanus komodoensis. The sequence goes on along the minus strand of NW_025336565.1, from coordinate 140,579 downwards.
TGTGCAGGTGGCTGGAAAAATAACGACCGGGGTTTTAAAAAACGCACACAACAAACCCTTCCATGTATTCAGAGCAGTGTCGCCTTCACTGCCAGTGAACAAGGCCTGTGCTGGCATGTGTAAACCAAAGTGCGGAGTGGCTGCGGCATTCTGTGGCCTGAGCCTTCAAATGAGCCTTTGCTGTAAACTCAGCTGTTGCTGGAGGGATGCGATTTTGGGCTGAAGGACTTGGGTTGGGGTCCCCGTTTTCCCATAGGCTGACAGGCTGTTGCAAGTCTGGGCAGTTTAGTAGATGGTGCCAGTTGTCACAGTGCCTAGAAAAAAAGCAACATGAACAGGATTCTCCCACTGCTCCATTTCAAAGGATGGAGGATTTGTGAGTCATAACCCCCCTCAAAAAAAGAAACAGAACCCTGAGCAGAATGTGTGAAGCTAGACTCTCTCACCAAGCAGTACAGGGTGACAGTCTCCCTAGCCCTAACTGAAGGTGCCGTGGGCTGAACCGAGTCTCTTCCATGCACAAAGGAAGGAATCTGGGCTCGTCCACGCGGCGTGTGCTTAATCTGGATTATACTTGCCTGTGGGGTGAGAAGGAGTTTCTCAGAGATGGAAACTCATCTTCTGCCTGCTGGAAGCCATCCACCTCTTCTCCTTGTACCCCTTCAAGCAGTTGTGGTTGTACCTGGAAGCCGCTCACCTTGAGCAACCTCCTTGCGCCTGCTGGGGCTGGCTGCTTCATCCCAGGAACAGAATGTCTCCTCCTTCCTTGCATGTGTCCTTGCTGTTCCTTTCCCACAGTACCGGCTCAACAGCCAGACAGGCCCTCAGCGGGTTCCCTGTAAGGACACCAGCACCCCCTCTGGATCGCTTTTGATGCACAGAGCTGTCACCAGCAGCGTGAAGCAGGGGCTGAAGGTCTCCTGTGCTGCCCAGAACCCGGGTAAGACCTTGGTGTGTGGTGTGTGCACAGGGCCATTTGCAGCTGGGCCTGGTCTTGTCTCCTGGAGGGTGAAATGGCCTCTCATGCCCCCAGGGTGCCGTGTGGGGGCCTTCAGTTTGTGCTTGGCAGGGCTGTCCTGACTTCGTTTTCTGCTTCCACAGCTATCCCAGGCAGGGTGTCTGTGGAGTCCAGTGCCCTTGAGCCGCCCACGCAGGAAGTCCCCGTGTGAGTTTCCTTTCCGTGGCTTCCGAAAGGATTGTGTGGTGGGTGGGGGGAGGGGCATTCAGGAGGGCTTGGATAGCCCCTGGGTGTCCCGGGTACCAGTGGGGTTTCTAATGCACCCATCCTGTTCCCTGTCAAAACATCCTGGCTTGTAGGCCAAGGCGCGCATTCACCATTGAGGACTTCGAGATCGGGCGGCCCCTCGGCAAGGGGAAGTTTGGCAACGTCTACCTGGCCCGCTTGAAGGACTCCAAGTTCATCGTGGCGCTCAAGGTGCTCTTCAAGTCCCACATGGAGAAGGAGGGTGTGGAGCACCAGCTGCGCCGGGAGATTGAGATCCAGTGCCATCTCAGGTATTGGAGATGCTGCGGGTTGTGGAGTATAACAGGATAAAGCGGTTTTGGTTCGTATTTAAAACTTTCTTTCCCTGCTACTCTGGCAGTGGATATGGGCAAATTCTTCTGGAGCATAAGGCACACTGACAGGCCAGCTCTTCTGAGCCTAATTGGGAAACTTCGTAAAAAGATTGCTTTGTATCCAGAGTTTGCAGCCACTAGTTTTGCTGTGAACGGTGGACAGTGACATTTGACTGCAAGCGACCAAGCTCAGCTAGTTCCTTGTGAATGCTTCAGAGACTAAATTTTCTGCCACGGTGTTGGGCCTTAAAATGGCATCTTATCTCATTGCACTCAGTAAGAGATGCTCTTCCTGTTTGGCGGCTTATGGGAAGGAGAAGATACAAGGCAGCTTTTTTTTCTTCTAGTCGTTAAGCGGCAGGTGCTTTGTTTAATAGTTTGGGTCAGTTCACTCTTCTGAGAGTCTGGACTCTGCTTTTTAGGAATGCACCTTCTCTGATGTTTCGACAATCACATTTTGGTATGTTTGCAGTTGGATAGTCCATCTGTTTAGATATCCAGCTAAAATAGTTTTCCCACACATTTAAGGGCAGAAGCCTCTCAGTGTGGTGTGCAAGTTAAACTTGCATGAAGTTGTAAAAACACATTTCAAAAAAACTGACAAACAGATTGCCTATAAAAATGATCAGACTTACCAATAAAAGGCCAGTGGCCTTGACTTGAAGGGAGAAGCCCTCAAGCAACTAAAGGGCAACTAAAATGAACCCGAAGTTGGAACAACCCGCTATGAGGAAAGGTTCCAGCACCAGGAGGGTATAGTGTAGAAAAAAAATGGTGAGGAAGGGGAGAGGTGCTCAGAAGTTTGCATGATGGGGAGGGGGGGGCGTGGTTCTCCCTCGCTCAGAATGGAAGGACCTGAAGGGTTCATTCCGTGAAGCTGATGGGCAGGAGATTCAGGACTGAGCAAAGGAAGGGCTTCCTCACACAGAAGGGGCTCGACTGTGGAAATCATTGCTGCAAAATGCAGCGGTCTGGATTGCTCCCACAGTGGACTGGGGAAACGCACGGAGGTGCTGGCTGTCTGTGGTTACCGGACCTGCTGGCTGTGTCAGAGGCACCACTCGGGTTAATTTCATTTCTGCACCACCTTAAGAGCGGAGGTGCTCTGGGTGGTTTCATGTAGCTGTTAAATAGCACGGAGGGGAGATTGATCTCTGCAGAACCTCAGCCTGGAGAACTCAACAGAGCAAGCCGTATCCTCTGAGCAGCCCCTCTGGAGTCCCCCCAAGTAGTCCCCACGCCCAGCTTGGAGAGTCACCCCAGCAGGACGCCCGGGTCAATGGCGCTGGAAGCCAGAGAGGGCCAGGAGAATCAAGCAGGTCGCAACCCCCAGTCTCTCACTCAGCATGGGGTGACCAAAGTGTTTCCATGCCAGAATCTGTTCTGGACCTCATCTGAAATGGGTCCAGATAATCAGCCTTACTCAAGAGTGCCGGGAACTGCTTGGCCCACATCTGCCCAAGGACCTTGCCCAGGAATGGGACACTTCCCACTGCCCTCGTGTTTCAGGATCTTCCAGGTCAGGTCAGGTCAGGTGTGGTCCTTCCAACTCTTCTCCAAAGGAACACGGGGCCTTCTCTCGAGGAGTGTTACTCACCTCCAGGCCTAGCCTGCCATTCCTTCCCTGATGGTTTTTATTAGCCATGAGGGGCGTGGATCTGGAACAGAGGCAGTTGCCTGAGCCTGTTCGAGCACCACTCCATCATGCTCAGCTGGTACCAGCTGAAACTCATCCAATAAAACTGGATGCAGCGGTGCTCTGGGGGCCTTGCCGGCTCAGCGGCTGTGATGCTGGAATCCAGGTCCTGCGCCCATGTGCCCCAGTCGCTGGCAGACGTGGGTGGGAGGGCACGGCTCTCCTGCCTGAGGGGCTCCCCTGGGCAGCCGGGCAGCCTCTGTGAACAGTGCTGGGCCAGAGGGGCTTGTGATCTGATCGGCACGACTCTCAGCCTTTCAAGATTGCTCACAGTGCTCTTATCATGTTATGCATGTTGAAAAAAAAGCCAACTGGGCCCAGTGGCCTCTTCTCCTACATGGTTCCTTCCAAAAAGTGGCTGAGAAAAAACAGATCTGGAAGGAATCCATTTGGGAGCGGAAAATGCTTTGTCCTTCACAATCCCGGACAAATTGTGCGGAACATTGCAGATCCGGAATGTTGTCCTGGCAGGTAGCCATATGAACTCATGGGAAGGGAATGGTCAGGTATTTGGGGTCTGTGTTATTTCTGTATGTGTTCACTCCTCAGTCCATATATTCTGTTTATGTGCTAGCCTTCTATTTTAAAAATGGCATGTCAGTTCATATTTAAATGCTTTCCAACAAATATTCTATTCTAAATTACTGTGAGTGCAGCATTGCATTGAGGCCTTGTCCTTTATCTCCTGCAAGGAATGCAAGGTGGCCTACATAGCTTTCTCTGTTCCATTTTCATCCTCGCAACAGCAACACTGAGGAGGCTCGGGCTGCAACTGGCTCAAGGCCGAGACAGGACTAGAACCCAGCTCCCATGTCCAGCACTCGTCACACCACACCGGTTCTAAAATATCCCAACGTATATCCCCTTATATAGGGTTTTATATGTGTTGGGAGCCAAGAACTGGATCACCAAATGTGGAGAAGGGCAAAATCTGGGCATTACCTGTGCTCTGACATTGTTTGTGCAAGAAGGGCAGATCCTGTTGGGTTGTTTTGGAAGATGGGCTGGACGAAATCCTCAGGCCCTGGAGTACCACTTGGGAGTTGTGTGACTGTAGCCTTTACAAAAAGCACACCCTTTTCCTAGATTCCTACTGCACTGGACCCAATAGTATGAATCTGCTTCCCCATATGGGATATCAGTGTCTTTCTACTGCCCTCTGGTGGTAGATGCTAATAGCCTCCCTTTTTCTCTAGTCACCCCAACATTCTGCGCCTTTACAACTACTTCCACGACCGGAAGCGTGTGTACCTGATCCTGGAGTATGCCCCTCGGGGGGAGCTATACAAGGAACTGCAGAAGTACCAGCGGTTTGATGAACGTCGGAGTGCCACGGTGAGCTGCACCTCACAGCTGGAGAACGCGCGGCCTCCCGGTATTTCCACCCTTTGTGAAGGTGGAAGGGTTGCTTTCCTCTTTCTTCTCCCCAACTTGGGAGGAGCTGTTGTCGGAGGGGCCCTTCCTTTCTAGCGCCTGCCATGCTTGCCCCTCGAGTTCAGGAAGTGGCTCGGAGACAAGGCTCTCGTATTCCCTGCAGCTTTGAAAGAGCAGTGCGAGCACTTCCATCTCTTTCGGGCAGCAAAGTCCCCTTTGCCTCTCCTCTGCAGTACATGGAAGAGCTGGCCGACGCGCTCATCTACTGCCACAGCAAGAAAGTGATCCACCGGGACATCAAGCCAGAGAATTTGCTTATGGGGCTCAAGGGGGAGCTGAAGATTGCAGACTTCGGCTGGTCGGTGCATGCGCCCTCGCTCAGGTAGGGGGCATTCTTGAGGTGGTTGCCATCTGAAACTGGGATGGGCTTGGGACACGGGAGGTGCTGCTCCGGCCTTCTGGGGTGCTGTGTTCCGTTCATCTCTTCAGCTTTCGCTCCCATCCGTCTCCCCTGCCCCAGGAGGAAGACGATGTGCGGCACTCTGGACTATTTGCCCCCCGAGATGGTCGAAGGCAAAGCGCACAATGAGAAGGTGGACCTCTGGTGTATCGGGATTCTGTGCTATGAGTTGCTGGTGGGGCACCCCCCGTTCGAGAGCGCCTCCCACTCGGAGACGTACCGGCGCATTGTTTCGGTGAGCCTGACTCTTCCCAGCATGCCCAGCTAGCGGGGGCCTGTCCTGGTGGCTTCGCCCTTGGCGCAGTGTCTTGTGTGTGTGCTGCCCGGGGACAGGGTAGCTGGCCTGCGGTGGAGCTGAGCTTTGCTCTTCCCAAGGACAGGGCACTGTGGGTCCTGGCCCCAACGGAGGAGGGTGCAAAAGCATGAGGACCTGGCCCTGATGGGAGGGAACCTTTGCATCGGGTTGGTCAAGGCAGACAGAAGAGCTGTGTTAGAGCTGGAAGGGGCCAGAGGGCAAGTGAGCCGAACCCCCAGCTCAGTGCGGGACACTAAGTTAAAGCGCTCCTCTCGGAGGTCTGTCCAGTGGCCCCTTGAACGCCTCCAGTGTGGGAGAGCCCAAACTTCCCTAGGTCATCGGTTCCATTGTTGTACTGCTGGAACAGTCAGGAAGTTTTTCCTGGTAACTAGCCAGAAGCTGGCTTCCTGTAATTCGAGCCTGTTATTTTCTGTCCTGCACTCTGGGATGATAGAGAAGAGATCCTCGCTGCCTCCTTCGTGACAGAGTACTCCACGGGCACTTGAAAGGCTATCTCCCCTCCATCTTCTCTTCTCGAGGCTTGAACATGCCCAGTTCTTTCCATCTCTTCTTGTAGGGCTTCGTTTCCAGTCCCGGATCACCCTTGTTCCCCTCCTCTGAATCCTTTTCAGCTGGTCTGCATTGTTCTTCAACTGTGGTGCCCAGAACTGGACACAGTCATATCACACAGTCAATCTTCACCTGTACCCTGCCCTCTTATTTCCCTTTTCATTGTTTGTCCCTACAGCTGCCTTTAGAATCATTCCCCCCACACACACACACCCACACACACACCGAAGCTGCATTCCTGTATACACTTACATCTGGGTCAGCCACACTGAATTTCATGGAACTTGCTTCTGAGGGAATAGACACAGGTTTCTGCTGTCAGTAGGACTTCCTTGCTCATAGATGTGCTCAGGTCGAACTGTCCAGCTGCAGACTGACACAGGTGTAAGCCTGAGTTACTCCACAGAGCTGGGAAAACACGTGTGGGGATATACGAATCCTGGGAGCATGCCCAAGCGGGGAGAGGAGTGGACCAGAAGAGGGTGTTGGGGCAGGGGAGGCAACATTAGAAGAGGGAAAAGCGAGGGAGCAGCGGTCAGGGCTGGGGGGCAGCCTGCAGCTGGGCCTGGGGAGAGGCTGGGGTGGGGGAACCCGGTCTTGGTTAACACGTGCGAGTGTCTCTGACAGAGTGGCTGAAAGGAGCATGGGGGATAAGAATGCTGAGACCACATGGAAGGGATGCCTGGGCCAGGGTCACGGGACGAGGTTGATGGGTGGTGCTGGGACAATGCCTCCTTTGGCTTGAGAAGGCTGTGTTCTTCCTCCCAGAGAAATGGGAAGGAATTGCAGGGCTGCTTTACCAGCCGGCAACGTTGCCAAGCTCTGCTCGTGACGGTTTTCTGATGGGAAGGAGCCAAGAAGTGCATTTCAGGGGCCGCTGCCTGCCAGTGCGCCCTCCCCTTTCCCTGGGTGCGGCGGGCTTGCTGGTGGCGGAGCAGCGGCAGTGAGCAAACAGGCAGCCTGTGGGGCGGGTGGTTCCCCATCTACCCCTTGAATCTCAAAGGTCTTGGGGCGGCTCCCTGGAGTGCTGGGCTTGCATCGGCCCAAAGTGTTATGTGGAAACTATTTGGTTCTTGCCCAGATATGTTCACAAGCAGGACTCTCTCCCCCGCCTTTCTCTGGGGGGGGGGTGAGAGAGAGAGCAAGGGGGAGACAGTGGGGGAGGGCTGGGGGCAGAGCTGTCTGCTTTTAGAAGGCGAAAGAGTATTTCTTCCATGCTCAAACTGGTAGATCTTTCTGGCCTATCGTCTGGTCATGGGCTGACCTTGCGTCTCCTGCTCTTCCCGTAACAGGTGGATCTCAAGTTCCCCCCATTTGTGACAGAAGGTGCCCGGGACTTGATTACGAAGCTGTTGCGCCACAACCCATCCGACCGGCTACCGCTGCAGGCTGTGATAGAGCACCCTTGGGTGAAGGCCAACTCCAAGCGGGTGCTGCCCCCGGTCTTTAACCCGGTTCCCATGAACTAGGTCTTGCAAAGGGGTTTGAGGAGAAATGCCCTCACTGGAATTTGGGCTTGGTTCCATGCACGTCAGATGGGGGCAAGCATGGCTTTCTGCAAGGCCTTAGTCGCTCCCGACGGTCTTTGCTGGAAGAGCCGATAGTGGGCCAAGCTCAGACGGACTCACAGGCCAAGAGGCTGTTCTCTTAACCAAGCCTTCTGCTATTCAAAGCCAGCCGCTGCTCAAACTGTCTCAAGGTTTTGGGCTTGGTGTCCTCTATGTGTATATATTTTCCTTACTTTGACTTACGTAGTTTTTAATAAATTTTGTCTATGCATTTGGTTGCCTGTACCTCCTGCTTCTCTGTTTTGATGCACTTGGCTCTTGAAATCAAGGAGTGGCAGAAACCTGCGGGGGTCTTTGGCTCTTGGCACAGAGCAGCCGTTCTTAATACAAGAATGCTGGCAGCAACGCCCTCTGGGTTAGTCCGGAGGTTTGTGTCTGAGGCGTGGTGCATATTCTACAGAAATTTCCCATCTCACACCCAGTTACTTCTTTCTAAAGTACTTTCCAGCCCAGCTTTTGGATGAGTGGCTAGTAGGGATGGCGTGGGGTATTCTGCTTTTGCTGGTGATGCTTCAGGTGCAGCACCCAAGCCCCAATTCTTATTGAGGGCAATGCCACATGTCGCTTGTAGCGTCTGCAGTAGTCTGAAAAAGCAGCGATAATAAAGTTATCAAGACTGAATCTGAAGCAGAGGGGAGGCTTTAGAAATTGTTCGCTTCAGGCCATTGTAATGTTGCCAATTGCACCCACATCGGAACCAGGTCTTGGAGGGGGTGGTTAGCAAGATGGTCTGCAGTGTCCTTGCTCCATCAGGGAACTGGCATTCTCATTGCCAGCTGATCTTGCTCAGTTTCCTCAATAAGGTTACTGCTCGCACTCGGGCAGGCAGTGACATGGAACTAGGAGCTCTGTCTGTGCCCAGGTATGCCAGCCTTGCACCCTCTCCTAGTTTTCCACTTAGAAGCAAAAGTCCCACCACTTTCTGGGAGTGGGGATGCATTCAGTCCCCCCTCAAAATACATGAAAATAGGTAAGGACCCCCCCAGTTTTGAAATCTGTACTGTGCTTTTAAAAAAGTAGGAGGGGAAACTGACAAGCTGCCAGGGTGCCAAGCCACTTCAAGTTGTAGGAATGAGTCTGTTTATCACCTGCACAACATCCAAGTGTTTTGTAACAAAGGAAGGCCAAAGTCCCATGAACTAAATAAGCTTTATATCTCTGAGTAACCCAACTGTATCCCTCTAGGTTTTACACTAGGCAATGCAACGCATTAACCTACATCTAGAAACAAATCATGTTTAAAACCTTCATTAAACTTCGTATGCATACTGTGATTATGCTTATGCATTATATAACTTTTTTTAAGTATCCTGCAGAGGCTCCAAGGCTAAATCCTGCAACTGGTGAATTGACAAACTGTACCCATAATTGCACTGATTAAATTCAAGGTCTTTCATTCCTGGGCATGAGCTGCACTCTTCAAAAGTCTAGAAAAGTGTCAGAAGGACCCCAGAAACCAGCAGTGGGCTTTCATTTGAGTATGCCTGGACAACTATTGACCCTCCAGATGTTTTGACCTATAGCTCCCTTCATCCTTCATCATTAGCAATGCTGGCTGAGGCTGCTGGGAGCTGTGGGTGAAAACACTAACAGTCAAGTTTTCCACCTTTTTGCTTTTGAGGCTGAGTTGGATGAAAGGGAAACAGATTCTGAGAATGCAGCTGGGGAAAAATGATCTCAGGGCTTTAGCACCTGGTACATTGTGCAGCAGAAGTTCCAAGTCCTGTTTGCATAGCAGGAAATGGCAATATAGAAAGAATTTTACAGACTAGATAAATCAGCACACAAAATTACAGGCACACATTCAAAGCTACTTAGTGTAGCTCTTGACAAACTTTTGGGATCTTACAGGGTGTTGTGGGAGGCATATTCTGTATGAACAAGCCATGATTAAATAATGAAATACGATATCCAATGCTATCAGCTACAAAATACAAGCAGGAGAGGGTCACATGCCCCATGCAGGGTAGTTTTAACTGAGTTGCATCTGAGGGTCATGCTTCTGTATTCTTGGGCCCCAGAAATTGGCATCTGGAGGTACAATTCCTCTGGACATGGAGGTTCTCTTTAGCTATCATAGCATCTGTCAGCCTTTCAAGACAGAATCCTATGGATGTTGAGGCAGAAGAACAAGCCCTACAACTCCCAGCATGCTGGGGAATGCTGGGAGTTGTAGGACTTTTCCCTGTCTAAAGCTGAGTAGGGTTTCAACCCTAAGGAAGAACCAAATTGGCCCAGAGCATGGAGCCGGCGGTCCGCCATCTTGTTTCCCCCCTTGGCCTGCTTCAGGAAGGCCTCCCAGGAAGACGAGGGAAATCCCTTTTTTGAAGCCTGGCTGTTCGCGTCCCTGCCGTGCGAGGTGGCCATGGCTCCTCCGCACCGAGGCCTAAACCCGCCTCTGAGTGGGCTGCTTCGTCCTCCTTTGAGGACCCCCCAAGCGAGGGCCAGCTTGGAGAGGTCGCGCTAGGAGGTCTTGGAGCCCCGCTGTGTGTGGGAAGAGTCGGGCGCTTTCCGAGAGGAAGAGGAGCCAAGCTGGGGACGGTTTTACCTCAGGCTGCGAAAGGCCACCCGAAGCGGTGCATGTTACGCGGGTCTTTTCCTGCGTCCATCTCCCCCTCCACCCCGCCCAGGCTTTTTGTTTGGTTTGTGTCTGGTTTTGCGCGGGTGGCTTTTGGGTTTGTTTTGCTTTGTGTTCTGGGCGTGTGGTGAAAGGGGAAGACGTGAGTCACCGTCACCTTGACGGTCGCGGGCAGAAAGGCAGCGCGCCAACATGGCGGCCGCGAGGCCCCTTCCCCCTCCGCCCCGCCCCCGCCCCATCCCGCTCCCTTCCCGAAGAGCCCGGATGTGAGCAGCCCGGCCGCCATCTTCCCGCCTCAGCCGAGAGAGCCGCAGCGTTCGGGAGCGCGAGCCCAGCCGCAGCTGCCGCAGCGCCGCCGCCCGCCCGCCCGCCTGCCCTTCCGCCGCAGACCGCGTCCCCACCCGCCCTCGCGGAGATGTAAGTAGCGCTCGGTGCAAGGCGCCGGTCCCCGGGCGGGCGCCCCCGGCGCGGCTTGGGCGCGGGCTGGGGCGGCGTGCGGCGAGCCCGCGGGGCGCCTCGCCTCGCCTCGCCTCGGGGGGCTTGGCCGGCCGGGGGGCGAGGGAACGGCCCGCGCGCCGGCGCGGCCCTCTCGCCGACACGCGCTCGCCGCTGCTCGTGTGTCCCTGCCCGCCCGCGCGTGTCACCCGAGGGCTCCCGGGGCCGTGGGGCGAGGGCGCGGGGCGCTGCAGGAGACCGAAGGGGGCGCCGCGCCCTCGGCTGCTCCCTCCGCCCGGACAAACAGGGCAGGATGCGCGGCGGGGGGGGGGGCGGCATTCCTTTAAACGCTGCCCTCCATCGCCATTTTCTTACCCAAATCTCAGGGGATAAATTAGTGCAGGGGAATCATGTATGGAATCGTCGTGATGCATCGGCTACAGTATTGTATCTCCTCTCCAGCTTTTCTGCACCCCGCCCCAGAAAGCGTCTAGAAAATTGACGATCTCTCGGTTTGTCACTGTCGGGCAGAATAAACGGGAGGAGAAATTAACTTGTGTTTTCGCATGGTTGCGGGAAATAAATGAGGTCATCTTGTGATCCTTCTCTGCCCCCCCCATATATAAACGAATATGCATGACCTCCCTCCTCATATCATCTGGAGAAAGCCAGGATGTCTGGAGGGAAATACTGCCCCTGGACTTATTCTGGAAAAAATCAATTTTTATCAGTAAAGCTAGAAATGAATCCATTTGCATACTGCAGTCTAATATTATTTAGATTGTAGATGGTTTCTCTTCCCCTTATTTCCTTTTACTCTTGGGAGTGGGAGCTCCTCTCTGTGAAAGTACCTCTGGGCAATGGATTCCAGAACCTGTGTAAGTAGCACCATCTTAAAAATAAGATTTGGGAATGTTTTCTTGGGGTCAGACTCTTCCCCATCCTACTGTGCAGTAAAGTGTGTTGGTGGGGGGAGGACATTGCCCTTGCCCCACCTGTGAATGACCTCTGCTCTGGTAGTTAAATGATTAAGTTAAATGATTAAAGCAAGAGAGGTGCTTCGAAAACACAACCAACCAGGTGCACCCCTCCCATTTTTTTCATGTGAATAAGCATTAGAAATAGCCCTGCTGTGGAAGGTTTGGATGAATGTGGGGGACATCTTTAAGGCAGATATACCCCTCCCCTGTGTACCCTTTTGGGTATTTTTAGATTTTGCAAACGCAGGCAGGCGGAGGGATGACGCTAAAAATACCCTCTTTTTTCTTCAGGCAGTGACACTAGCCTTGCTTTCCTTCGAACCTTTCCTTGCACCCTTTTGGGGATTTTTAAGGCAGTGGGAGGGTGCTGGTGGAATGCATGCTGTTTTTCCCAAACCCAGGCTGCCGCGATTGGTGCCTACGTGATGTCTCCCCTTATGCGCCATCAGAAAAATAAAAATTGTCATGGAGATCCCCGCCCTCCATGCACTCACTCTGTGGTTTGCTTCTTGGAGCATCTGCAGGGGAAAAAGCTGCATTAGTTGGAATGAAGGAGGGTGGGGAAAGGTGTGGTAGAGGGGAAGGGTTTGGAGCTGGGATTCTGGACGGGGGGGGGGGGGCTTACAAAAAACCCCGGCTCGGCAAGTGGGAGAGAGAAGGATTGGAAAACAGGATTTTGGACCTACATAGTTGAAAAAGCATGGAATAGAGGGGGCAGAATGTATTGGGGGCCATTGTGACTTGTATGACTAAGAAATAGTGGTGTTGAAGAGGAGCACATCCTTTAAAGATGTGGGGAGGCAGGTGTGTTGGACTGTAGCTCCCAAATCGCTGACGGTTGGACATTGCGGATGCAGCCGATGTCTGTGAAGAACGCCAGTTGCCTCCTCGTTTTTTGATGAGAAAAGGAAAAATGAGCAGATTGGCGGCTTGTACTAAAAAGATTTTGCTGACTGTGTTCTTGGTGGAGGGGGCGCTTAGGAGCATTGGTTCCCTCAAGTGCAGAAATGCTGTGCAGTGCCGGGTGAGAATTGCTCAGCTTCTGTGTGCACTGTGGGGTATTAGCTTTTCAGAATTAATTTAAGGGTGAGAGATGCAAAAATTGGAAGTTTGCTCTGGAAGCTTGGCTAGATTTGGGTGGAACAAACGAAGAATCTGGTTGCTTTGGGTGCCATTTGGAGAGGTTGTGTTCATCTGTGTCTATCCCTGTCTGTCCCATGTAGACAATATTGCGGCATAATATTCCAGGCACAGAAAATAGTTGCTAAATTAAGGTAATTTTTAAATGAAGGTGGGCCTGCATGTGTAGAATCAGCAGATATCAAATTATAAACTTGTATCATGCATGTTTGGTCATATTTGACTCTGTATAATTTTTCATATGTTAATTAATAATAAAGTTTATACTCCAAAGACACATGGTGATATTCTGTCCATTAAAATCCACCAGTATACTTTAACTGGTAATGATACACAAGGTTTAAAAAAACTTTCTAGTAAGTTGACTTGCATTTTTTATTTATAGTTTTTATTTGATGTACAGAAAAAAGAAGAGGATAGGAAAAATGCATGGACACACAGTAAAGACCAGAGATGCATTAAACAGATCTTGAAAGTATTACTGATATCTATACCCAGAGCAGCCTTCCCCAATCTGCCACCCTCCAGCAGTCAAACTCCAACCTCCATCATTCCCAGTTGGTATACCACATGGGTGTGGTGCCTGGAGATGCTGGGAATTATAATCCAAAGCACAACGAGGGTGGCAGGTTGGGGAAGGGTTGGTCTAGCTTGTGGATTTCAAGTGGCACAATTTATACAGAAACCAGCCACTTGCATTTAAACATTAACAGCATCTGCTGAAAACCTATATAGCAAGTTCAAGGGTTATCACTGGCTTTCCATCCTTCCTCTATCCACATTTATTCCTCTTTTCATCATATTTAGGGTGTGAGAACACAACTAAATTGTGCAGTGTGATAGTTTCCCCTTCCAAAAGGTGCTTTCCATTTCGGTTCCTTTTTCATCTCCTTTTTTTTGGAAGCTCTGGTTCTCCCTTGGGCAGCTTGTTGTCTGCTCTGGACATCAGCAGGCCTTTCCTCATCTTTCTGTGCCTCTCCCACTCTAATTTTACCTCTTATAAGAGGTACAGGTTGCATTTGAGCCTTCATGCTCTTTTTCTGAAACATATTTTGGGGGCAAAAAGGCTGTTTTGCCCATGTGCCAGAAGTAAACTCGGGATTAAAAACCCCACATAAACCTTTAAGGAGGCCTGGTGACCTGAGTGGCCTTACATTTCTGATGCACAGGTTAGGAACTTGAAATGCCTTCCAAATTGTAGGAGTAGTGAATTCTTTGGGGTCTTTGCTTGAGAGACTAAATCATTCTCCCTCCTCCCCATCTTCTTGAATGAGTCCTTGGCTTCTAATGAGCAATTTGATAGGTGGTGTTCCAGGTTGTGCAGAGTCACAAGCATAGATCATAGGGTCATTTATGTATGCTCCCTACCCCATAGCAGCTTACAAATAAGCCTGGCTGAATGGCAAGGACACCAGAGTATTTTCTGACTTTCCTGTGCTAGTCATATCTTGCCCAAGATGGGGAAGGGTGGAGGTTTAGCTGCTCGATTCGCTGGGCCCAGTCAGCAGTGGCAGTTCCAGGGCTCCAGGAAGGCTCCCCGAAGAGTGTGGCGCAGCAGCAATTGGTTGACCTGAAAGAAGAAGAGGAACAGGGCCAGGCCCAGCAAAATGTAGGACAAAGCCCATTGTTCTAAGCAACTGGTAAACAAGTCCGGGTCCTTCTCCTTTTTCCAATTGTTGATGTGACCTTGCTGCATTTTGAACAAAAGGATAGTCAGAAGATGACACAAGCTGCATTCTTAGTGGTGTGTTGTCATGTTTGGAAGACTAATCGTTTCAGCCTTGCAGATAAACCTCCAGAAGAGCTTATAGTTCATAAATAAACCTGTTCACCTGGAGGAGATTACTGGTCACCCTAGGAGAGCTTTTGCTTGCAGTCCTGGAGTGCTCCCAGCTTGCATTCCTCAGCCTTCCTTTCCATATTCATGCAGCCTTCCCAACCTGTGCCTTCCCAATCTCCTGATGTGTCAGGTTACAAGCACCCTCTGCCAGTACGTCCACTGCCCCTAGTCTGGATGGAATAATACGTCTGTTATTTAGCCACTGTGTATATTAGGTGGGTTCATGCCTCTATGGATTTCTCTGTCGGGCGTGCATTCCTTCTTGCTATCACTGGCCAATGCGGTATTTTTTTTTTAAGAGGATCCTTGCAGTGCTGCCCCTGCTGTGACGCATTAACTTGGGGTTCCCTCTGCGTCTTGTGCCTTCCCACCACAGCAAACCCTTTTGTCTCCAGCTCAGCAGGCCTGGTTCTTTCCCCCAGTTTCCTGCAACATGCTGCCTTTTAATGGGGCATTGCGCCTGGGAACCTCCACATGCAGAACAGGTGATCTTACGGTGAGCTTTGCCCCTCTTCTCATCCTGTGCCCATGCTCAGTGGTAGGGCGACTACTTCTGAAGTCCTTGTGCTCCATAAAATGACTGGCATGGCAAAGGAGAGTCTCTAGCAGGAAATACACATCTCTTTTGTGGCTTGTTAAGAGGCAAGCTTGCTTTCTTTTTCCTAATTAAAATTTAAAGCTTAAACAAGCTTCATCCATATCCAAAATGCTGGTGCTGAGTTGTGTCCTGTTTTAGCTGTACGTAGAGCGAGATTGCAGTGCATCGACGTAAGTAGGCCTAGCTCAGAATACAAATGCCTGGCCTGGTTTGCGTGATCTTAGGGTGATGAGCCAGCAGGCTACTGGGACGTGTTCATCACAAGTCTGTTAGTCACTGTGCTGCAACTCGGCCTGCCTTGGAAGCTGCAGTGGGCCGGGGGGTTGTGTGATCCCAGCCCCTCTCTTCAAGGTAATTGCTTTTGCAAGAAATGGGTGCTGGTGGGGGTTTGAGCAAGCCAAAACCCCACCGGTGTTTTCTCCTTGTTTGTGAGGACCGGTTGTTTGAGTCCAAGAAAGAGGGCCAAAGGCAGCACCCATTCCCTTGACCTGTCAGGAACCACTGCAGTCCTTCTCAGCTTTAGGTGGTGGTTGGTCATGTGGGTCGGCCAGCTATGCCTGCATTGCTGTCAGTGCAAACATTTTGCGCACACGTCGTGTTCACTGGCAACATCTCACACCAGTGGGCTGGATCCTGAGTTTGTCACCTTTAGAACAGAGCCATCAGAAACCATGGGACCTAAGCCAATCATGGCTGACTTGATCCATGGCTTTCAGTGGGTCTACTCTAGGCATGGTTAAGTCCGAATCCAACCCCTTGTTTGTGGGTGCAAGGGGGAATGCTTGTTCAGACCAGCTTCAAGGCAGATATGGCATAGCCTGCCTTTGTAACAAAGTAGGACAGAGCAGAATATTTTTGCCTTATCTGTAGAGAGAGGTGCCAGGAAAAATGTTATTCAAGCAGGCACAAAGAGACAGAGTGGATTGAATGTAGATAACAGTGGGAAAAAAAACACATGCATATCAGATACTTTGCATATTTTATTATCTTCCTAGTCACTGCAGAGCACTGGACCTTCGCACTGGACCTTCTGCGTATACCTCACTCCTCCCGCTTTGCTCCGTCCCACCCAGCTGCTCCCTTTTCCCCTGCTGCCGAGATCCGGACTGGGCCACCTCAGATTGCTCCTGTGGCTGAATACTTCTGTGTAGGGGACCCTCCGTCCCCTGCTCCACAGAGAGCAAACAGATCAGGGAGAAGGATTCTCCTGTGATCTGTGTGTAGGTATTTCAAGTGGGAGGGAGGATCGGAGAAGAAAGCGATGGGGTGCACAGCATGTATAGGCCGAAGCGGCCCGAGTGCGGGTTCATTCCCCTGGTGGGGATGAGGCCTTCCTTGCAAGAATGGTGCAGAGCGGCTGGCCGACCTGCTACCCCAACCCAGATCTCTGGAGTTCCCCAGATGGCTACACCGCATATTCCTCCACCACCAACCCTTTGGTGCTTTCCTGGCATTTGAAATCTTTTTTCCCATGGTTGATAAACCTCCAAAGATCAGTTACCAGTAAGAGCTCGCAGCTAAAAGACATTGTTTTTTAATTTTTACTTTGCGTTTTGGCTTTACCCTTTTGCCCCCCAAAGTGCTCCCCAGCTCTGAAGCAGAATCTGGCCCTTGCGCTGGAAGAGGGCTCGCACTCCTGCCTTTGAAGTTTCCCTTCGCAGAGTTAGGCTTCAGGAAAAGGGAGGGGTCCTCTGGATTTATGTGGCTCAGTATCCCTTCCAAGGCACGCTCCTTTTCACCTAACAAGGATAGCACTTGCATTGATGATGCCAAATGGACATTCTGGATACAGCCGGCAGACACTGCTTTTGACTGCACCCCAAGATTTCCATTAAAATCAAGCCACTGTGTTTCTTTCTGTTGGATCAATGCAGCAGGAAATGTTTTTGGCACATGCTCAAGATGTGCGGGAGGGGGACTTAGGAAGGAGCCACCCCCCCCCCGACTAGAACTTCTTCCCTAGGGAGACCGACATTAAACTTGCCAATTTTTTTCTTAACCTTCCAGCCATCATTGGCTGTTCCCCTTGGCGTGCATTTCCCTGTTAGCAGAAACAGTGTGTTGATGTGCTTATTCTGTGCCATCACCTGATGCTTTTCCTGCTTCTGCAGCAGTTTCTCTTTCTGACTTTGCACGGAATCACTTGACCGCCCTCCCTGTCGAGTGTGACTGACTGTCCCTTCAGGGCAGGGGGTGACGTCACTGCCTGAGAATAGGAGGCGCTCAGAAATGGGTCTTTGGGGACTGGGCACTGCATCCCTGCCCTTGCTGCTGAATATTGCAGTCATCCATTTTTGTTGCTTGCTTTTTCATCTCCTTCCCTCACCCCCCCCCCCATGTATTTTGTAAAGGAGAATCAGGCGACGGAGAGCCCAGCCCTGGAAACAAGGGCTGGTCAGAGCTAGAGGAGTTTACGGCACCTAGGAAATGGATGATGCAGGGTAGGAATGTGAAGTGTTTTGCTTAATCTCGATCTGTTTTGCCAGTTCATCTAGTCCTGGATGGGGGTAGGCATACTTCTGGATTGTCCGTCTCTCTCTGTCTCTCTCTCTGTCTCTCTCTCTGTCTCTCTCTCTGTCTCTCTCTCTGTCTCTCTCTCTCTCCCTCCCTCCCTCCCTCCCCCCATTTGCAGATGAGATCAGTTATGCATAGAGCACAGTTTTATTTTGAAAATTAAATTCAGTTTAGGATCCTGGCATTCTGTCTATCCCAGCTGACTAGAACTTCTGCGTAAAGCCATCTGAAATATGCAAAGCTCATTCTTGGTAGTTCTTACGGCCAGTCTTGGTTTATATGAAACTGTCCAGGTCTCCCTTCCCAGGGATTAAATATAGAGCCCTTGTTCTTAATCCTCTGTGTGTTACACAGCCCCTTATCTTACCCTACCAGGGTATTTATAGAAAGCCCCCCCCCCAACAGGGTCTCTCATGTTTGGCCCTTAAAGCGACAAAAATCCAGTGAGGTGTAGTGGTTAAGAATACGGGGCTGGGACTCAGGCAACCAACTGGGTGACTTTGGGCCAGTCACAGATTCTCAGCCCATCCTACCTCACAAAATTGTTGTTGTGGGGATAAGATTGAGAGTCGCAGGAGGAGAATGATGTAAGCTGCCTTGAGTTTGTTATAGGGAAAAAGTGGGATTTAAATCTACTAAATAAATAAAAAAGCAGAATTGTGAATTCGACTCTTAAAAATAACTGTCAAGTGTGTCATATTTCTTTGAGAGGGAGCTTGCAGTTTATACATCGAGGTGTTTTATTCTAAATACTTTTGTTTCATTTAAGTAAAATGGGTTTAGTTGCAGGTAGGAAAGGCATGGCTTAGTGCTGGGAAGCGTCGGATGGAATTCTAAATACTCTCTGGCTGGTTGGCACATCACACTGAGCTAGCCTTGCGGACAAGCTGTGCGTGGAGGGGCATTGGCGGAGCACCTTGTGGAATACCTGTGCCAGTTTGTCCAGCAAGCAGCCCACCTGAGTGCGCATCCATGGGGTCCTTGTGGCAGAAGCTCATTTCCTCCTGGTGTCTCCCTTGCGCTGCCCCTCCCAGGATGTGTGTGTGTGTGTGCGCGCGCGCGCTTTCGTATTCCTTTTCAGAGACTCAGAATTGTTCCGCTGGAGTTGCAATTCTCTCTCTGTCTGCTTGTCAATCGCCTTGTAAGTTTCAGTTGTCAAAGGGAGTGGCCCATTTTAGAAAAAGGAAATTAACGGACAAAGTTTCCTGTGGGTAATACGTCCTCAGTGGCAAAGGGCTGGGGCAGAAGTCCTGGAGAAGGAAAGAGAGACCAAGCGGTGCAGGTCCAAAGCATCAGGAACGGAGGGGGAGCAAGGGAGTAAACACATCAAAATGAGGGCGGGTGGCCGGCGGGCCAGCCAACCTCTCTCCCTTTCCAGTGTGAGCCTCTCACATGCAAGTGCTGAATTGACGCTTAGCAACCCCCACCCCTCGCACAAACTTTTTCAGTACTCCCCTTGCTCTTCAGCTACTCCAGAAAGGGGAGATAATAACTCGAGGCTCCCTTCCGGGGACTCACCGCCAGAGCTGCCGCGGGGTGTCTTTCCCTCTGGAGCACTGCGTAGAAGCAGCCTCACTTAGCGAGCAGGCCCTGGGACTGATTTTTAAATGCCCATAGCAGCAGCAAGCCAAATACCACTCCAGGCGAACCTAGTCTGGTGTCCTCAGTTGCAAATGAGGTATAACTCAGCTGTGGCCGTGGCTGTGGCGCACCCATGCCCTGGCCTGCTTGGAATGACCTGTCCAAGAACAGAGGGAGTTGTCTCATACTGAGGGAGAAGATGAGTCCATCCAGGCGGGTATTGCTGCTGCTGGCGGGCACCAGTGGCTCTGCAGGGTTTCAGCAGGGGGTTTCTCTGCCCCACGTGCAGTTGTCAGGGATTGAGCCGGGACTTTCTGCGTGCGAAGCAGGGGTCCAGTGCTGAGCTGTGACCCTCCCTTGTCTTGCCATAATATGGGCGTCACGTTGGTTGGAAAGGTAGCAGAGTGGGGATCTGAAAGAATATACCTGGGGCTTAAGAAGGTGGCAGCAACCAGCTCTCCTTGCTGCCCGTGGCAATTGCAAATGCCAGCGCATGGCGGAAGGCTTTGCTTTTGTCTTCTTGTCTGCCAGTGTTGTCACTGATGGAGCACGTTGATAGAGGGAGATGTTGGGGAACTGAAGTGCCAGGCCAATAATATTTCAGTATAAACCTGTTCTTTCATAAGCTGCTAAGAGGTGCCCTGCTGGATCAGACTGAGAGGTCAGCATTTTGCTGCGCACAGGAAACCCACAAGCAGGGCATGAGCACAACAGCACTCTCCCACCCATGTTCCCCAGCAGCTGGAAGACATAAGCGTATTGCCTCTGATCCTGGAGGTCGCCCATACTCAAGGATAGCCTCTTCCTCCGGTTTGTCTGAATTTTCCACTTACCTGGCAATCAAGAATGGCTTGAGCTGGCTCAGAATTATAGAATATAACGCAGTTCAAATCCCAGGAACTCAGATCAACATAATGCAAAATCTAACAGCAGCAATCAAATCAAGCCTGTTTCTGCCAGCAGTATCGGTGTCCAGAAAGCCCGTCAGAATAAGAATGCTCTCCTTGAGTCAAAAGGGAAGGCAAAGAAGGGAGCCCCAATGACTGCGGAGGGGAAGGGCGCCTCTTCCAAAGCCTTGACACGTCTGCGGAGAAGGCCCTGCAGCTTGGGCCGCTGGGCCAGAGGATGCCGTTGCAAAGAGCAGAGCCCATGAGGCAGATGTGGAACTGCTTCTTCCAAGCTGTCTTTATCCTCAGATGTTGAGTGAGCATCTCTGCCAAGCAGTAGCAAAGAGGTTCCCTCTTTCTGAAGGAATTTGGGCTTCTTATTTAGACAGGCCACTGGCCTGTCTGCTGTTCCTTTGCTAAATACTTTTAAAATCCAGATGTTGGCTAACTGTTACCTCCTTGTTTCTTCCCTGGTCATGCCATGCTCTGTTCCGGGAAAATTATCCCATGGAGGCATCTGTGACTAGCCCAGGAGAGCTTGTGGCTGACGAGGGATTTGAACTCGGCCCTTCCTGTGCCAAATTCAGCATTCTGGCCCTCCCGATGTGTTGGATTGCGAGTCCACCATTCCCAGCCACAGGGGGTGTGGTCCAGCATGTCTGGAGGGCACAGGGTTGGGGAAGGCTGCTCTGTGCCCAGTAAAAGGCCTTGGTCAGCTCTGCAGCTTCAGGTGCCCTGGCCTGTTCTCCTCCCTTTTATGCCCACTGCAGTGTGTGGGCCGGAGAGGCAGAGCTCGTCTCTGCACCGGGCCGTAGGGTGCCCTGGGTGGGTTGCCACGGCTCCCCATTTCCCCTCCCTTGCAGCCTCGTCGTGAAGGTACAGTGAGGGATGGGTGTATGCTAGGCTGTTCCCCCCCTCCGCCGTGCTCCTCCACCCCTCCTGTGCCCAAGATGGTTTTGGCCACACAGTGATCACGCTTGCATGGACAAGACAAGGGCCTTTCCCTGGGTTCTTGGCTGCCCTGCTACCATTTTTCTTAGGCCTACAGGTCGTCTCGAGAAGGCTGCAAAATATAATGTGGGAAAGCAGTGACTCATCTTCGTTTCTCTCACTTCCAGGTCGGCTCCTGCTCCTGCTGCCACCCCCCCTGCTGGAGGAGAGGGAGGTGGCCCCCCACCCCCACCCCCCAACCTCACCAGTAACAGAAGGCTCCAGCAGACGCAGGCCCAGGTCGATGAGGTGAGAACCACTGTGTGCGCTTAAACAGGGAGCGGGGTGAAAAGCCCTCCCTCTGAATGGGAGCAGATTCTGAGGTGGTCTCCCTCTAACTTTCCTATGACGGCTGGTGCAAAAACGTGGGATAAAACATGCACTGCCCTTATTCCTCCGTCTTAGTTAAGAGCCAGAAGGGGCCTGCAAAGTTATTCCGTTCCAGTTCACCCACTCAGTGCCGGGTCTGTAAGTCAGGCATCTCCCAGGGAGTGCCGTCCCTCCAGCAAAGGGGGACCCACCATCTCCTGAGGCAGCCTGTTTCCCATTCAGGGAGCTTTCCTAAAGTATGTCTGGAATCCGCCTCCCCGTAATTTTCACCTCAGTTTTAATCTTGCCCTCTGGAGGAATGGAGAGCAGGTCCGCATCCTCTCCTGCATGACCAGCCCTGCGGGGTGTGTTTTGGGTGCAGGAATGTGAGCGTGAAGCAACCCCCCCTGCTCCTGTGGAGGTCTTCTGAGAGGGATTTCAAGGGAGAAAAAGCAGGGGAGAAAAAGAGAGCTTTTGAGGGAACGGGAGACTTCCGGTGGAGCCAGAATAGCAAAGATTGCAGGCAAAGATGTATCTGGGATAAGGGAACAGCAGTGACGGTAGGGTAAGGAGGGCCACCCTGGATTTTGTAGGAGCGTGGGCAGACAGAAGAAAGGGACTGTCCTTTTGTGGCGTGCTGCAGCAAGCTGTGATAAGGCTTGAAAGGGGGGTGTATATGGGCAAGAAAGAAGAGTTAGAGGGCAAAGATAAAGGCTTGCATCTCAGAGAGACAGGGACATGTCCAAAGCTGCCCGATGAGTGTCAGAGATGAGTTTCAGGGTTTCCTGGCTGTGAAAATGCCCCCCTTGGCAGGCCATCTGCACAAGCAGAAACGATAAGCACATTTTGCAGATTGTAAGCACTGTGCAGTTAATATGGGGAGATGCTTGATTATATTGTGCTGGTACCTGGAGGTTTCTGCTGAACTTGCCCATCCACAAGTTTCCTGGGAGGAGGGTCAGAATGGACTTTCAAGAGTGTCCGCAGTTACGCAAGTTTATTTTTATTAAAATTACCCTCCTCCCAGAAAACTACTGATGTCAAGCTGATGTCCAGATTGAGCGTGCCAACAGAAGACCCCTGCTGGATCAGACCGGTGTCCTGTGCACACAGGGGCCAACCACCCCCCCACCCCCCCACAGGAACTCACAGGCAGGGCAAGAGTGCAGCGGCCTCTCCTGGCACCAGGGTCTCCCCACCCCCCACCCCGTGACATTCTCTGTAGCGCGTGGAGAACTGTGGGCAGGAAGCGGAGGCTGGGGGTGGGTGCCTCAGCGTGCCTGGCAGCTGCACTGTGTGGATAACCCCCAGCCCGCTTCTCTTCCTCCTCTGCCAGGTGGTGGATATCATGCGGGTGAATGTGGACAAAGTCCTCGAGAGGGACCAGAAGCTCTCGGAGCTGGACGACCGCGCTGACGCCCTGCAGGCTGGAGCGTCCCAGTTTGAAACCAGTGCAGCCAAGCTCAAACGCAAGTACTGGTGGAAGAATCTAAAGGTACGGTAAAACGGGAAGCTCCGCCCTGCCACTCACACTCCCGTGCCTGTCCTGGGACTGTCAGTCCCTGCCGCCTTGAAGTCAAGATGTTCACTGGGCCACCTTGGAGCGGGAGGTCGGGCCACACTCAGCCCGGCAAACCGGGGCTTAATTCCAAGCTTATCCTTGGGTGCACTTGAATGGAGTGCGATGAGAGGGTCTCTGAGCATGTGCAGAGTGCAGGCGCCTCATCACTCGGTCAGTTGCAGCCAGTGGGTGCCTGTGAGAGCTCCACTCAGTCAGCGTCTAGTTTCTAAGCAGGGCTGAGCCGCAAGTGCCTTTTCTCAAGCCGCCCAGTCCGTCCTTGCTTGCTCCCAGACACGAGACTTCTCACGCTGCCGCCTTCCTTGGCTCACGCGCCTCCTCTCTCCCCTTCCACTTGCAGATGATGATAATTCTGGGAGTGATATGCGCCATTGTCTTGATCGTCATCATTGGTGAGTTCCGCCCCTTGCCGTTCAGCAAAGGCGGGTGGGTGTGGGGAGGCCGGCTGGGCTGAGGCCCTGCTCCTGTTACGGACTCAGGTACACCGCTGAGCGATTCCTTTTCCAGCCTTCCGATTTGAAATGCTCCAGACCATGTGTTGCCGCATTCTGCATTTGTGCAGACAAGCCCTCCCAGTCGGCGCCCTTGATATGTGTCGCCTCGCAGCGTGCCTTGTTCCCCCCCCCCGCCCCCGCACGGGTGTCGGCAGCTCCCCTGTGCCCTCAGACAGGCTTCCTCTTGGAAGGGTCTTGTGGGGGCACACGCACTTGGCCCTCCTGGCAGCATGCGGCTGATGTACTCTTCGAGGGCAAGGACATCGTGCACATCCTTGTGGGGCTGCCCCATAGATCCAGATGAGATGAAATGGTTTGTGCCCCATGGAGGGTGCACCGGTGCATTCCTGGGATCAGATCCTTTGGGGCTGGTAAGAGCTGAGGAAGGCCGTTTCCCTCATGTCCTGCTTGGAGACTTCCTGGAGAAGTCTTGGAGGCCAGTGCAGGAACCAGGATACAGTATTATTATTTTATTATCATTGCATTGCATTTCTGTACTGCCTGTAGCTGAAACGCCGAGCAATTCACAACATTTAAGTCCCCCATCCATCCAGGTTTCAACCAGGCCTGCCCCTGCTTAGTTTCCAAGATTAGGCGGGATCGGACCTTGCTGTGGTTCAGCGGGGCTTTTTCTCTGAGGGCCTTCTGGTCCACCCAAACTGGAATTGTCTTCTAGGCAGTGTCCATGCTCTTTCAGTGCAAGGACCTGTTCAATTCAGCGGTGGGCTGGGACCGAAAATAACTGGGGCAGGGTCAGAATACCCCCCCCCAAAATAACCCCAAACCCCGGACCACCATATTTTAGCTTATTAGCATGATTACATGGCATTTCTATCCTACTATTTTTCCTCTTGGGAGGAATCCAAGGCAACTGACATAGCTCCATTCTATGCTCCTGAATGCAAGTCACCCCGTGACCCTCGTGGTCAGGAACCTGGATCTCTCTCGTCCCCTGTCCTGCCTGCTCCCCACCCGCCGGCTTGCAGGAAGAGCTTAAAGCTCTTTCGGCAGGAACGAAACTGTGCAAGAGGCCGGCCCATCTCTGAACAGGAATGAAGCCTGGTTGCCCTCCAACCACGCAACCAGGACGCGTGGTTGGAGGGCGAGGTGGGGCCCGGGAAGAGGCCATGCCTTTTATTTAACTTCTAGCCTGCAGCAGCCTCTAAGGTTCGACATCCCCCTGACACACCCTCGACCTGGGCGTAAGTCCCAATGCACACAGTGGCTCCTTGCAGGGTTGTGCTTCCAGACCTTTCTGATGCAAAGCCCTCCCGTGCCACTGCTTGCAAGAGGTCAGGATGCATTCTGGGGATGCGACGGGGAAGAGCTGACAGTGGCCAAGGTAGAGCTGAGGAATGGCTCGTGTTTCTGCAGTTGCTTCCTTGGGCCTGCGCTCTGCTTTTGATCACTGTTGCTTTGCATTGATGTTGTGCTGCAAGGGGAGCCTAATTCATCTGAGACAATTAACAATTCCTTTTGTTTTTTCCTCCCCCCCTGCAGTTTACTTCAGCACCTAGTAGAATTTATGGAGCCATTTCCCATCCAGGAGCAGCGGCCGGGAGAGGTGTGGGGGCGAAGTTTTCCCCTCCCTCATCTAGATCTCAGCCATATCTTCCAGCCCCCCCCCCCATGCATCCCTTATACCCTCTCCCCCAATTCCCCTGTGTGTGTGGGTGTGCATTGCGTGTGGGTGTCTTGTAAATAGCCTGATTTGTTATTTATACATATATATATAATATAATATTATATTTTGTCTGTTTGTAGATTTATTACTAGACTTTCCATGTGTCATGGAATCTCCTGTATTCCTGCCAGCCCCTAACTTTCTCTCTCTCTCTCTCTCACACACTCACTCACTCACTCTCTCTGTCTCTCTCTCTCTCTCTGTTTTTTCAGTGTCTTGATTTTTAACCAAATCGTCAAGGACCAATAATTCCCCACAATCACAAGTTCCCTTCCCATTCTCCCCATTAGTTGTCTCTTAAGCACCTCCTCTTTTCCAAACTGTCATCTGGATGCTCATGGTGAATGGTGCCCCATCTTGGACTGTAGAACCTCCCCCCCCCCCCCCCGCTTTGCCATACCTCTAAAATGTCAGGACGCCTCATAGGGAGTGAGGTGCGTTAAACATGCACCTTCTTGCAATCTGGGCAAAATTTTTGCTGCCTCTGAGTTGAGTGTTATGCATTTCTTTGCCCAGACTACCTGCATTACTGTCCCTTTTGCAGGGGAAGAAAAATCCACACCCTTTGTGATCTTCTGTAACATTCCTGGAGTTGTGCTGTGTATTGTATCTTGAAAGTAATCCACATTACACCTTAGAGCCCCTCAAATCTGGGGGTGGGGCAGCGCTGTGTGACACCCTGCAACATTCCTGCGCCTCACCTCGCCGAGCCTCGTCCCCTGACCAAGGGAGAGGCAGCTGACTTCCTGCCATGACTATCGTGAATGGAAATAAACACACTCACTTTTTAAAAAATAAATGACGAATGATCAATACATTCCACACTTTCCATAAAGGAGGCACGGTTATTGGAGGGACCGTTGCCTTCCCTTAACTGAACAACTTCCCATGTGCATGAGCTGGGAATGACAGCAAAGGCGGGATTGAGGCGTCAGTTCCTTTCAGAAGTGGCAGGGAGGTGACATGGCAATTTGGCACAATTTTAGCCGCCTGGATGTCGGGGAAGAGAGGGACTGGGCAAGGGAGGGACTGTAAAATGGCATGTTGTAGGGAAAATTACGCTTCAGTCTACAGGGTTCGAAAAGATCCCCCCCAGTCCTGAGAATTAAATGTAGGTCAGCATGTTGCATCTTTGTATGGTTGCCCATACGAGGATGCTTAGGTATGCTCTCTCCAACTTCTGAGTGGAACTGCTGGCGAGGGATGGGAGAGTGAGTAGAGGGGGAGACCAGTGTGACCACTGGCTGTTGGGGGACCCCTTTCTACCCCACTGCTCCATCCTTGTCCACGATCAACCAGTTCAGCTTTGCAGACTTTGTAATCGTGATAATTGTGGTGTTCTCTCTCTCCAAATACCTGTTTAGCACAAACTGCCATCTTTCTTGGCCTGTTTATAATGTTGGTGTGACTTTTTTTTATTTTTTGGTACATCTTTCCTCCCCTTCTCTCCCCTTATACCCCCTCCCTTTTCTCCCACGGAGAGGAAAATGGTTCTCCTTGTCAACTCTCTATGTACCGATTGCTCTCTGAGTCCCAAGGAATTCCAAAAGGAGCAAGGAGAAGCGCAGCTTTGTGTCGGCATCGGGATGAGGAAGCGTGGGTGCCCTTGCCAGCTTGTGGGAAGACGTGGCATACACCGCAGGTCTCTCTGGGCACGAACGGGGCTGGGGCAGTGCTTGTACCTGGGGGTGGGCCGGGGGGGAACCACAAGTCTGACGCCATCCTAGCTCTCGCTGTGGAGGGACAAGGGAGCCAGGAGGTCGGACGACTTGGTGCTTCCATCCCCTTGCCAAGGACCTTGATGATTCTCGGCGGGTGCTTTGGGTTGGGAACGGCTGGGAAAGAGGCTCGAGGTCGAGGTGCTCTCGATTGTGGCTGTGGGCGAGCTTGAGGTAGCATCTTGCGGCGCGAGGAGGAGGTCTCGTCTTCCATACATGGCGCAGAAGGGGTGTGTGCCTCTTCGGGTGGGAGGTGGGGTGGGGGGGAGAGAAAGGGGCTGCATTTCTTTAGCTGGACAGCAGGTGTCACTGCTGCTTTCCAGCTGCTGAGCAGAGTTCCTCTGGTTCAGGGAAAAAGGAAGTGTAAACTGTAACCTTTGGCCAGAAAGAAAGGGATGGGCCCGGAAAAGCAGCCGGTCCGGCAGGTGCGGGTTGGGGAAGGCTCTTCTGCTTCTGCGTCTCCTGCCCGCCCCCTTCTCCCTCTTCCTCAGCAGGCCTGGGTCATGCAGGAAGGGGTGGGACCCAATATGGACAGAATTCCGAGTGACTATGCTGTGAAAACAATACAGACATTTGGAAGAGAAAATAATGTTCAATAAATGTCCCTGTGGAGAAAGCCCATTTTTTTGTCTTGCTTGTCTGTCCGTTGACCTGCTTTGGCTCAATTTTCATTACTTTATGTAAAGGAGGGTGCTGGGCACCCCTCACAGCACCTATGGATGCACCCGCATTGTGGTGCCTCTGGGCACCTGGATTTTAATTTGTACTTTGAAAAAAATGTTTTACAATATATGTATACGGAGTTGAATGAAATGCATACGGCTTTCTAGCAACTGTACGCTGGCTTCAGCCAAAACAGATCAGAACTCCCAGTAAATATCCATTTGATGTGGGTGTCCAACCATACATCAAAAAGCATTGCTCGATAGGAGGTGAGCATTTATCCTAAAAGTTTTGCAATATTAGCCTTTTCGCTGTCAGAGGGTGTAGGGAATCTTAGAAACATAGAAACAGTGCGAGTCAGAAGGGGTCTCCCGGGCCATCTAGTCTGACCCCCAGCTCCAGCCGGCTCTGCTCACGACATGCCCACCATGTGCATGTTTTCTGTGAATTAACATGAAGTGGGCAAATATTTTCAAAGCACATCTACATCAGCGAACATTCAGGACTGTCCCAATGTAAAATGTATCTGTAAAACAACCTTGCAAAAAAGCAGCTACTACTGGACATGGCCAGAATTTTTCCTTAAAAGAAGCATTTGGCAGTCAGCCGGATTGCATTGATCCCTCATCGCAGAAGCCTTGCGGTGTCCAAGAAACACAGCGAACGCTCTCGATGAGTAGGACAGCCCAAGATCCATAGTGGCAGGTAGGTGTCAAAGTCACGACCCGCCAGATACACCCTTTGGTGCTGCTTCAGTTTCCTGAGTTCCCCAGTGGGCCCCGGGCCAAAAGGGCTGCAGGCCCCTGATTAAAAGCATGGATAGCCCATTCCTCAGGCAGATTCTCAGTCTGTGCCTGCCACTTTTTTCCCCAGATGTAAATGGGCATTTTGGGGGAAACTTCAAATACTAACAATTACTTTTATTCCATATTCTTCATTTGTATCCCTGTTTCCTGCAAGAAACAAGGGAGCGTACATCTTCCTCTCCAATTTTCCCCACAACAGCCCTGTGAGGTAGCTTAGTCTTGAGTACCAAGTGTTGGAGAGATTGTGTATCAATCTATTGGTCTCCAAAAGTATTGGATTACAAATCCCAGAATCCTCAGTGGGCAAGGCACCTGGCACATCTTGGGTTTTGCTTGTATGGGAAGAAAAGTTTAAACGGAAGACCATCATTTGCGTGGTACACAGCTGTAAATGGCCCAGAGAGTTTTGGCAATTGGGCAGCATGGAAATTAATAGGTTTGTGGATCACAAAGCTTCCCTCTGTCGTCACCACGATTTAGACTGCGAAGGGCTTACATGGCAAGTAGAAACCGCTTTGGGTGGGGAAGGGCTGTAGTGGAGCTGAAAAGATACTCGGAAAAGTACAGCTGGTGAGAAAGATGTCACCCCAGCCCTGTGGCTTACGGCTTCCACATTCCTGCGCACAAGGAATCCTATTGAAATCCAGTGTATACATGAAAAGCTCCCTTCAGCTGAAATTAAAGTGATGGAGGGGAAGATAACCCCATGAAAAATCCCATGAAATAATGGGATTTAAGTTGGTCATGATTTCAGTAGGCCTGCTCTAAATGTGAGTAAGCCTGAATCAAGCCCGTTCGTTAAAGAAAACCCTGCTTTCACAGCGTGTAGTCCACCAGCGGAGTTCATCTGTCAGTGCGAGAAACGATCGAGCGTATCTCCTTTGGAACAAGTCTGTTGGTTTCTACTATGTCCAAGACCTGAGCTAACCATTCCTCTTGCTTGCTGCAAAGTATACACTGTCTTTAACTACAATTCTAGCTACATCCACAAATTGAGTTAATCCTGCAAGCAGATGGCAAAGATGCTTGGAAAGGCAGCTGAAAGCCACTTCGGGTTGAGATGGGGTAATTCACACCATTTCTGCACTCAATTCCCTCGTAAAAGGTTTGAAAATAAAAATATACACACCTCCTCATCTTCTCACCCCAAGGTGTGATTCTTAACATAACTCTTAAGGATTTACCAAATATGTCCTGTACATTTTCCTGGGAATAATGCAAAACACATTGATTCTGGTTGACTTCATGGCCAAGTATAGGGAGGATGAGTAGGATATTGGGTTGAATCCAATGTTAGTTCACCTTGAAACCCATTCTTTTCAATGTTCTCTGAGTGGGATAATCATCGGATGCAACCCATCTTGGCCCTTTGGGTTAGGATGGGTCTTACTTTACTAGTCTGCAATGGCCGCATGGCCCTCTGCAGGCTAAAATTCAACATCAAATGGCGGGGTGGGGGGGGGGGAGGAGAGGTGGGGATAAAGCAATTAGCAATTATTTCTGTTATGCATGTGAAACAGTTTGAGGAATAGAGGGCATTTGTCCAAATGATCTGAACTGTTGTGCCACCCAGTGAAAAATGGATACAAAATGGGTATCTGTATTTACCCCTATCTGTGGAAATTAGCATCAAATGAAACAAATCAAATCATTAAAAACATCCATTTCCAGATCTTGTGAGGGACAAGAACACAAGCAAAGCCATGCTGGATCAGACCAAATCCATCAGATTATTAAATAAAACACATAAAGCCAGATGACTGAATAAAAACCGGTAGTGCCTTAAATATGGAGGGGGGGGCAGCTCCAGTGGGCTTTGCTAAGGTCACTGAGCAAGTTTTGGCCTACCAGAGATAAGCAAGGCTAGGTGCTTTTCTGCATACGCAGGTCCATCATTGTACCTGTAGGTGACGACTCCAGCTTGTACGTAAATTGTGCGCTGCCAAAGACGGTTCCTGGACATGCCCCAATTGCCTCAAATGCCACGAACAGAGGTTCAGGATGACTTGCTGGCCGAGTGTGCACTGATCAAACACGGGAGAATCGAGGGCTTTGGCTTGGGTGACTATTGAGTTAATCCTATACTGAGCTCTGCCATCGAAATCTTTAAGAAGCAAGTGCTTGAAATAGACTTTGGAGTCTGGTGCAGTGCGCAACGTCTCCAAGCAGTGCCTGAGTTTTTGAATGCTTAACCAGCTTGTGGGCCTCTGCAGAGAAAGCCATCAAGCCTGTATCTGACAGCAACACCAAAAGGCCCTCGATGTCGCAGCACAAACACAAATGGAATTGCTCAGGTGTAAAGGGTCCCTGGCACACTGCCAGGAGGGACACTCTGCCCAGCAGGTTTTCTGGGAAGATTCCTTTGCACATGCTGGTGCGACAGGTGTGACATTAGAGCCCCCCGGCATTAGTGCAACATAATTTGTGTTAATTGAGCGACACTGCCTCTGACATGTGCAGAAAACCTACTCTGTGGCTCCCTGGGCACCGGCGTGGTGTTTTGCCCGTGCTGAAACTCTTGCCCACTCCTTGTGATGGATCTGCAACTTTGGCAAAGTGCTGGACTTGCCTGATTTTTATTTTTATTTTTTTTTGGTGGAGCGGCAAAAAAAAATCTTTGTCCAAAGCATGTGACATGGTTTGCAGTTTTTAATGAGTTTACAAGACACTGCTTTGATGCAGCAAACCAAAACCAGACACTGAATTCATAAAGTCTAACATTAAGGGCTTAACGCTCACAGCGCCAACTACTAGCAATAATCTTTATTGCAAAATTCTAACATTCCCATAAACTAATTTCCCCAATTTTCCCATTTGCCTATTAGACATTAATAGTGCATTACACAGAACCTCTTGGATATAAAAAATCTCTGTTTATTTTCCAAAGAAGTCTGAGAAGCCAAGTTTCTTCCATGCTGTTGCGTCCACAGGAAGGGCAAAGAAACTGCCACACAGCAAAATCTGAAGGATGCCTTTTGCATACATTTATTTATTATTTATTAATTAAAAGGTGTTCTAACCCATCCACTACAGACATCTTGGGACGGTGTCCAAAAAATCCTGATTTCCATATTAGCGGAATTCTTAATGCCCCTCAAATTCTACCTCTCAATTTGTGATCAAAATTTAAAAATTAAGATCCCTGTGATAATCATTCTTTATGCCCTTCTATTGCTTAAATCCAGCAGTATATGCATTCTTACTTTTAAGGAACATCCTGTATCCAAAACAAATATTCAGATATCCAAAGCAAAGCGAACAAATATTCTTGCTTCGGACAAGCCTTTAAAACTTGCCAGTTTCACCCGCCGGCAAGAAGTTAAAAAAAGTCAAAGCTCAACTTCCTGGTTGATGTTTCCTGATGCAATGCTTGGAGAGGTTTCCTCACAATGCCATGGTGGTCCGCTTCTGCCACACTGAGGTCAGAACGGTCTCGTTCAGGAGCCTGGTCCAACCCCTTTATGCCCAAGAGCCAAATTCCATTTGGGTGATACTTCTGGGGTTTGCATTTGAACAGTGGTGGGCCGAAAGCAAAGAGGGGAGGCCCAAATCCCAGCAATTTTTATTTTAAAGGGCATAGTGCCCCTAAGGAATCTTTAAAGATTTGCACATGGCATCATGAGCGAAGAAAACTGGGAAGTCACCAGGTGGTCTGGGGAAGAGCAGGATGACCACCTGTGCCGCCTGCGCCCCACAGAACTGAAGTTTAATACCGCCTGTCTGGTTAAAGTACACGAAAGGAAGGAAGGGAGGGGAGGAAGGAAGGAAGGAAGACAGGCAAACACTCCTGATTCCTCAAGATATGCAAGCTGGGCACAAGCGTTTGCAGGCCAGACTTCATCCGAGGTCTGGAGCGCAGTCCTCAGCTTGGCGGATGCCGGCGCAGAACAGGGCAGCGTCCTTCCAGGGCCACCCAACGGCAGGACTGGAAGAGCTGCTTTCGCGGTCGTGTGGGTGGAAGAGAACAGCTAGGCCCTGAAGCTTGGCTATTAATAATGACAGGCAGATGGAACAAAATGTGCTTGCCTCCTGACCCATCTTCCTGTGCTGTGATTTGCTGGTCCCTGTGCAGGGAGAGGTTGCCCTGGCATGCGCAAACCTGCTTTTCTGCTGAGATGGCTTGCCAGCCAGAGGGAGGGTGCCATGGGGGCCGCGGCGCATGCAGCGCTTCAGGATAAGGCCGGGGCGCTCTCTGATCCGGGGCGTGGGATGGGATCCCCGCTGCCCTCCTGCAGGGAGGTGGGGTGGAGGCGGCACCCAAAGGAAGGGGGTGGGCGCCCTACTTCCCTTCCCATGGACTTTCTGTCCTTTGCAAAAGGCTTCAGTTAGAAACTACCATGTCTGGGTGCTGCCTTATGGTAATCATTCCAATTCTGCTTCAGAAGGTCTAGGATTTCTCCCCGCACCTCCAGTCTTTAAGCATCAAAAATATTCTCACAAAAGTCCGGAGAATGGGCAGTGATTAAGTCTTGCATATGTGTTTGCTGAAGGCAAACCTTTGGACAAGAGATCTGCGAGATGGAGGTCTATGCATTCGTGAATTAATCAAGAACTAGAAACAGAAACAGAGCGAGTCAGAAGGGGTCTCCTGGGCCATCTAGTCTGACCCCCGGCTCCACTCACGACATGCCCACAATTAAGAAGGTAATTGTTGAATCATATGGAAACATTCCATATAGTACAAAATAGGGGCTTTGGTCGGTAAGCAGCATATTTGCAGCATGTGAGAAAGCCTGAATGTGACCTGCATCTTTGCAGACACCTCATAGAAAACCACAACCAGCGCACGCACACACACACCAGCTCTAGTGTCACCCAAGGCTTTTGGTTGCTTCGGCCGCCATGGACGTATAGGGCTGCACCGCTCTAGTAATATTTGTATGTATAATTTGAATTATTCATATGTATGATTTAAATATAATTTTAAAATCGGGGTGTACATATTTCATATCGGCTCAGCTGCATATAATTTAAAAAGAAAGATGACCCTAATCGGGTCACAGGTTTTTTTTTCCTAATTTCGGGGGGGATTTAATAGCGCCCGCAAAAGAACAAGGTCGAAAACGAAAAGCCGGCCCCGCCCCCCGGTCGGCGCCCCGCCCCCATCGCCAACGGTCATCCGCTCGAAGCTCCACCCCGTCTCGCCCCGCCCCGCCGCAAAGTGTAAACATCCGCAGCAGCTGCTGCCGCGTGAGCCTCGCCGCACGTGTACTCCCTTTCGCAGGGGGCAGGTTCCGGGCGAGCCAATGGGGAGTGGAGCTCCGGCTGCAGCCAATGGGCGCCCGGAGAGGGTGCGGCCGCGGCATGCGGCCTCCTGCATGCTCCTGCGGAGCGACCCAATCGGCGGCGGAGAGGGGCGGGGAGGCCCGCTGGGGCCAGGCCGGCCGTCACGCGGCGGCTTGTATGTTGCGGCGGCGGCTGCCCAATGAACGGTGCGTCGGAGGGTGACGCGCGGGGCGGGGCGGCCAACATGGGGCGGAGCGGGCGCTGCGGCGGCCGGGATTGGGCCGAGGCGCCGAGGGGGCGCGGCCTGGCGGCGGCGGCCTCACGCGGACGGGTGCATGGTGCTGGAGCGGCGGCGCGCCGGGCGGGTGCAGTCACTCGCGACCAGGGAAGAGGCGAGACGGGCGGCGCGGAGGTGAGTCGCGGGAGTGGGGCCGGGCGGGGGGCCGGGCGGGGGGCCGGGCCGGGCCGGGCGGGGGACGAGGCCGCTTCGCCCGGCCGGAGGCTCGATGGCGGGGTTTGAGGAGGGAAGGGCGGCCCCTTTACGAAGGGAGCCACGTCCCGAGGGGCCCGGGCCCGGTGCTGGGGTGGCCAGAGCCGGTGTGGCGCAGCGGCGAGGTGCTGCTCTCCGTACTGCTAGCCTAACCTACCTCACGGGGCTGTTGTGACGTTAAAATGGAGAGAGGTGACCCTCAGGAGCTGCCTCGCGTTCCTTACCCGAGGAAGACGGGCGGGTTGTAAATGAACCTGAGGGAGAGGGGAGGGCTGAGGAGGTCGTGGGACTGCAGTGGGTGTGCTTAAAGGGGACGAGCGGCAGGGAAAGAGTGGGGAAGAAAGAGGTGGTTGGAGGAATCGAGCGGGGAGGAATGTGGGGGTCTGAGACAGGAATGCCCACGGAGGGATCCTGTTTTGTTTGCAGTTTGAGGAGGGTGGTGGGGAGTGAAAATGGAGGGGGAGTTAAGATGGAGAAGAAAGGCTGGGAGGAGGGATAGGCTGGAATTTGGGCTGTGCAGAAGGGGTGGGAACCAAGAAGGGAGGGTGAACTGTGTGGCAGGGGTTGGTGTTTGGGAGAGGGAAGGGAAGGAGGCCGAGCATCCGACCATACAGGGAGGGAGAGAGGGTTTGGCTAGATGAATTGGAATTCATATGGAGTTTCCTTGCTTGGGCAACAGAGATGAAGGGTTGCTGGGAAGTAGAGAATGAGCATCTGTGCTGAAGTTTGGTGAACAGACCGTATTCCTTTTTAAATGCATATATGGCTTAGCTGGTGACTAATGAAGCTACATACCAAGGGTTGGTACTTGCATGTACCTGTGTGGTGTCTGTCATTTCAGCCCAAAGTATTTGATTTTATAAAACAGTCATCTTGTTTTAAGTAATAATATAAATAAAACCTATTTAACTTGTTTTATGCTTCAAGAGTGATAACTTTTATGGAATGGCAAATTGTTGTTATGCACTTTTAAATTACCTCTGAATTTAGAATGGTTGCCCTCTTGTCCGACAGTTCAGCTCAGCTCAGCTCAGCTCTTGTAATCTTAAGGCTGTGCCTTCCTTTATGGAGTCAATCCATCTCTTTTTTGATAAAGAACTGGAATGTGGAGGGGGTTAAATTAGGAGAAATAGTGTGTCTTCAGTGGCATAACAAACAGGAGCCATAGTAAAGGACCTCAACTGAGAAGGAATTAAACCTCTCCCCAAATTCTGCCTGGTTAATTAGAGACAGGAGAAGGAGAATGAAAGTGTAAGGGAGAGCTGGGGGTAACAGAAGTTGGAGGCTTGCCCATAGGAAGCAGGGAGATGGCATCTAGAGACCATCTAATATATGGGGAAGTGGGACTGAGGTGACTTGCTGGGGAGACATGTGAGGTTGTATGGAAGACCACCTTTTGACAGGTCAATAGGAGTGACTTTCCATAAGCCGGGGCCTGGAAATTTGTGGACGCAAGATTTTATTGGATTCCAAGTCCCATCAGCCCCAGCCAGTGGTTAGGATGATGGGTATTGTTAGGATGATGGCCCAACTCTGGAGGGCCATGCCTTGTCCAAGCTCTACCATAAGAAGAAAAACCAAATAGGGGAAGACCAGGAACAGAATTAAAAGGAGGACGTGGTTAGAACACTTACACAGATCACTGTCTGGTCTCTGTGCAAACACACTGCTTCGGTCTAGTGCCTTTTCCGGAGAGGCAGACTCCTGCGCTCCATCTGTGAAAACTGAGGCAGTGCTGAGACCTCCCTTGCTGCTCTGGGAGGTCTCTCGGTTGGGGAGCAGCCACGTCTTTCTGCCTTCAGAGATGGCCTGAGTAGCTTTTGTGGCTTGGCCACAGCTGTATTCAACAGAAACAACTCTAGAATTAGTCTCTTGCCTGTTATTCCAAGAGGCTGAAGCTGCTCTCAGTGACTGACATGGTCGCAATTGTAATCCTCAATGCTTTTCCTTTGTGTGGTGGCTAATTTCTCTTTGAAAAGAGGGGGCTCTGAGAAACAGCTTTATCTAGAGCTGGGCAAGCAGACGTGTCTACATACGTCTTTCGTAAGAATTATGTGCTTAGATAACGCCAGTGACTATTCAGTCCTATACAGTCTCTCTGTGGCAATTATGTAATATGTGCCGAGAGCAAAGAGTGCTTTGTGGAGACCTGCTGGGCTGCTTGGGGTTTTGTTTTCATGTAATATTTCTTTGGAGATGACTCATTATGTCATCTGTCTTCAACTGTTGGCTGCTCGGTGATAAGTTTGTCCAAGCTCATGGACTGAAAAGAAGCTATAGTGTTTGAAGTTGCCACATGTATACACAGTGAACTGTCATTTTGTATGTTTATTTTGCAGACATAATTAGCATGTATACAATTTAAGGGCAAAACAGTAATGTCAGAAGGTGAAATGCAGAAGCCTAAGGTATTCAAAAGGAAATTGCTCAGCCTAATAACAGAGGAGAAAAGAAACAAGACAGACCAAGTTGTTGAGTAGCCAAATAACCACCAAAAATATAGCTGTATATTAAGAAAACATGAACAAGTTGAGGTCAGATCAGTTTGATTAGTATTTAGCAAGAGCATATCATACCCAGTAGCCTGAGATGTTCATGCTGTGTTCTGTTTTCCTCAAAATGTATTTTATTTTTATTTATTTATCTAAAACTTCTGTATATTGCCCTTCACGGTGTCTCAGGGCTGCAACAATATTTACTCATATCTCAACTTTCAGTGGGGTTTCTTAGTGAGCTACTCTTTGAGGGACAGGTTAACTCCATACCTCATTAGCTTCTGCAGTGGTGCTGCTCAAATGATCCCAGACTATTCAGTGAGCCCAAAATACGCGTGTTGTTCCCCTTCAGGCACTTGGCATGGTATAGTCTCCCCTCTTGCTTGGACTTTAATAGATCCAAGTACAGCCTCTGCTAGCAAAGAAGGAAGAGCAAAGCAACCTGGGAATGCCTCCTTGGCTTCTCTTGAAGTGAGGGTAGCATGAGGACTGGTGGCTTTTGCTTGGGAAGACCTCAAATCTCCAAGGTGGGAAGGAGTTGATTCTCCAGCTTTCTTCCAAAACCTTCAGTGTGGATTTCCCCTCTTGTCTCGGATTGATTAATATGTTTCTTCATATTGAAATACTTGAGGCATTGGCAGTCAGCCTAGCCAGGGAGTGGAATAGTTTCTCCTTTGCACTGAGCTTGTTTGGTTGCTCTTGAAGTCCAAACTAGCAGACAAACTAACATCAAGGGGGGAAAAATGGGGGGGGGGGACACATCTGCAAACACCCTCCTTCAAATTGTGTTTGTCCACTCCTTACATAAATTGAGGGTCCATTTCTCTGACAGTTTGTTGAAAGAATTAAAGCGCTGTTCCTTCCCCTCTTTAAGGGAATCGCATTGTGTGGCTGAATGCTTCTTTTCCTACTGCTGTTCCCCTTTTCCTGGCTTTTACTTAACAGCCTGACTTATTGAGGGTGGCATTCTGACATATTCTCTTGCAATTAGTTTTCCCCTCCTATGCACTGTCCTGGCAGTTTATTGGGTCCCACATTTGGCATCTAGAGATGGTTTGTAGTTGCTCATGTTTTCAGCAAGATGGTGCATGTTGAGTGTGCTCTGAGAAAAATACATTTTGAAAGAAAGACAGACAAGAAGGAATTGTATGTGGACAGCTAAATATCAGCCTTGCTTTGAATGCGGCCTGAAGTTCGAGCATTTAGGACTTCGGAACTCTGCACTGATAGGGATTCATGGCTCTTCCACAGCAGAAGCTAAATGTACCTAAAATTATTTAAATGGAATATGCATACATTCAAAAAACTCTGCCTGGCTGCCTAAGAAAACCCCGAAGAAATCGGATGACCCAGAAAACTTGCTGGAGTGGAGCGCTCTGGCCAGCGTTGCAATACGTGCTGTGCCGCTGGGACAGGCAGATGGTGGGACAAACTGTGCCACTGAAAAAGAACAGCTGAAGTGCAGCTTAACTTTTGACAGAGATGAGCGGGCTCCGCGGAGCGAAACAGCAGCGGGATTATGGCTGAGAACATCCGAGTCCCAGGCATTCCGGCAGGTCAAGGCTCCATTTGCTGGAACGTTTATAATTAACAGTCACCAGTGCTGGGATTAAGCACCCTCAGCTCGGCGCCTAGAGAAGGAATGACTTAACATCGAGGCACGGAAATAGATCGACTGTATTCACGGGTTCCTGCGGGTGATTGGCTCTTGAAGGAACATCCAGGAGAAGGGCTTGGGTCTATCTTACCTTTGTATCCAGGACCTAAAGCTGAGAGGGTAGCGGGGGTTTGAAGAGACTCTGTCCAGGATGGGGCTGCCCAGTGAGGGAGGCGCTGGAGGGGTCTTCACAACGAGTCAAAGCAAGCATTGGAACAAAGGCTTGCCTATAGCAACAACTCACCGCGCCCCACCTCCTTTCACGCGCTGTCCAGAAATGTTAACTCTGAACCCGCTCAGGCATCCGCTGTGATGGGAAGCACGTCTGCTCTGGACTGCAGTGCGCCTCGAAACAGAAGAGCAGGCGGTGCTCTGGGTGGCTGGGATCGCATGTGCTGCTTTGAAACGGGGGGGGGGGGCTGCGGCTGGAACCCTTTTTAAGCGGTCCAGCTGGCAGGATGATGGCGACTTGGGGCTTGGCTCCTCCCCTGCAACAGCTTCCCGACTCAGCAAAAGGGCTGCGAGTGTACAGTAGGGGAAAGGTTATGGGGCGGCAGCGCCTCCGCTCCTGGTGCTGGCACTTTCCCGGGGCGTGTGTGTCCGGGCTGTTGATCCACGTGCAGAGCCCGGTTTCCCAGAGCCTCTGCCCTGTGCTGCGCCCTCCAGGGCTGCCCCAGTTACACTTAGCCTTTCTAGAACAGCACGTCCCGTCGAAATGCGTATCTGGGCGAGGCGGTTTGGCCCAAAGCCGCCGCCAGGCGCCCGGGCTTGCGGCAGGCGGGGTACTTCCAGCAGGGGGCAGTGTCTTCCCGGAACAAGCGAGGCTCGGGGCGAACTGCGGAAAGAAAGGGAGGGGAGCTTTTGTTTGCAAACAGACGCTTCTGACCTGCAAGGCCCAGTGGCGGAAGGCTCCGCCGGGGTGGCTCGCACGGCTCCGGGCTCTGCCCGTGCGTGATGTCTTGTCACAGCATCCTGGGGGGTTTCTCGGTCCATTTAGTCATCCGTCTGTAAATAGGACCTGCTCCCTCCCCCCCTCAGCAGTGGGACCTTCACGGCAGCTACTGATCGAATTTTGGTTGTAAATACTGTTCAAGAAAATAAAAATAGTGCTTTTCTGCTTTGCGTTCCATGTGCCACATGCCAAGCCGAGCAGGGGCTGGCGTTCCCCTGTCCAGCTTTTGGGTATTTGACTGAGAACTATTTGGAATTGCAAGTGGGTGCAGGTATTCCAAAATGCGTACCTCTGCACGCAGTTGTCAACATCCTCCTTGGCGTCCCTGATTAACTGGAAGTGTTTGTTCCTTCCCCCTCTGCGGCTGCCTCATTATCTTTGCAGAAAGAACAAATTAGCATGTTGCTGTGGGAGGAAGTCGCTGGCAGCCTGTTGAACCTGCAGCGCCCGCCAAGGAACACGATGTTCCCATCTGCCTTTTATGGGAACCGCCTCTGTTCCTCCAGTCGCTGCGTGGAAATAGCTGCTGGCTCTGCGGCAGGCGGGCGGGCGGGCCGGGCCGGGGAGGGGCCTCGGCAGGCGGCTCATTGCTCTCCCCCCGCCCCCCCCCCCCCCCCGCTGCCGTGGGCCGTGCAGCGCCGCGCAGCCCGCATCTGTCCGTGTGAGTCTGCGCCTGGGAAATGTTACGTAAGACGCGTGGCTGGGAGAGGAGCGACAGGGCGACGAGCCTGATCAGATGACCTGGTTATGGAAGGAATTTGGCCCACACTCGCTGGAAGGAGCGCTTGCTCCGATTACGGCAGGCGGCGAGGCAGCGCGGGGAGGAGGCCGCGAGCTGGAGCGGAGCAGAGCGGAGCCACCAGGTCTCAGGGCTAACGTTCCTACACCCGTCCTTCGCTCTTGGGGGCATTAGGCTCACGCACTCTCCCCGGGGAGCGACGCTGCTGGATGTAGGTGGAATATGGGGGCCGGGCTCTCAATGGAACCCTAACCAGAGACGGTGGGGAGGGCATGGGGCCAGCTTGCGGGGAGAGCCAGAAATCGGAGCAGCCCAGTTTCTCACTAGGGCTATTTGGAGCAAGCAGGTGATCAGCAGTGGGGACTGGGGTTTGGAGCTGCACAGCTGCATAACTTTTCTCTTAATTCTGAGTAAAGAGATTTCCAAGTAGCCCCTCTGAGTCTGTCTTTTCTTCCTTTCCTATCTGCTGGACTGACAGGCCGCTTCTGGGTCCTCCTCATGCAGGGAGTGCTTGGCGGCAGCAACACATTCCCAGGGCATCTGGCTTGGCTCAACAAGAATCCCTCTAATAGAATATACTGCACAAACTAGGCAACACAAATGTCATTTTATTGGACAAATTTGTAAGGAGGTGTGGGATTATTACGTAGGTTGTTAAAATGCACAGAACTGTTCCTGATCAAGGATGCCATATAATACGAAAGTTCGCACATTACTGTATCAAGTAATGTTGTTCCTGGAGCTAGAGAGCAAGCAAGCGCTTTGTATTTTTTTCTGGAAGTAGAAAAGTTTCTCAACTCCTTGCTGGGTGTGGAATTTAACCTTAGGCAGGGCAGGTTGTGTAGGGGACATGTTGTAATAGGAAAGAGCGCTTTTGCTTCTCTCGTCCAGTTTTTGAATATAATCTGTATAAGTTTCATTGATGGGGTGAGAATTTTACCATTTATTATCTAGTGTCTGTGGAGGAGGAAGGTAAGCATTTTGCTGCCCTTTGTGTTCCAGTATCGTGGGAGAATGGGTGTGAAGGTGGGACATTTGTGGAAGATCAGCCATAACGCATTTGATCTGGATTAGCTGCTGTGTGACTTTAGGAATAGCTCCTTTCCATTTCATGGTCAGTGTTTAATTCTTCCATTCCATACTGCTCATCTGTCATGTGTTTCATCCAGGCAACAGCGCCCTCTGTTGGCAGTTGAAGAATCAAGCACATCATACGCTGCAGTGGCCTTTGTTGTCTCCCAGTGGTGTTTTAGACAGGCCACTGGCGC
The DNA here is from genome assembly GCF_004798865.1 of Varanus komodoensis. Classification (NCBI taxonomy): domain Eukaryota; kingdom Metazoa; phylum Chordata; class Lepidosauria; order Squamata; family Varanidae; genus Varanus; species Varanus komodoensis. The sequence continues at coordinate 99,415 of NW_025336565.1, read as the reverse complement.
TGCAGAGCGGTCTACGCAAGTTGATTCGACCTAGCAGTTCATTGGCTCCCGTAATGAATCTCCAGCGATTCGTGACCCCTGCAAGGGAGGTCCTCATATGCATGTCCTCTAAGGGGCAGGGGGTCTGCTGCCTCTGCTGGCCCTCACAGCAGCCTTGATCGGCTCCTGATCTCATTCCAAAACTAAGCCATTCCAACCTACACTTACTTTTTTCAGCTTACGTGTCTGTGGGTGGCTTTCTGTGATGGCATCATTTCTTGGCAGCTGTTTCCTTGCTGATCTGTGTAACAGTTTTCTCAACCACCGTCGCAACAGTCTTGTGCAGGCCCCTGCACGGGAGCATTTCTTCCTCTCTGTTTCTCTTCCTGTTCCTGCGGTGGAGCCTTTTCCCATGACCAATCCGAAGGACTCATGCAGCTTTTCCAGCTTTTCCTCCTAATGTTTTTATGGTAGCAAAGACTTGAAAAAGTGTGGTGAGCCAGTGGAGAGCCAGTGTGGTGTGGTGGTTAAGAGCATGGGACTGGGACTCAGAGGATCCGGGTTTGAGTCCCCGCTCAGCCATGGAGCCAACTGGGTGACTTTGGGCCAGTTACAGGCTCTCAGCCCAACCTACCTCACAGGGTCGTTGTTGTGGGGATAAGATGGAGGAGAATGATGTAAGCTGCCTTGAGCCCTTTGTAGGAAAAAGGCAGGATGTAAATCGCAATATAAATATAAAATAAATAAAAAGAAGTGGGATTCTGAGCAGAAGACATCCCTGCCTGGGTCTCTTATAAATTTCATTGAGGAAGTGAGACAAGCTAGAATGGAAGCAGCCAGATGTTGTTGTCTGTACTCCCCCCCCCGCCCACAAATGGAAAAGACGGAGGTAGTTTGGGGGTGGGGAGTTGCCTTGTGACTAGTAACTCTTACTGGCTGCCGCTTCAGTTCCACGAAGAGCCATTAAATCCTTTGCCCCAGCTCTTGAAAATAGTTTCCTCTGCTGGAGCACGCAGTTCTGAAACTCTGGGTTTATTCAGGGATGTCAGTGTTTACTTGAGGGTGCACTGAGATTTTTCCATGTCTCTTTCAACGCTGCTTGGTGTCGCAGGACGTGTTGGGCTTTTGTGGGGCAGAAAGGCACATTCCCCCAACCATGTGTGTACTGGCGAGAGGAAGCCAGTTTTCTACACTGAGCTGTTCATAAGGAATGACAGCATGACAAGGTGGAGCTTGTTCATCTTTCATCTTCTTCAGCAGTCGATGACCTGCCTCTGGATTAGTAATTCCACAGAGATTCCTCTTCCTGCCAGGGAGCGGCCAGAGCGGGCCCTGCAGAGCTCGTGGGTTCCTGTGGGGGGACCCCCAGAGAGTGCGGCGGTTGCTGCTGGCGCTTGGCAGCATGGACGCAAGGCCTGACGGGATGAAGCGAGGGATCCACTGGGGGTCCGCTGTTCGGGATGATGAAGGCAGAGAGCTTTTGTTAAGAAAGCACGAAGGCCCTTGCGTGTGCGTACTGCACCTCTTTATCAGGAGGGAAAACGGGAGTCATCCAGAGCAGCTTCGCTCCCTTTCTGACCGTGTTCGATGCAAACAAAGGTAATTTTGGCTAGGTGGAGCCACGTGGAACGCCGCATCTGCCGAGCGTTTGTCCTCTGAATGGCAACTGGAAATCTGCACTGGGGACTCAACCATTTTCTGAAGCGCCCACATCCAGGACTTCTGCTTAAAATGCCCAGATGACCTATTCCGAGGCTTAGTAGAACCAGGGAGAAATGAGCGGCCTCTTGTGTGCACTGACCTTGTATCCTCTGTTCTTCCAGGTGTTCATGGCTGCCTGTGTATGGTTTCCCTTCCAGTGTGGAAAATGCCACATCGCTGAAAGGAAAAGCATGGCTGGCTAGGGGATGCTGGGAGTTGTAGATGGGAGTTGCAACTCAACACCTCTGGGGGACAACATCATGGGTAAGGCTACTTGAGCCCACTTACTCCGGGAGAGATTAGGAGAAACGTGCCAGTGGGATGCGCTCCAGCCTTCAAGCTTTCTGGCCAAGGAGTGTAGCAGCTCCAGGATAACTTAGAAGCTCTTGGGCCTTATTTTTAAATGTCATAAATTATATTTGTACTAGCATTTTACATTTAAAGTTTGGTGTGTGTATGTATTCTGGCTTTTCTGCAATAATCTTCTTTCCTCCATAGGCTGCCTCATGACTGTTCTGGCTATGAGCTGCTCTTTTAAATGCGGAATCTCTTCTTCTACTCCAACTTTCAGGTTCTTTTGGAAGGCACATGAGCCAGATGGGTAGTTACCACAAGTAGAATAAATTGTGTAAACTAAGCAACTGATTACATAATGTGCACAATTCTTAGGGGTGTGTCTTACATGGAATCCTAGCTACATGTGTCCACACACCTGGATCAAGACACCCCGTCTTGAAGAGTTTGTGAGTGAAGTGTACTTTAAAAGGTGGCTTTATTTTTTAAGGGATACTGAGGCATGAAAGCTGCTTTCCATAGGTTCATGAAATATAAAATGATTCTTGGGTGGAATGTGCAGAATGAAGAGGAAGCTCAGAGTTGGAAAATGAAATGCATGTGACAAGCAAGAGTCAACTGCTTTAGTATTATGGCAGATAACTGGTTTTCTTTGTGGGAGGGGCGACAAGAAGGGGAGAGAGACTTGCTCACCTTTTGCTTCTTGGCCTCAGATGTACCTTTAAGCAAACACTGATCGCTCTGTTACACACTGCCTGGAACCAAGAAGGCACTAAGGAATGAGCAGTGATGGCCAGATCGTGTGCACAGCCAAAGGCTGGGGGAGGCTGCAGCGGATGGGCAAAGCGGGAGGGAAGAGGGGGGGGGCGAGCGGGGTGCAGGTACCATGCGGGGGGTTAGCAAATGCTGAGGGCCCCTGGATGTGGTTGCCCGTGTGAGCCCGCTCCTGCGACGAGGCGCTTGCGTTTGCTTCTGCAGCCCGCTGCGCGGGCGGGCGGGCACCGGGCACCCATCCTCCGGGCGCAGCGGCTGCCGCTTCCCCCCCGCTGCCCCTCGATGAATGGCAAGGCTCCGCGGGCCATTATGCAGTCCGGATTCCGCAGCCTCATTGGCTGGGCCGGCCGGCCAATGAGAGCCTCGCGGGGCCTGCTGGTGGCAGCACCACGGTACACGTGCGGGCTGTGTGTGTGCGGGGGGGGGCTGCTGACGTCACCGGGCCCGGGCTCGGCGGCTCCGCCCCCGGTTATACAATGGGCCGCTTCCCCGCCCGCCTGGCAGGAGCCGGATGCCGTGGAGTAGCGAAGGCTAACCGGGCTCTGCCGTCCACAGCGCGTCCCTGCCGCCGCCGCTCCCGCTCCGCCGCGGGCTCCACGCTGCGCGCTCTCCGGGCGGATCAGTGAGAGGATGTATTTGGTCAGCAAGGGAATCGCCACGGGCTGGTCCAGGGGCACCGGAGAGCGGCTCTCCCCGTCCCAGGCGTGCGTTGGCTAATAGCGCCGGAGGGGCAGGACCGTCCTCTCGCGCGGCTGGTGAGTAGCTCGCCGGGGGGCTCGGCTCGGGGCTGCAGCCGGAAGCCCCCCAGCCTCTTGAAGCCTTCCCTTTCCCGGGGACTTCCATCCTGCGCTTGCGCTGCCTCCGGGCTCCAGCAGGGCGGCCGCGGCCCTTGCTCGCCGCGCCCGCCCTCACGTGCGTCAGGCTGGGAACGGAATGTTCTCCCGGAGAGGCTTGGTAATCCGCTCGCTGGCGCTGCGGGGGCGGGGCGGGCTGGGCGCACCAGTGCGCGGCATGTGCCGCGGGCGCGCGGGGGGGGGGGGGGGGGGGGGGCGCCCCGGGGGGCGGGATGGGCCGGGGGGGGGGGGGGGGGGGGGAGGCTGTGGCGCGGGGCGAGCGATGCCCGCGCGGGGCGAGGGGAAGGGGCTGCGGCGGCGGCCTCGGGGCCCCTTGCGCGGACTACCGGGCCAGTCCGCGGGGCCTCCCGGGAGCGGGCTCGCCCTGCTCCTGGCCCCCTTCGGGCCGCTTCCCTCCGCAGCAGTTGGGATGGTGTTCGCGTGCTCAGACCCAGCTGGGTCGGCGGGGCCCCTCCGGTCAGCCCGCAGGGACCGGGGTCGTTCAGCGTTAGCTGAGGATGATAGTGATGCTGACAAAAAGAATCCACAGCTCGCCTCACGGACAGGCTGTTTGGAGGACAGCTCCCATCATCCCTGATCACGGACCAGGCTAGCTGGGGATAATGGGCATTATAGTCAAGGAGCGGCGTCCAGCCTTGGTAATCTGTCAGGCCCAAACATGTGGCACTAGTGGGAATGACCCCCAACTCCGTAAGAAATCGGTCAAAATGACCTCTTCATGGAGTCCAATCCCACGGGTCACACCGACCTGTCCCATTCCAGCAGCAGTAGCTCCAGCAAGTTTCTGATTGTGCTAGTGGTTGATCCTGCATGCAGTTTAACCTGGGTGCCGCAGGAGTTGTTTTTTTTTTTTTTTGGTGGTGGTTCAGTAGACTTCACTGGGCTCCTTTGTCCAGGATGGGAAAAAACGTACAGCCAGTTGCATCCCAAATTTGAAAGCCTTGTCCGTCCATTGTGCCTCGTTTCGAAGTGGATCTGTGTAAGTCCACTTGGACTTAAGCCTAGATAAACATTCTCGTTCCTTTCTAGCAAGCGTGCTGCGGTTTGAAGCCTGCCAATATCGGAAGCTGCCCCGGTTGGTGCAGCAGGATGCAGAACCGCATCCTGCTGTCCATCAGACAGGACACCCCTCTGCAGCAGTCAAAATCTGCATGATCCGGAGCTCATGCTCACGTTAAAAACAAGTCATTTTACCCCTGTCATGATGTCCTCACTGAGTTCACCGAGGTGCCAAACTGCAGCTGCAGTCGCACGCCTGCTAACTCAGTGGGAGTTTTCTTTGTTTTGAGCTGTACAGCTGTGGCTTGAAGCAGTACCATTGAGAACGCAAGGATCCATTTTAAAGCGCAGGCTTCTTAAGTTTCTTTAAGAAGTGCCAGTGTTTTCAAAAGACCGAGGGAGCAAACACCTGATGTGCCTGCCTTGTACAGTTGCTTTAGTCATCGGCCAGGACCTTGCATGTTGCCTCCTGAGTTTCTTTGGTCACTTCCTGGAGAACAAAAACTTTACCCTGGCCTGGAACAGGGCCCTCCTTGGAGTGAGCACAGTGCAGAATCCAGGTCCCTTCTGTGGATAAATTAAAAAGTTAACTCTGCCTCCCCGCTCCACCTGTCTGTCAGTCTGATCTCAGTCAGATTTACGGGATGCACCGGGGGGGGGGGTGCTTTCACAGCAGCATTGCCACAAAAGCTTTGTAAACTAGAAGCTGTTCTGTTTTTAAGGTTAAAAATAGCAAGTGTCAATTATTAGAAGCGCTAAACATAGCAAGGCCAAGGTATTATCTAGTCTGACAAATGGCCCTGCCTGAAGAAAAGAAGCCTTGTGAGCTGGAGAAGGGGGGGAGATAAAGAAATGCACTAGGAATAGACTTCCTTCTTAAATACATTTGCGCACACAAGAGATTTAGATGCAATTAAATAACTGCTGTTTGCCGGACTGAGCATCTCTCACGGCATGAAGAAGGGGGAAGGCAGAGGGAACTGGGGCATGGTTGCCATGCCAACCCCTCTTCAGTGTCTCCAGGGTAGCTGGATTGTATCTGGATATTATTCTGCTTTGGTAATCTATGTAAACACATTTTTGAAACTGCTGCTTTTAAATTGCCACTTTTTTCATGCAGCCTGTTTCTGTGGTGACCAGTGCTGGGCATATTTTAATCTTGGGGCAGGGATCCTGGGCTTTGAGCAGCAGGATGGCTGTGAATTCAGCAGATGCATCTCTGGGAAGGGGAAGACTCCCTCTGTTACACGTTAGTCCATAGCACCATTATTAGAGAAGCTGTGCCTCGCATGCCAGGCAACTTCATCTATGGTTCTCTGCAGTGTCCTTTTATTTCCCCACTGTTTCTCTCCCCCCACCCCGTGTGTGTGTGTGTGTACACGCATGCGCAGGCATCCGCGCGTGCATGTGCCTGAGAGAAAGAGAAAGATTCTCTTCCTGTCACTGGAAGCAAGCATTAGTGAGCTAAACACAATACCCCATATTTAGATTTCTTTTATAAGCTGAGCACTGGGAAAGGGGGGAGCATTTGATGTTGGAACTCTTTTTCAAAATAGTGTTAAAACTTGCATTTTTTCTTCCTAAAATAAAAAGGAAGGGCACCCTCTAAAAATTCTTCCTTTCAGGGCATCCAGTGATGCAGAAGGATTAAGGGCCTTGAATGTCGTCCTGGACCGGACTGAACCTACTGTCAGTCCAGGACTGAACCGCCTGTCAGTCCAGGATTCCCTCCCGCAGCATCCCTTGGGAGACTGATCTTGGCTCCCTCTTTGTAGTAACCTACAACCAGTTCTGGGCTTTCTGCCGTTGGAAGGGCTGCTTTGTTTCCCTTTCCCCCTGGGGATTCTTCCTGACTGCATTTTATTTTCCTCTGATCTTGATTTCCAGATGGCAGCAGTAATGCATGGGCTGCGAAAGGGCTAGAGCAGAAACCCTAAGCTGTGACGAGTTTAGAGTTTCCTGAAGTCTGTAAACAGATGCCCCCTTTTTTTGCTTTGATCTCCTTTGTGATTGACATGCGCTGAGGGAAGGAGGAGGGAGGGGAAGGAAGCACTGCAACCCAACAGAACAAGGTGAAACCAGGGAACAGATGTGGGATTTTCAGATCAGTCGAAGCAGATCAGGACATGGAAGGGTGACTGTGCAAGAACCTGGGTAGGCGATTGGAGTGGCCATCTCTTGAGCAGGAGCACCAGCTAGGATGGGAGGCTGAGGCCTGTTACATGGTCTTCCTCCCTTAGGCCCCTGAAGGAACAAGCAGTTCACCCAGCCGCCGAATTCTCACAAGGGACTAGTTAATTAGCCACAAACCCTATTACGTCGCAGTATGTTTTGATCTGAGCTGTAGCAGCTGACATCTGCTGCTCATTCAGTCGCTTGGTGAAGAGATCCTGCAGTGTGTTCTGTGCGGAAGAGTCATCGCCACGGTGCTCCGTGCAGTTTTCCCAAGTCTTCTCTATCAGACTCCACACACAGGAGCGCTTCTCCCGCTTTTCCTCCTATGTGCCATAGGGGCTTGTGCTGCCGTACGCTTGGGAGAGCATTTTATCCAGACTCGTTGCTGAATTTGTGTGTTGTTTTGTCCCTGTCTCCCCTTGTAGGTGTTACCCAAGACGTGCTCAAATCAGATCAAGTCATTTCTGCACAATTTGGGCAAAACATCCCTCGAGTTTGCTCCCTTTCCTTTCCGAGAAGCCTTGCCCCTGCTCCAGCAGCGGTGGAAGTCCCCACCTTTTCCCTGCCACGCCTCCCTGCTCCTCAAGGAGGAGCCCATGTCCCAGAGCCAGTCATGAGCGCTGCTTGTGAGCCTGTGCAGAACCATTTTGAGGGGGCAGGCGGCGTCGGCAGCGGCAGTTCTGGAGCGCCCCGAAGAGGCAGAGCCCAGCGGGGGGGCGATGCCCAGGGCCAGGCCAACGACGACATGGACGTCAACAGCAATGGCTCCAGCGGGAACGAGTCGCACGGCGATTCCCACAGCAGCTCGCACAGCAGTGGGAACGGCAAGGACTCTGCCCTTCTGGAAACGACCGAAAGCAACAAGAGGTATGCGCTCGTGTGACTGGGTGTGCGAGGCCGGCCCTCAGGACGCTGGCTCTCACTCTCTCCCCGTAACTAATGACCTGTTTGAAAACAGGTTCCGGGAGTCGTGTCTTTTCGAGCTGGGCTTCCAAAAATGTGTCATTCCGGGGCTGGGTGTGAGTCCTCCCAGTTATAGTTAAGGCACGGCTGTTGGCACAGCGGGCGAGGAACGCGCCTGCCTCCCTTCCGTGTGTGATTACTTGCGGCACGTTGGCGGCTGCCATGCCTCCCTGAGGATGGGAGATGGCAGGTACAGGTGAGATGGTCTCTTGCGGGGCCAACACGGCGGGGTGGGGCTGGGCGGGGTGGGGCAGAAGCCTTTGGGATCCACCGAACGACACGCTGATTGACTGCCCAGCCCGGCTGAACATAATTCTGCGTGTCTCTGCAGCTCCAACTCCCAAAGCCCCTCTCCTCCCAGCAGCTCCATTGCCTACAGCCTTCTCAGCGCAAGCTCGGAGCAAGACAACCCCTCCACCAGTGGCTGCAGGTAAGCAGGGGCCTGGCGAGGGTGGGCAAGGGCCGGGAACATACGTGTGTGTGTGTGTGTGTGTGTGTGTTTCATTTCTGTGCCTCCCCATAACCTGAAGGTTCTATGAGCGGCTTACCAATGCTAAACAGCATAAAAACAGAAAACAATTGATAATCTGAAAAAATAGATAAAACAATGAAATAGTAAAAAAGTCAGCAAATAAAATTTATGCACACACACCAATAAGCACAGCCAATCAATTAAGCAAAATTAAAAGAAATAATCCATAGCAAAATATAAAGCATTAAATTAAACTAATTAACCAAAAACTTGTTTAAGTAAAAAAGTTTTTATCTGGCAGCTAAAAGAAAGAACAGTAGGCGCCAGGCGGATATGCCTGGGGAGTGAAATCCAGAATTTGGGTGCTACAGCTGCGAATGCCCCCTCCCAGCCCTCTCCCCTTTGATCTCCCTAGGGGAGGGCAATCGGAGGAGGACTTCCAAAGAGGATTTAAGTGGACAGGTAGGAATAGACAGAGAGAGGTGCCCCCTCAGGTCCCCTGGTCCCAACCCGTTTAGGGCTCCATCTGTCAAAGGCAACACCTGGAACTGGATCTGGTCTGGAACGGAGCTGGTGCAGCTGACGGAGGACTGGTGGAAGATGTTCTCACCACCCGCTCTGTGTAAGCAGCCGCACTGCCCTATTCTGTGTTAGTTGTAATATCCAGTTTTCAAAGGTAGCCCCATGTAGAGCGCATTGTCGTCATCCAAGCAAGAGGTTACCATCTTTAGATGTGAGAAACAAACTCCAATGCATTCTTAAACAAACGGAAATGCTTGGAATCAAACTAAAATGAGGGAAGGGGGCACTCAAAACAGCAGCAGCAGCACTATTTTCAATGTATAGCCATTTCTGAATGCTCTCTTCCCTCAGCTTAAGCGTCCTGTGAATATAATTTAGACAGAGATGGGACCATGCTGATTAGTCGTACAGAAGCTACTTCCATAATGGCTTTTAAGCCCAGAGTGGCATTTTTACTTTCCTTTCCACTTACTTTCCATCAGTTTGATTACTTCTGCGTAAGGCTCTTGACGAGGGTGCACACACACATGAGCAGAGGTGCGGGGGGGGGCGGAGGGCGATCTCTCCCATCTTGGGGGTCTGCCGTACAGCGGATGTGGCTTGACAGTGTCCGTCCTTTGTGCCACCACAGCAGCGAGCAGTCTGCACGCGTGAAGACCCAAAAAGAACTGATGAAGGCGCTGAAGGAGATGAAGATCCGGTTGCCTTCGGAGAAGCGCGGCAAAGGGAAGTCGGGGACTCTGGCCACGCTGCAGTACGCACTGTCCTGCGTGAAACAGGTCCAAGGTAGGCTGCGTGGTCTTTGCGAGTTAATCCGCGGCCGTCCACGAGGCAAAGAGGCCGGGCCGGGCCGGTGCCGTGAGGTGCTTGTTGAGCTGTTCCTCCTCGCTTTTTAGCCAGCCAAGATTACTACCAGCAGTGGACCATCGACGAACGCCAGCCCTGCAATCTGGACATGCCCACGTGCACCATCGAGGAGCTGGAAAACATCACTGCAGAGTACATCCTCAAAAACCCTGTGAGCTTCTTGTCTTGCCCTTTCACTCTTCCTCCGTGCGTGCGCATGGAGCTCGGCGCTGCGCCTGAGCTGTCTTCCACTGGCAAGCTGGCGGGCGGTATTGGCATCCCTGGGAAAGGGATACGAGTGGCCTTGTGGGATGAGGCCGCAGCAAGTCTTGTCCAGGATCCTCGCATCGTGAAGGGAGGTACGCAGGAGCTTGCATGGTTGACGGGAGTTCGTATTCCACAACATCTGGAAGGTTGTGGGTTACTCTGCTCGCTCGGTGCCAGCTGCTGCTTATCCCGTCTCCCCGGGCTGTGTTTCTGGGGTAGGATAACTTCCCCTGCAAATTTGCTGCCGTTTCCCAACCCCGCTGCTCCTTTCTCTCTCTCAGGACACGTTCTCTGTGGCCATCTCATTCATCACGGGGAAAATCGCCTACATCTCGGACCAGGCCGCGTTCATCCTGCGCTGCAAGAAGGAAGTCTTCAAGGGAGCCAAGTTTGCAGAGTTCCTGGCCCCACAAGACGTCAGCATCTTCTATGGGTCCACAGCACCGTATCACTTGCCCTCCTGGAGCGCCTGCGCCTCTGCCAGTACGTGCCTTCTGTATGCAGGAAGCTCAGAAGGGCGGTGAAGGCCAGCCTGCAGCCAGAGCTCTGCTTGCACCTTGGCTGCCGCATGGTTGCAGTCGAGCCTAGAAATTCGCTTTTGCCACGGGCTAAGAATGTGGGGGGCACAGTCCAACACACTGGGGGTGGGAAGGGGGCTGGGGAAGCCTACTGGCATGCAGTAGCAACCAAGAACATCGCAGCTCCTCCTCTTGAAAAGTTTCTCCGGCCTCAAAATTGCTATCAAAGGATATCCGTTTCTGAAGCCGCTCAGAACAGGGGATCAAATGAGAAACTGGAAAGAGCTGTTTTCAAGTGTGCACCAGTTCATTATTAATCTTGCAATTGCATTCTCTCTCTCCCTGCCCCCCCCCACAGCAGCTGCTATGGATTACACCCAAGAGAAATCTGTCTTCTGTCGTATCAGGTGAATTTTGTCTTCCTTTGTGCTTCCATAAGCATTTTGAAGCTTGTAAAGTTTGCACTTAGTGTGCAGCAGAGCGCACCTGGTCCTTCCGATCAGGTGTCCCACGGACTGTAGTCTGGCCAGAAGAGCCCCTCCCGATAGTCTGGCCAGCCAGCCAAGGAACGCTGGGTGCATAAAAAGTTTCGCAGGATAGAGGCATGCAGTTCGCAGCAGCTGCGGAGATAGCGTGCCTTGGCCGAGAGAACGCCCCCCAGCCCCTGCACGAGCTGGCGGGCAGGCTGAGGCGTGCTGCCCCCTTCCTGGGTGGGGTGGAGGGGGCACGAGCCGCAGGGGGGTGCACTGCCTCCTGCCCCCCAGCGCCATGTGTGCTGCTCTTCTGCTCCCTGCCGGTCGTCCTGGTCTCCTCTGGCCTCTGGTCTTATTGCAGGCGTTTGTTTCTCAGCGGAGGCCACGAGAGCGGGCGGGAGCTGCGCTATTACCCCTTCCGGCTCACCCCATACCTGGCCAAAGTGCGCGACTCGGGCAGCGCCGAAGGACAGCCCTGCTGCCTGCTCATCGCCGAGCGCATCCACTCAGGCTACGAAGGTGAGGGGGCGGCAGGACTGCGACAGGCGGGGGGGCGCACGGGTGGGGGGGGCAGTCCCGCGTGTGTCGTGTTGTTGGGAATTTGACGCTCCGTCGACTCTGACCGCAAGAGGGCAGGTGGCTGGGACTCTCTGAAGTGGCCTTCTCTGAATGGATGCCCTTTGAAATGCAGTTCCCGGGGGAGGACGGGAGTCGTAGTCCAGCCCCTCTGGAGGGTCTCACGTCGGGGAGGGCTGGTATGGAGGGAGAAGCAGCTGCGGCCTGTGCCTGCGTGGATTTCTCCCCTCCTGCCCAATGCGAGTGGGAGAGTGATGGGGGTGGAAAGGGGGTCTGCTCACTGACCCCCCGCCCTGTTTGCCCGCCCTGCGCCTTCTGTGGGGTGGGCCAAACACAGGAGGGCCTGTGAGAAGAGAGGTGCATGTTGCACCGCCGAGGCCCATGTGGGGGTCGGTGGTCCTCAGAACGCCGCTTTTAATTCTGCGGTGTGCCTTCCGTTCCAGCTCCCAGGATCCCCCCTGACAAGAGAATCTTCACCACCAGACACACTCCCAGTTGCTTGTTCCAGGATGTGGATGAGCGGTAAGGAGTAGGGGGCCTCATGGGGGAGGCTGTGTGGGGCGTGGGTTGCAGCCTCGCCTCCTCGCCCTGGAGCTGCCCCGAGGGAGGGGTGCCTGAGATCCTGCGCAGGAGTGCCAGGCCTCGCCGGAATGGGGGCCTTGCCCATCCGTCACCTCGCCGGGCAGGACCGCCCCGTTGCGGGTCCTTGTCTTCAGCGGCCTCCGTGCCCGTGTGCCTCTCGGGCTGGGCCAGTGCTGCTCGGCCTCGTCCAGGTGCTGGGCCCAGCCCGGCCTTCCCCCTGCTGCCTGGTGATGTCTCTGCGCTCTCTGCTTTCCAGAGCGGCCCCACTGCTGGGCTACCTTCCCCAGGACCTGGTCGGGATGCCTGTCCTTTTCTACCTGCACCCAGAGGACCGGCCTCTTATGCTGGCCATTCATAAGAAGAGTGAGTACGAAACAGGGGAGGAGGGCCGGGAGGGGTGTTTGTGCTCCTTGTTGCTTCCGCTGTGCAGACCCTCCGGCGGTTCCCTGACCACCCTTTGGCCCCAGGCCCCACCCGGCGGGTCCGGCTCCAGACGTGCGGCGCTCGCAGGGATGCTGGCCTTGGCAGCCGCTGTGCCCTCTCTCACCCTCCGCTCCCCTCCCTTGCTGCCTCCTAGTTCTGCAGTATGCTGGCCAGCCCTTCGACCACTCCCCCATCCGCTTCTGTGCCCGCAACGGGGAATACGTCACCATTGACACCAGCTGGTCCAGCTTCGTTAACCCCTGGAGCCGCAAAGTCTCCTTCATCATGGGCAGACACAAAGTGCGGACGTGAGTAGCCCGGAATTGGCTTCTCCCCCAAAGCGTGTGTGGGCTGGGGGCGCCTTTCGACTCGCCCCTTGAATTGCGAAGGCGGGAAGCTGTGGCTGAGGGGCAGGGCAGTGTCTCGACGTCCCTCTTGTTGCCGGGCCAGGTGCTCTTTGGAGGGGGCTCGGGGTGGGGTTCCGATCCATGTGGCGCGATGGCAGGGCAGCGAGAGGGGAATGCGCTGTTGAGGTGCTCTGGACGGCACGGACCACGCTGCGCTCTGTGGACGGCTGTCTGTCTGTCTTGTCTGTCTGCGAGGCGAAGAGCAGCGGCTGTGCAGGAGTGGGCGAGCGCCCCTTCCGCGCACATGCAGGGATCCTCTCCTCCCCGTTGCTCGGATCCATGTTATCCCCTGGCCCCCCACGATCCTGCAGGCAAGAGGTGCCATTGCCAGGGAGAGAATGGGGTGGAGGAGCGGCTGCAGGGAGCAGGGGGAGAGACAGGCTGGGTCTGACGGAAGGGAGCATGGGAGGAGGAGGAGGAGGGTGAGAGGGCCCTGGGAGCAGCGGGGCAAGAGCTGGCTCGGCCCTCCTCTGGGGGAAAGGAGGGCCTAACCCTAACCCGCCTCCTGCTTGCTCTCCCCAGGGGCCCCCTCAACGAGGACGTCTTCACGGCCCCCAAAACACCGCAGGTGAAGCCCGCGGAGCTGGACTTCCAGGGGCTCTCCGAGCAGATCCACCGGCTCCTGCTGCAGGTGAGGTGACTGCCGGACAGCCTGACGGGGCTCCTCTTGGCTGCTCCCTCCCGTGGGCTGCCCCCTCCCGTGGGCTGCCCCCGTCCATGCACTGACCCTGCCCTCTCCTCCTCTCGCAGCCGGTGCACAGCAGCGGGTCCATGGGCCTCTGCAGCCTGGGCAGCAACGCCTCCCATGAGCAGTTCCTGAGCGTCGCCTCGTCCAGCGACAGCAACGGCATCCCCAACGAGGAGGCGCAAGCTGCTCGGCCGGTGAGCAAGGCCCAGCCGGGACCTGAGGGCGGGCGCCGAGGAGCCTGAGTGGGCCAAGCCTGGCCGCCTCGCCCCGGCGGCTCCCACGTGGGCTGGGCTGCTCCGGCCGCCCCTTGGCCTGCGCTGATGGCTTCTCTCCTGTCCTCAGATGACTTTCCAGGAGATCTGCAAGGACGTGCACATGGTGAAGAACCAGGGCCAGCAGGTCTTCATCGAGTCCCGCGTCAGGCCCCAGCCCGCGAAGCACTCCCAGCCAGGTGAGGCGGTGGCTCTTCTCTGCCTTCGGGGGGGAGGCTGCCCAGCGGAAAGGGGCGCACTGCCTCCCAGCAGCCGTGGGTACGACCGGGGAGCGCAGCTTCCGCCTCTGTTCCTTGCACCGGCTTGCAACTCTCCCCTCCCTCCCTAGCTCTGGAAGCACCAGCCAGAGGCAGCCTGCAGCCTGCGCTGACCCAGAGGGAGCTGGACCGGGAGCCGGGGAAGGCAGCCGCTTCCGAGGAGTCGCTGAGGAAGGACCCCTCCAACTACTCCTACCAGCAGATCAACTGCTTGGACGGCATCATAAGGTGCGTGAGGGAGGGCCGGGGCTCTGCGCGCAGGGTAGTGGCGCTGCGAGGGATCCGGCACCAGGCGGGCACGGCCGTCCGCGGAGGGCCCTGCCCGTAATCGCCATTTGAAAGGTGCCGCAGCCTCTTAGTTACGTCTGTTCTCCTGTGGTTGCCGCCTGCTGCCTCAGGTGTTCCTGTGGAGCCGCCTGGGCCCTGCATGCTGGGCTCCCAGGGCTGGGGGTGGTGGGCACTGGAGTTAGTTCACAGGGCTGTCTCGGGGACCTTTGGACGTGACGCTTGCACCCCTTCATATCTCCTCCTGTGGTTTGAGGGCAGCTGTGCAGACTCCTGTCTTTCACGTGCTCCCTCCTGGCCTGTCCCAGGCTTGGGATCGCTGCTGATTTGGCCCCTCCGCCTTTCTTTCTCCTCCAAAATCCAGGTATCTGGAGAGCTACAGCATCCCAAGCCGCGTGAAGCGGAAGTGTGGCTCCTCTTCGTACACCACGTCCTCAAATTCGGACGACGACAAGCAGAAAGTGGGCGAAGAGGTGGCTTGCCCAAGTAAAGGTGATGCTCCCCCCCGCCCCGGCTTTCCTTGCTAGCGATGACCGGCTCGGTGTAGGATGTGGCTCCCCCTCCCCCCGCGTTCACACCAGGCAAAAGTAGTCGCTCCTCTCCTCTCCTCTCCTCTCCTCTCCTCTCCTCTCCTGCACCCCCTCACACGTGCTGGCCCCCGTCTCGCGAGGATCCCGTGTGTTGCTCTGCCGCTGAGGCTGTGCGGATGGCCGCGGATGGAGGGAGCGTGGCAGCCCGCCTGGGTCTGCGCTAGGCAGCGGAACTTCCCCCTCCTGGCCGGGGCTCTTGATGCAGGCGGCCCGCCAGACTCACGGTCTCCGGTTCCAGCTGATTGCCTCATCCGGAGGGCCTCAGCGTCTTGCTCTTCTCTCTCTGACTGTCCGTCCAACCATCCATCTGTCTTGATCTTCTTGCTGTGCCAGGAGGTGCTCTGAAGGGTCTCTGGGTCTTTGCACCCGCTCCCCACTCGGCTAATCCACCCTTGTCTCTTTGAACAGATGCACTGGAGGAAATGCTGCCGACCCCGGAGAGCCAGCCTAAGAGGGACGAGCGTGGGACGGCGGCAGCTGCCGTGGTGGGCGGCCCGCTCACTCCACTGGCCTTGCCTAGCAAAGCCGAGAGCGTGGCCTCCGTGACCAGTCAGTGTAGCTTCAGCAGCACCATCGTCCACGTGGGAGACAAGAAGCCCCCCGAGTCGGGTATGGGAGGTGGACGCCATGGGCAGGGAGGGCGGGCCGGGGGGTTGTAGGAAGAGGAGCTGCGTCCTGGGGGAAGCCGCGGGAGGGGAGCGGAGGGGGAGGCAGAGGCGGGAGATGCTTCCGCCGGCTGTGGCTCCCTTGCTCCCCTCGGCCGTGGCTGGCGGAGCAAGGGAGGGCCCCTTCCACGCATGTCGGGCTCTGGGATTGATGGCCGGCCGGGCACTGCTGCGCCCTGTGGCATCGGAAGCGGGAAGCAAGGCCAGGAGGTTCGATCCGCTAGAGGCACCGGCTCTTCTGGGTCAGTCTGGGTCAAGCAGAGCCTGAGTACTCGAGGGCGGGTCCACCCCCCTCCCTTGGCAGTCCTCTCTGTCGTCCACAAAGCCAGCGGGTGGTGACGGTGTGAGTGGTTGTGCTGACAGTCCCGGGGATGGGGCCTGGGAAGGCCGTCCTCCCATCCAGGGGCCAGGAGGGGGAAGCGCGGTGGCTGGGCCAAGAACATCCCTGGCGGGCAGCACGGCACGGCTCTGCTCGGCCCCTGTGCTCTCCTCTCCTTCCGTTTTGCTGCGTCTCTTGGGGTAGGGGTGTGCAGCCCCTCTGGGAGAGGGGCAGGGAGGCTTTCTTTGGGGAACCAAAGCCCCTCGAGACTTCTTCTGGCGCCATTTGGCAGCATGACCGCGGCTGAGACCCCCGCGATGCCTCCCGTTCAGAGCTGGATTCCCTGCCCAGACGCTGACTCTTCCACACGCTTCTCCATCTGGCAGTACTGAGATGCCTTTGCTGTGGATCCCGGGCAGAATGGTTTGTCATTACAAACCAGGCAAAGCTGAAGAGACGCGAGAATCGGCTCTCCTCAAGTAGGAGAAGGGTTTTTCGGACTTTCCGGTGCCCCCTGCGCTCCAGCCTCCTTCAGCAGCACAATAGCATCCTGTAGGATCCTGGAATAACCCACTGGACCGGCGCCGTTGCTCCTGGCTTCTATTCCCGGGCATTTTTCACTTCCTTCCAGCCCTGCTGGCTTTTCCGCAGCTTAGCAGCACACAGTCGTGTAGAAGGGGTCTCGGCTTTTTCGCGGCTCCCGTTTCCTCCGCCCGCATCTGCCCTGAGTCATGTCGCCAGTCGGAACATGGCGGCTTGCGAGGATCTGGATCCCGGGGCCCCTTCCAGGCTTGTTTTTCCCCTCGCGTGACAGGCACGGGCGCGCGAGTGAGCTGGAAGGGGCAGCGCCTTTTTCTTTTCCCTCTGCCAGACGGCAGCATTTTCTGCATCAGATGGTGCGCCTTCATTTGGGGATCGGTGTCGCTTCTTCCCGCCTTTGCGCCCCGCACAGCCTCCGTCTCCCAGCTGACTCAGTTGGCCCTCCCAGCTGAGCAGATTCGCACCCAGCACCCCCCGTGTTACAGTATTCCCGAGGCGGAGCCACTCTGCGCGTTTGCTTGGCTAAGCTGTTGGATGCCAGTCGTAACTCCTGAATGAACGTTGGGACACACAAAGTCACCCCTTGGTGAGAGGTGGAACACTCAGGCCATACCTTTATGGTGGCTGTCCTGTTGTGGGGAGTGACTCCTCTCTGGGCAAGTGTTCAAGGAAGCAGCACCGCTCTTTCTGGACGCAGGCCAGCTCTTTCTGCTGCCAGCCGGGGGCTGGGGGCCACATAGCCATTCCCAGTGGCCCAGCGTGCTGGTGCGGGAGCCCTGGTCTTTTTTCCTTAATAGCTGTATGTGGAATCACGTGTCTACGTCATGCCTGTGCAGGTAGATGAAGCCGGGACCTGCTGTCGCGGCTGCGCACAGTGCCGGGAATTTAAACCCGAGAAGGGTTAATCGGGGCCTGTGAAAATAATGCCATTTTCCCCTTCGCTGTGTTCGGAGATGTGCACTCCTGTCATTGAAACTTGTGGCTGTCAGGAAGCAACAGGAAGTGTCCGGCACCCGGAGTTCCGGCACGGCTAGATTGATGGCATCCTTAAATTAAAGACCCCTGCCCCCCGCCCACATTTGGCTCTTGAGTGAGCGGCGGCCTGAGCAGCATCTCCTTCACTGAGCAGGGATGGCGGGACTTGCGTGTGTGTGTGTGCGTGTGTGTGTGCGCGAGAAATGCGGGATAGAAATGCTGACCTTGCTTGTTTTTCCTGGTGGATTTCTATCCTCGGGAGGATTGCGGGGTTAACCTGGTCCTCCTCCTCTTGTGTTTTTTCCTCTCTCCTTCCCTTCCTCGCAGATATCGTGATGATGGAAGAGGCGGCGCCCAGTGCGACCCCCCCGGCCCCCCCTCCCCCCAGCATGACCCCGGACCGGGAGCAGCAGTACCGCAAGGTGGGGCTGACGAAAGAGGTGCTCTCCGTCCACACCCAGCAGGAGGAGCAGGCGTTCCTCACCCGCTTCAAGGACCTCAGCCGGCTGCACGTCTTCGACGCGCCGCCGGGGCGGAGCTGGCAGGAGCCGCCCCACGCCGGGCCCCAGGCCGAGCGAGGTGAGCCTGGCCGGGCAGCCGCCGTGGGGCCGTGGGGGAGCACCACGGGGGAGCGCGCCCTGCCGGGTCAGAAGGGGCCTCGCTCACGCGCCTCCCCTCTCCATTCTCCTTCGGGCCGCTCAGGACACAGAGGCCCACGTCAGGGCACCCGAGGTCCAGGATGCCGCGGGCGGAGCAGGAAGTCGAAGGCCAAGCGCATCAAGCAGCAGAACAAGCTGTCGGACAGCACCAGCTCCCCGCCCCACTCGGCCTCCCCGCCCCAGCTCCTGTGCGCGCCGGGATCGTCCTCGTGGCCTCCTTCAGGCAACTCCCAGGCCAGCCTGCCCGCCATGCCTTACCCGGCCGTCATGCCGACCTACCCCATCCCGGTCTTCCCTCCGCGATCCGCCGTGCCGCCGGCCGCCGAGCCCGCCCCGAGCACGCTGCCCGCCCCGCAGTTCCCCACGCCTCTCGTCGCCCCCATGGTGGCGCTTGTGCTGCCCAACTACGTGTTCCCGCAGATGAACAGCCCGCTGCCCCCGTCCTACTTCCCCGGCGGGCCGGTCTTCCCCTTCGGCCCTCAGCCGGGGGGCGCGCCGACCCCGGGGCCCGAGGCGGGCCCCCAGGCGCTGTCCCGGCCCTCCACCCCGCACTCGATGAGCCAGCCCGAGCGGGCCGAGTCGCCGCTGTTCGAGTCGCGCTGCAGCTCCCCGCTCCAGCTCAACCTGCTGCAGATGGAAGAGATGCCCAAGCCTTGTGACCGCCCGGAAGGAGTGGCCGGCAACCCGGCCGGGCCGGCGGGGGCCACCCCGGACTGGGCTGGCGTGAGTGGTGGCCCGGGCCTGGCCGGCGAGCTCGGTGCCCAGGAGGAGCCGTGCCTGGTAAGTCCCCCCAGCCCGCCGCATGCTGAGCGACCCAAGGACACGGGGCAGGAATGCAGCCCCCCGAGGCTCCTCCCGGCTGGGTGGCACCTCGTCGCCTGCCACAGTAAGGGGGCGGAAGCTAGTGTGGATGTGAGCCCCTCTTGGCTTAGGTGCATCTTTCTCCATCGTTAAACTTTGGAGGTTCAGGGCCTCTTAGGCAGCATCCTGAGCTTGGTGTCAAGGCAGGGTGTAAAAGAAGGGGGAGTCCGTGCAGGTGGCTGCATGACGAGGTTCCTGCCTCTTTCCAGGAGTAGATCCATTCCCAGCCGGAGAGCGGCGGACCTGCCCCTTCCCACTGGGATGGGGCTTGGGAAGGGAGCCGGTGCCCCCAGATCTCCGCAGCTCTGGCCCCGGTGCCAGGTGTGCTCCATTCTGTGCACACGCCGTTCAGCCTCGCCCTCCTCGCCACTGGCGGGTCAGAGGGAAGGCTCAGCTCTGCGAGCAGCAGCGGGTCGCGGCCGGTTCCCTGGGCACCTGGTGGCGAAGCAGGGTGCCCGGCGCTCGCTCGCTCCCCACTTAAGCCGCTTGTCTCCAGCGCCGAGTGGCCCGAGACACCCCCTCCCCTTGTTTGCCAGCGTAGCCAGAGTGGCCCTGGGCCCGGGCAAGGAGAGAAACCTCCTTGCCAGGGGCCGTGGCAGGAAGGGCGGCTCTGACCCAGCCTCTTTCTGCCCGCTCCTCCCACCCGTCCATCTCCCTGCAGGCGGAAGCGCACGGCTCCTCCAACAACGACGCTCTGTCCAGCTCCAGTGACCTGCTGGACCTGCTGCTGCAGGAAGACTCGCGCTCTGGCACGGGGTCGGCTGCCTCCGGCAGTGGCTCGGCCGCCTCCGGCTTCCTGGGCTCCGGCTCTAATGGCGATAGCACCTCGGCCAGCGGCACCGGTGAGTCCGCCCCTGTGGTGGCGGGGTTGCCTCCCTCGCCCCGGCCGGCTCCTCGGTGGGCCAGGCTGCATCGGAGGGCAGGGGTGAGCGGGGCTGTGGGAGCTGGACTCCCGCACGCCCAGGGGTGCGGCTGGAGAGGGGCCGCGGGGGTCTGCCCGCTCGTAACCTCTGCCTCCCCCACCCAGCAAGCAGCAAGAGCAGCAACACCAGCAAATACTTCGGCAGCATCGACTCCTCGGAGAACGATCTGCGCGGCAAGAAGCGCTCGGAGGTGGAGGACAACGAGCACTTCATTAAGTACGTCCTTCAGGACCCCATCTGGCTGCTGATGGCCAACACGGACGACAAGGTCATGATGACCTACCAGCTCCCGGCCAGGTGAGGAGGCGGGCAGCGCCCGGCTCGCCCGTCCGCCGTCCTGCGCGGGGCGGGTGGGCCGCACTCCCCCTGAAGGGGCCTCGTTCCTGCGACTGGGGGCCTGCCTCCGCTTCCCCTTCCCCACGCTGCCCGACTCACTGCCCGCCCGTGCCCTGCAGGGACACAGAGGCGGTGCTGCGGGAGGACCGGGAAAAGCTGAAGCAGATGCAGAAGCGGCAGCCGCGCTTCACGGACGAGCAGAAGAAGGAGCTGGCCGAGGTGCACTCGTGGGTCCAGAAGGGGGCCCTGCCCAAAGCGATCAACATCACGGTGAGGAGGAGGAGGAGGAGGAGGACGAGGCCCCTGCCTGGGTGGGATGGCCGGCCGCCATGGGATCGTCGATTGCCGTGCGAGCTGGGAGGGCTCCCTGCGTGGCCCCCGCTGGCGTCCCAGCTGGTGGGGTGGGCATGGGGGCCTGCAGGCCCGGGCTCTGGGCTTGGCCAGGCCACCCCACAGAGGCTGGCCTGGGCTGGGCTCCCTGGGAGTGGCTCGGGTGGGGGCTGCCCGGGGTCTCCACTCACCGCCATCCGGCAGAGAGCTAGAGAGTCGTGTCTCCCCCCGCCCCCACCCTTCCCAAATCCTGACTGGACTTTGAGAGGGGCACCGATGGGTGCTGGGCCTCTGCTGCCTGCCCCACACCCCCCCAGATTTCCAAGCAGGTGTGTGGGGCAGGGAGGGATGGCTCCCGCCCGCTTCCCTCCTGGGGAGAAGGGGGCACGGGCTGGGGTGCCTGCCTGCGGTGTGGAGAGGCTCTTCCCTGCTGCCACCGCAGTGCTGGAGGGGGAGCGGGGTTGTTCCCGGGGTCCCGCTCTCCTCCCATGTGTGCAGGAGCAGGGGGAACAGGCCACAGTGGGGCTTTGGCCGGACTGCGGCTTCGTGTGTGCATCTGCCTTCCGGGCACACGTTGGCTAAGAAACCCCTAGGACCAGCCGCGGGCCACGGGGCAGCTTGGAAACCAGCCCTTGGGAAGGTTGCCGGGCCGGGCGCCGCACAGGGGCAGTGGTGAGCCAGTGGGCCTGGACACGGCGTTGAGCTCGCCCCCTTTTTCCTCTCATTTGCCTCAGGCGTGTGTGGACTGCGGAAGCAACCCCACCTCAAAAGTCTCCCCTCTGTACGACGTCGAGATCCAGGACATGGACCTGAACGGCATGCTGGAGCCGATGGAGGAGGGCGGTGGGGCGCAGCTCTGCCTGTCGTCCCTGCCCCCAGAAGTGGCCATGGAGGAGGAGGAGGCTGGAGCAGAGCCGGGGGAGCCGGCCGCGCGGGCACAGGCCGCAGCGGGGGTCGCGCCCGCAGCTCCCAGGCACTGAGCCACACGGCCTGGCTTCCCGAGCGGGCTGGCTTCTTTTTGCCCTGAGCGGGGCTGCGGCCGAGCAGTGGGGCCGGTGGCAGGACTTCTTGCAGCCCGGGCGGGCAGGCGCCGCCGCCGCCGCCACAGCGCCGCCTCCCCCAGCCGTGGAAGGACTGCGGAGGGGCGGGCCACACTGGGGGTGTTCGAGGGCCGGTTGGCTTCGCGGCCCCAGGAGGGAGCCCGATGGACTGAGCTGGAGGCCAGCGGGGCTCGCAAGTCCCGTGGCCGTGACATGGCGTGGCCCTCCTGGCCGATTTCCGCCTCCTCAGCTGGACCAGCTGCCCCAAACCTTACTTGCCTTACTGAGGATTTGGACCCAGGAAGCCCGAGACACTGGGGCAAGGGGACCGGAGTTTTTATGTATTTATTTTTCCAGAAAAGTTCTTTGTTGCTTTTTTTACGGATCTGCAGCTGTGCCCATCGAAGGGGCCTGTTCGCAGTACTGATGATGTTAATAAAAAAGAGACCGAGGCTGGCCTACAGACGGTGATGGTGATGCATGCGGTCCTTGCCCCCCGGCCCCCACCTCTCTCGGGCACCGCTCCTGCCCGGAGGGCTCACCAGAGACGGAGCTCTGCTCTGGCCATGCTGAGCGTCCTGCAGTGGCTGCCCAGGCCGGCCCTCGGCCTTGACCAGCTTTGCAGGCGGCGAAACAGCAACAGCAGGAGTCGAGCAGGGAGCCCCAGACTCCTCCTCCTGCCCTGAGCGGCTGCTGCCTCTCTGCGGAAGCCGCTGCTGCAGACCTTGTACTCCAGTCGCTGACACCTTGCAACCTTGCTAGGCCCAGGCCCAGGCCCAGGCCCAGAGAATGAAATCCTGGCAAACAGAGAGACGCAGAGACCCCCCGTTCTAAAAAAGTATTCTGATGAGAAGACCCAAATCGCGAAGCGCTGCCGCCACCTCATGACGGCAGAAAGGAGCCAGCAGGCCCAGGACCCTGTCGGGAGGGCCTGACGTCACCATTCCTTCCTTACGCCTTCAGCCATGTACCAAGCCTTGAGCCATGTAGATACCCCCCTTTTAAGGATAACGTTAAAAAGGAAGGTCTGTTGAGCCAGCTGCTATTCCTATCTTGGGCTCGCTCGGGGTGCAGATTCCGGCTTTTGTCTCTGATCCTTGAGTTGTGAAGAACCAACCCCTCTCTTTGGGTTTCGAGAACCTGGCTCTTGTGATCCGCCACACTCCTGATACGCTAGCGTTTTGTTCTCTGTTCCTAGTGCTTCATCCATCCTTTGACATGTTCCTTTGACATCCATAGTTACATCAATAGTCTTGATGATACTTGCCCATTTCCAGCGGAGCAAAGAGAGAAGGGACACTGTTGCTGGAAACAAAGTCCTCCAGCCATGTTGGAAGGCAAAGTTTGGGATTTTGTGCAGGGGTGGAGGGGCCCCCCCCCCGCATGTTCTTGTAGTGTCTGCCACCTCTACTGGACAATACCAGAAATAGTTGGGAAATCTTAACATTTTAGCAGATTTCAAACTGATGATAGAGCTGCTTCCCAACTTCACCTCCCTCCCAGCCAAAACGGCTTTTATGCTGCAGTCCAGCCTTCCCTGGTTTGGCCTGGTTACTTCTCAGGCGTGTTAGACTACAACACGCATCATCCCCAGTCAGGACAGAACTCTTGGGGAAGGCTTTTGGTCGATTGCACTGTGGGCTATTTAAGGCTGGTACCAGTGACTTTCCCAGCAATGGTTCTTTCAAAAGTTTTGAAAGGCATTTTGCCCGTGCTTCACTCTGCCTACCATTTTCCTGTGCAGGCTGAAGTCAACCCAAAGTAAAATTTTTCAGTTTGCTCAGAGCCATGCAATCCGATCGCTCCAACCCCCTGAAAAGATGAATAATTTCTCTTTCCTCCCCAGTGTGTGGAAACCTAGTTTGAGAATGATTTGTTGGAATGCACACGTGGACATCCTTCATAGTAGCTTTTCTGTGTCTTTTCCTCTCACTGCTAAATTGCCCTCTGCCTCAGAGCATCCAAAAGTGGGTTGTGCTTATTTTTGTGATGGCTGAAAGAGTCTAGCAAGTAGGTAGTTTGTGTGAACCATTTTCCTCATTTCTACAATAAGCAGTAAATCCCCGCCCAAGGATTGTACTGCCAAAGCCAATAGGAAAACACACACACCGTTGGCATATCTCGGCGAGTGATGCCAGGAAGCATTCCTGGCACAAGGTGACCACTTAGGGTGCCCTTTTGACCTTCCAAAGAAGGACTGCTGCTCCTGGAATCGCCTCAAATAGAAATGCAGGCAAAGGTACATGGATCATAATTCGTTTTAATCACATTGTGTGTCAAGGATTGTACTCCTGCGAGGAAAACACATTTACTCCAACTGGTCTGATACTTTGCAAAGCATATTTTCCATTTCTGCCTCTTCCTCTGAAACGCATTTCTGGTGACATACCTTCAGAATCCCTTGCTAAAATTGGGAGTTCTCCCAACACCGAGACGGCCTCCAATGGGAAATGAGGCACTTTGCTTTACCGAAAAGGGTAACTCCATAGCTTGGTTGATCCAGAAAAGCGAACCTTTCCGCTCTGTTTCTTTATTTGGTGTTCCTCAAAGTGATCTCCTTTTTTTGGCGGTGGGGGGCAGACTTAGATGTACTTTGACGCACCTTCCTTGGAGCAAACTGATGGAGAAGGACTGAATTTAAAAGATGAGTACTTTCTGGGTTTGGAATCTCATCTTTTCCTGCCTCTGGAACTATGGGAAACTTCCCTAGTGGGGTTTTTGTTTACCACTGTTTGTAAAAATGCTGCTTCTACCCCCACTTTTTATCAAATGAAGGCATCTTCTGACCCCCTGGAGAAAGTACCCAAGTCCTAGGGCAGTGGTATTTTGCACAGAGCTGTTACCCTGGAAATTCCACTTTGCCACCCTTCCTGTTGACCTCAATCATTCTCAAAGAACACCTGCTTCTGCAGCATCTTGTGCTGCCAGCAGGGCGAGAAGGCCAAAAGTGAAGTGTTTACTACATTTGCTTTTTTCTTTGTCAATAAAGGTTTTATTTTTGTACAAAACTAGAGTTCCCTCTCCCCCTTGCTGTTGTGATGAGTGTGCACATGTGCAGGGGACTTCCCTGTGCCGTCCTCAGTTGTGCAATTTCTGTGAAAACCGTTCCCAAATAAAGACACACTTGTCTTTTTCGTGCTCTGTGTGCAGGGCATATTTTGGAGAAGGGGAAACGTGTGAAAGAGAATTTGGTACCGGGTCAGATAATATCCTTGTGCTCTTTCCGTGAGGTGTTCCTCCTTTGCCCCCAGGGAAGTATCCACCCCCCCCCCACCCCGCCGCTTTGTTACCGGTATGAATATTGCTTGCAACACATTTTAGGTCTCATGCCTGTCCCTTATTGCTTGAATTTGTCCACAAATGATGAGGGCTCCCGGAGAGAGTTCTGTGTGAATATCATTTCAGTTCTCTACTTTCCAATATCCAAAGCTCTCTGGCCACTTCACAGTAAATCCATAGAACACCAATAAAATCATACAGAGCATACAGTTTCGATATACAAAATGTAAAATGCTGAAGTTTAAACTACTAAAACCATTGCAAGTATTTAAATGGCATGTCCCATCCTATGCTATCAAATCCCTGGGTGCCGAAAAGATTCCTGCACTGGGATTGGGCAGGGCTTTGGGAGGAGGTCGTCCCAGAATTCCTGGAGAGGGAGGCCATCTTCCTGGTTGCCTTCCTTGGAGGTGTCTGTCGGCAAAACTCCTGGATGTGGGCAGTAGCGTATGGGTGACGCAGAGCAGGAGAGGTGCTTTGACAGGCGTCCGAGTCCCACGTCATTGAGGGCTGTATGGGTTAAAGCTGGGGGAGCTGCCATATTTCCCCAGCAAAATGGATTCGCCCCAGA
Source organism: Varanus komodoensis (assembly GCF_004798865.1). Lineage (NCBI taxonomy): Eukaryota > Metazoa > Chordata > Lepidosauria > Squamata > Varanidae > Varanus > Varanus komodoensis. The sequence continues at coordinate 74,000 of NW_025336565.1, read as the reverse complement.
CTGGTAAGAAACATTGCTTGGCTGTGTCAGAAGTCGGTACCTGTCATTCTCTGCCCGCATCATTCTTCCGCTCAAACGAGAATGCCTGGGGGAAACCAGGGTCAATTTCTGTGAGAAAAGGGCTGCAAGCTCAGCTCTGACTCCAAAACTAATTCGGGGCTGGATATGTGCTCAGAATCATCCCAATCCAATGTCCAATGTTCCATGGAGGCACTGGGAGGGCAGGATACCACGGACCCCAAAACTGTTTTGCTCACTGTGTTATCCCAGCCTCCTTTTGTGGGGCAAAGATACAGCAGAACCCCCACCCCACCCCTTTAATCCTCACAACACCCCATGAAGTGAGGTTTAGCGCATCCTTTCACAACTTGGTGCCATCCAGGTTTGTGGTAGTACAGCTCCCATCCTCCCCAGGAAGGCTGGCAGCTGCACTCAAACACATCTGAAGGAGGACCTCGGGCTGTGGAAAGATGGATTGCAGGGTCCTGCGTCCAGGGAGCCTCGTGGCGGGGCGGGGGCTGAACCTGGGACTTTCTGGCCAAGCCAGCACTTCGCCACACTATCAAAAGACAGCACATTGCCCGTCTCAACCGGGTGGCAACGTCAGACCCCCCAGATTGGCCATACTTCCCCTAGACCAAGAACCTCTGAGGGGGTCCCCATCTGCCACCCCTTGCCTGCTCTGACTACCCCAAACACCCCCAAGGTGTTCCAGCACACTCTTTGCACTTGGATGCACAGCTTCTCAGTGAAACCGCACGTATTTCCTACTGCAGGTAGAAACACCTTTGCTTAGTTTCTTCTAAGAAATCCCGCTAGAGATGTGAAACCTGTGTGGGATCAGGCCAAAAGCCAGGATGCTGTTTCCCCAGGAGCTGGACAGATGCTCCTGGCCACACCCTGCCACCCATGTTCCCCAGCAAGTGGTGTGCAGAGACACACTGTTTCCAATGCTGCAGGCAGCAGATACCTTTCAGGACAAGTAGCCAGGAATATATCTAGACCGCTTTTCAGACTGCACACAGAAGTGGCTTGTGGTGCTGAATTTCGTGGTCTGGAATGCACTGCATTTTTCTTTGGCTTCAACGGAGGATTTCAGGGTCTAAGATTACAAGAAAGGGGGAAAAACACCCCCCGATTTCTACACCTTTCTGCAGTAGGTGTCCGTTCATACCCTGTACTCAGACACGCAGTGTTTTTCTAAGCTGAACAGGCCCCCAGATTGTAACCTGGGGGGCTCACAACACCCCCTTGCTAGAACTGGTCATCCCCTGTTGCTTTTCCCCGCTTCAAGGATCTTTTTGAGGTGCAGTACTGAGAACTATTCACGGTGTGATTGCACCCCAGATCTGTGTATGGGAACGAAGTCAACACATTTTATTCTCTCTCCTGTCCTAATGGCGATTTCACACATCTTTCCTGCCACCTACTAGCGTCGATCAGTGGATAACAGTCCTGTCTCCAAGCATGTGTGAATTCAGTCAGGGCTTGGCAAGACGGGATCCAAACTGGCTGGCCTTCCGGGTACACCAGAGGACCTCTGTGGCAGCAGAGGCAAGCGGTTCAGGGTCAAGTCTGGAACCCTGAAGCTCTTCCACTCACCATCAGCAAATGGCCATATAAGCGGTATACCTGGCAACCACCTGGACCCTTCATGCTTCATCCAAAGGTGCATTGCGGCCTTGTTCTGAACACTGGCCTGGTCACATCTTTCCGTCCTTTGTATGCAGCGGTGAATGGAATTAATAACCCTCAGCATTCTGCAAGGAATAGCCCTGTTCTGCTGCCACAGCAAGCATGGAAACAAATCCCGTGATACTTCGACATCCAAGACTGCAGCCCCCTCCCTCCCAGCTCTTTTTTGGACATGTCCCATTGAACTGAAAGGGACTCACAGCTGAGCAGGAAAGCGTAATCTTGCCCAAGTCCATCTGCAGGAAAGCAAGTCCTACCTGAGTGAGCACTGCTCTGATTTTGGATCCCTGTCACTTTTACTCTTTTCATGAGCTCACTCTCCTCCCTATTTTTGTTCCCTCTTTCTGCAGAATCACTCTGTCAGTTTTTAGGTGCAAAAATATTCTAAAGCCTGCATTATTTGCCAAAATACAGGTGGGCCTCAACAGCAACTCATTTCTGCTGGTTTGCAGTAGTTAAGCAGCTAACAGAGAAACAGTACTCTTTCTTCAACCATCTTTTAGCCCAGAGATGTGGTAGAGTGAGTTGGAGCTTATGTTGAAGTTTCATCTAGATTTAGTTCCCCTAATTTTAAAGACAAATGAATATATTCATCTGAATATATATACAATCAGTTAACAACCCTACAAGTATTTACCCTATTGGATAAGGAGCACAGCAAAGGGACAAAAGCAGGCCCTTCCTTAAAGGGCTATTAGATAAGCTTAAAGGTGCCAGATTTCTAACATCTGTATGAGATTTTTCCCATCTGCCCCTACAGGGCCACTTAAAATAATCAAGAATCCCCAACATCACCCAGTCAAGCATTTTGTGGGGGCAACACAGCAGTACTGACTTAGATCAACTTAGTCTGAAGCTCGTTGGCAGATGTGTTACTTGACTCGGTGAAAGCGGCGATTGCCCTGGAATGGTCAGCCGAAAACTCGCGCCTTCTGCGCCGCCGAGGGACTGACCCTCCCGGGTCTCTTACCGCAGGCTTTCCACAACCACCTACTGAAAGTAGCCCTGGCTATTTTCGGGGAAAAGCAAAAGTTGACGACTGGGCAGGCTGCAGGAGCGAGCAGAGGCGGCGTTCCGCGCCCTTTGGCGGGCCCGCCCGGCTTCCCCGGAGCGTGCAGACGCGGCCCCCAAGAGTCCACAGGCTCCCCCTCGACCCCGCCTGGAACGGGAGCGATCCGCGGGCGCGATCGCGATTAATCGGCTGTTTGGGGCTGGTAAGAAACACAAAGTCGCCCGGACCGGGAGCCGGTCTGGCGCCACGGAGCCCTGCGCGGAACGCACCAATCAGAGCGCAGCTCCTCCCCTATAAATACCAGGCGGCGCCTCCTGCGCGCCTGTTCGGCGGATGCTGCACGAACTTGAGGCGGAGGGAGCGTGGCTTGGCTCAACAAGGCGCAATGACCGAGGAGGTTCCAGCCGCACCTGTCGCTGCTCTGCCGGCCGCCAAGGCTCCGGCCAAGAAGGGTAAGAAGGCGGCGGCGGCGGGCGCGCCGAAGCCCCGCAAGGCCTCGGGGCCCAGCGTGACGGAGCTGCTGACCCAGGCGGTGTCGGCCTCCAAGGAGCGCGGCGGCGTGTCGCTGGCCGCGCTGAAGAAGTCGCTGGCGGCCGCCGGCTACGACGTGGAGAAGAACAACAGCCGCATCAAGCTGGGGCTCAAGAGCCTGGTGACCAAGGGCACGCTGCTGCAGACCAAGGGCACGGGCGCCTCGGGCTCCTTCAAGCTCAACAAGAAGCAGGCCGAGGGCCGCGGCCGGGACAGGGCGGCCGCGGCCGGGAAGAAGCCGCAGCCCGCCGCCGCCAAGGCCAGGAAGCCCGCCGCCAAGAAGCCGGCCAGCGCCGCTAAGAAAGTGAAGAAGGCGGTCGGGGCCGCAGCGGCCAAGAAGAGCGTCAAGAAGGTGGCCAAGAAGCCCGCAGCCTCGGCGGCGGGCGGGGCCAAAAAGGCGGCGAAGAGCCCGAAGAAGCCGAAAGCGGCGGCCAGGAAGGCGGCGAAAAGCCCGGCCAAGGCGAAGCCCAAGGCGAAGCCCAAGACGCCCAAAGCGAAGGTAGCCAAAGCCAAGAAGGCGGCGCCCAAGAAGAAGTAGGAGAAAGGCTGCTCTTAGCTGGGACGCGTTCCTTTAAACCCCAACGGCTCTTTTAAGAGCCACCCACAAGCTTCGGAGAAGCGCTGAGTGTCACCATTGGGGATGTTTAAAAGGGTGCCGGCGATGAGTGCCTCGCACTCGGCCCCATTCAGATCTCGGGGAAGCTTCCGGTTGCGTTCCCTGTTACGTGCCGTCGTTTCCGCCTTAATGTCGTACGCCCTTTAGTGAATGCCTTGTATGTTGATTACTCGAGCTTGATGTGCGTTTCGCACAGAGCATGTTTTAATAGCTCACAGGTAAGTGTCATGTTAATTTCAATGATCGCGCTCCAGATGACGACGGGTTTCCGAGGACTGGGTAGGAGCAAATACACCACCAAGTAACTCGAAACATTTAAAAAATTAAAATTACAAGTGATATATTACGTTGCAGTCTTTGATTTTTTTGGAGTTATCAGCACTCTTTGTGGAGAAGTTGTGGCTCTTAAAAGAGCCTTTGGGTTGTTTTCGGTAGGAGCCCCTACTGCGGTATCGACTTCACGCCCTCTCCCCGCGGATGCGGCGGGCCAGCTGGATGTCCTTGGGCATGATGGTGACGCGCTTGGCGTGGATGGCGCACAGGTTGGTGTCCTCGAAGAGCCCCACCAGGTAGGCCTCGCTCGCCTCCTGCAGCGCCATCACGGCCGAGCTCTGGAAGCGCAGGTCGGTCTTGAAGTCCTGCGCGATCTCGCGCACCAGGCGCTGGAAGGGCAGCTTGCGGATCAGCAGCTCCGTCGACTTCTGGTAGCGCCGGATCTCGCGCAGCGCCACCGTGCCGGGCCGGTAGCGGTGCGGCTTCTTCACGCCGCCCGTGGCCGGCGCGCTCTTGCGGGCCGCCTTGGTCGCCAGCTGCTTGCGCGGCGCCTTCCCGCCGGTCGACTTGCGCGCCGTCTGCTTGGTACGAGCCATTTTACTACTTGGAGGAAATCGCCACAAATAACTGCAAGAAACGGCTGGCTCAGTATTTATAGACCGTCCTCACAGTCCTGATTGGCTGAATGCTGTGAGGTGAACGTTAGAAAGTTTGAATTTCCTGGGCTGGACAACAATTGGCTAGATGCAGTGTGGGGCGGGGCACCATCTCAGTTGTTTCAAACGGCTCTCACTGGACAGCTGAAAAGACGTTTTATTTGATTGGACGAAAATGAAACCTCACACACTGCAATGTAGGAGCATTTTCAGTTTTCTTTCAGGTCGGGAAATTGTCTCTCTGCTTGGAAAGGATTGGGACATCCTGAGTTGAGTAGCTGAATTCGTTAAAAATGTCCATTCGTGGGAAGGGTGGCAAAGATTTGGACAAGGGTGGCTTCCTACGGCTTCGGTGGCTAAGCTTTAGCACCAGTGACAACCAGAAAAATCCACTTAAGGTCTAATATTTTCATAAAGTCTCTTTGTCACGGTAAAATAAACCTTACTGTGTTTGAAGGAACAGAAACATTCATGCATCTTTTATAGCTTTATAGCTTACTCCGGGACATATTAACAAACAGCCGTGTGTGAAGCTAGTCAGAAGCGAGAGAATAACCTGCAACGGCAGGAAACTTAATCCGTCTTGAAAGTGCGAGTTAGAAATGCTACCTTTATATTCACGATACTAGGGACCTCAGTTTTATGACACACAAGCGTTAGGTTTGTGTTGTTTACGGGGGTAGCTAGCTGATCTCCACTGTAAAATCGTAGAAAACACCCGCCAAGATGCAGTTGAGTAAGCTACACTGAAGGAAAGCCTGGGATCATTTTCGTATGAACCGTAAAAGCCACGGCGAGTTCTTTGCGAGAGGGAGAATGTAACGCAGCGGGAGCAGCTCTCTCGTGAGCGCGTGGGCGGCTCTGAAAAGAGCCTTTGGGTCGCGCGCGCCGCGGGGCGCGGCCGCCTCACTTGGCCTTGACCTTGTGGCTCTCGGTCTTCTTGGGCAGCAGGACGGCCTGGATGTTGGGCAGCACGCCGCCCTGCGCGATGGTGACCTTGCCCAGCAGCTTGTTGAGCTCCTCGTCGTTGCGCACGGCCAGCTGCAGGTGGCGCGGGATGATGCGCGTCTTCTTGTTGTCGCGCGCCGCGTTGCCGGCCAGCTCCAGGATCTCGGCCGTCAGGTACTCGAGCACGGCGGCCAGGTAGACGGGCGCGCCGGCGCCCACGCGCTCCGCGTAGTTGCCCTTGCGCAGCAGGCGGTGCACGCGGCCCACGGGGAACTGCAGGCCCGCCCGCGACGAGCGCGTCTTGGCCTTGGCCCGCGCCTTGCCGCCCTGCTTGCCCCGGCCAGACATCGCGCAAACAGCTACAACCCGAGGCTACGAAGAACGAGGAAAGTGAGCCGCCGACGCCCGGCGTCGCTCCTTTTATTTACTCCCGAGGATTCTAACTGGTACTTCTGATTGGCGGCTGGAAAGGCTTTATTCTTGTTATCCAATAAAACTGGAGCTTCTTCCAGCCAATCAGAAAGTGAAATTTCAATTGACCAACGGCCCGGTGCAGCTTTGCATCATCCAATGGAAATGTACCATTTGGAGGTTTCATTTCTGCATGTGCTGCTATCTGAAAGAAGGTAGTGATACTTTTCTGTTCCGGCTTAGAAAGATACTGAGATTGTTGGGGTAATTCATTTATGGGAATTCTAACTAGAACGAAAAATGCAGTAGATTCCTTTCGGATGGGAGGGAATACATTTCTGATTTTTCTTGTGGACTTTATATTCAATTAATATAATTCCCCGGAGAAGTTCACCTGGTACTGAGTTTATATTCTTTTCTGCCCCAGGTCAAAATCTTTTTATTCACTTGTTATTTTAAAAACTAATATTTTAATGTCCAACAGTCGTTTTTTATTTAACTTATATTTTCTGGTTGATTGTTATTATATTGAGATGGTTGTTTTATTGTGTTTTGTTTTAATGATTGTAAGCGGTCCTGAGATGCCAGGCGTAAGGGACGGCATATAAAAGTTTTAAATAATAAAATTACAGCATGATTTAAAAAATAAATCTAAAATTAGAAAACTAGTATAAAAGGAAGCAAAACATTATTTCCATACAAAAAGTTAATTGGGAAAAAGGCACTTATACCTTTAGTTCTGCTTTTCAGGTCAGGGCTTTATCTCAAGTCTTGGATTTCTTTATTGCTTTCTATGGCTACCTTGTACTTTTACTTCCTAAGAAAAAGATGTAACAACCCTTTAATACAGAACAGTAACTTTTAACAATCATATCAGTCCAATATTAATGTTGCATGTTGATGAACAACCCTGCAGTGAAATTCTTAAAACCTTAAGTAAAATTCTTAAATTAGTTGGAAGTACTAACAAAATATTTCATGACAATCCTATGATGCAGTCAAATCCAAGGTTTATCCTTCACTCAGGAGCATCTACTAATTTTCAGAGAATTAGCCATATGAGTCCATTGCAGCAAAAACAGCAAACAAATTTGTGTCACCCTAAAGACCAAAAAAATTCTGTTACAAAATTTCGAGAGCATCGGTTCACAAACTCATAGTCCACGACAAGAAACAGCCTCGTGAAACGTCTCCTAAGCAGCCTCCCTTGTTTGGCTAGTCACCGGTTATATACTCCTTTTTACCCTGAGTTTTTCAAAACTCTCATTTTATAGTGTTTTCAAAATAATTGGCGGGGACTAGTATTCGGTTCTGATTCGATAGTTTAAAACGCACGAATGCTGATTGGTAGGGAGCTCGACCTATGACGTTACAGAGGGCGGTACTCAAGTTAAAAAAAAAGAATTTTGCCTCCCAGTTTTCTCTGTGGTCGGGGATGACTGTATAAAAAGGGCTGTCGGACGCTGCTACTTGCTCATTTGATCTGCGTGCTTCTAGCTGTTCACTTGTCGCTGTGGAGCCATGTCTGGTCGCGGGAAAGGCGGGAAGGGCCTGGGCAAAGGAGGCGCCAAGAGGCACCGCAAGGTGCTGCGCGACAACATCCAGGGCATCACCAAGCCCGCCATCCGCCGCCTGGCGCGCCGCGGCGGCGTGAAGCGCATCTCAGGGCTGATCTACGAGGAGACGCGCGGCGTGCTCAAGGTCTTCCTGGAGAACGTGATCCGCGACGCCGTGACCTACACCGAGCACGCCAAGCGCAAGACCGTCACCGCCATGGACGTGGTGTACGCGCTCAAGCGCCAGGGCCGCACTCTCTACGGCTTCGGCGGTTAATTTTCAGACCCCCCGGTAGCAGAACGACTCAAAAGGCCCTTTTAAGGGCCGCACACTTTTGCCTGGAAAAAGCTGTCTTTTCACTTGTGGATGATGAGCGTATCGGCGCAGTGCCAGCCGGCCAGCGCGAGAACTGCTTCGGCGTGTAAACGGTTTGGATATTAGGTGGGTTGGGATTATTTATGATAAGGGGATCGACACATTTAAATCTAAAATGAAGGATTGCTTTGTCTTTGGGATCCGGAGACAGCAAATGCATAAAGATACTGGCTAAGTTCATACACGCTTTCGAAGTCCTAGTAAATAGACAATAGGAGTGTAGGAAGTTGCTGTGATTCGCCTCCTAGCCTGCTTTGGGTTCACTAACACTCGGAGTGCTCCAAGGCCAGCTCTGGGTGTGCACTGCTGTATTTCAACTTAATCCTTAAGATCTTTTTAGTAGCACAAGCCTCTACACCAGTGCTAAATGCTTTTCCTTCAAGTGTTATTTTAGGAGTTAGGTTTGAGAACCAGGGAAGGCAACTTCCATTGCAACGACAGCGATACTACGCCTCACTTAACCCCATTGCATTTTTAGCCTCTAGTTGTGACACACTATAGGGAGAAATCCAGCAACGAGCAGCACTCGCTGGAGAATGCTGGCTTTGTAGGGCTTTTCTGTGTAAAATGATCGGTGGTTCTTAATGACATTTTCAAGCTGCTTAAGTCAAGGTGCACTCACTCCTCGGGTGCAGTTGTGCTCTCCAGACCTAACCCAAGTCGCGATCTTTCAAAAATTCTAATCTGAGCGAGCTAGAGTTAGAGCTAGAGCTAGGCGACCAAAGCGGATGGTCACGTATCCGCTACAGGCACCTTTGAAGAGTAGCCAGCCCGTTTAGCGGCTCCGAAGACAGCCAGCCTTCCGGAAAGGCATTCAGCTTGCGGCTTGGAGGTGTGCTTGGGGGCGGCGGTCGAGAGCAGGTAAAAAACTATGCAGGAGGTGGGAATCGCCTTAACAATGGACATTCGTCCCAGTGACGGATAATGGAGAACTTTCTGGAACTGCTTACAGTAGTTTCAGTCGGAAACAAAGCAGCTCTTTTGCTGTTTTCCCGCTTCTGTACTACAAAGAGCGAGGACAGATCGTTCTGAGGCCGGGAATATCTACTTGCCGTTCATTATTTCTTTGCCTTGGGGACAAAAATACTCAACACTCCAATCAGGAACTTGGCTCTGGAGCCACTTCCTTCACTGCTCTAAGATCAGCATTTTCGCTATCTGTGGAAATTGGGTTGTTCTGTTTTATTATCTGTTGTAGAGCACAGAGAAAGCTTCGGCTTTTGGGCAGTATAGAAAAATCATTACTAATATTCTTAATTCAACGGTCCAGGAACCTACGTTTTATATCACAGTCGCATTTAAAAACACTGTGCCCCCATGGCATAAGGCTTCTGCGTGGGGAAAGAGGCATCACCGTCGTCATCACACCTGCTCCACCGTCCATTTCCCTGACTCACCTCTAACGCCTATGCGAATCCTGCTGCTGGGCAGGGACTGGATTTCCCCTCCTCCGGAAGAGATCCAGTACGCACACCTGTACTTCCCGGCAGGAGGGCCCGTCCCCTTTCGGGGCAGTTCCTCGGGGGGCTGCCCGGGGAGCTCCCTGTAGAACGTGTGTCGTCTCACTGGCTGCCCCGCCGGAGCGGAACATGTCAGGGTCACGTCTCCCCCTCGGAGCTCAGCAGAGTGCGGGGCATCCCAGGAAAGTTCCCTCACAGAAGCCTTATGCTATGGGGGCACCGCAGGCACCGATTCTGTTTCCAGACTCTTATTGCTGCATATCTGAAAGGGGCGTTGAAGGAGAGAAGTGGACAATGCTGACCTTCAGATGAAGTGCCGTGGGAATTGCATCCTCCAGAAGTTGCAGGAGAGCATAAGAGCCCCACGGGGGACGGAAGCGGAAGCCCCTCCGCCCAGCAAGGGGCAACGTCTGCCCAGTGGGACGTCCACAAGCAGGACGTGAACAGAAACACAACCTTCTGCTCGTCCTCTGCAGGGGCCATTGATAAAGGCACCTTGCATGAATTCCTTTCATCTCCCAAGAAAACTTTTCCTATCAGTAACGTTGGTTGCAGTGAATCCTGCAGTTTAATTAAGCAGTGTGTGAAGAAATTCTTCCTTTGTCCTTCCCGAATCTCCAAGGATTCACTTCGTCAGATCACTTATGTGGAGACGAGGATAAAGGGCAGAGGGCATCCCCTGCTTTTCCCTCTTCCTCACAAGTTGGCTTGTTTCTCCCTTTCTACCCTTGAGAAAAGGAACCCTCATCAGAGTCCTTGCACTGCCAAGGGGATATATATGTGTGTATATGTATATGTATTTGCTTGGACTGGCTGTGATGTGTTTTCAGGTTTTATTGAAGTGTTGCCACTTTGCGATGAGTAAGTGGGTTTTGAGTTGCAGTTTGGGCACTTGGTCTTTAAAAGGTTTGCCATCACTGATCTAGAGAGCTTCAGGTAATGGGCAATATAAAATATAATAAATAAACACTTACGTATGATTCAGGCCTGAATTAGCCGCTTTTAGGATCAGGTGCAACCTGATTGGTGGGGGATCCAGGACAGATCAACGGAGGTCCTTCTCCACACTGCATATAATTAAACTGTGGCGTCAACTCCCAGAAGATGGTCTGATGGCCCCATTTTGGATGACTTTAAGAGGCAATTGGTCAAATTCCTGGAGGAGGTGGCCCTCCAGGGCTCCTAGTCCTGGTGTTCTGTGCCATCACTTGTGATGGGGATGCAGCTTCCTTCATGCTCTTGGGTTTTCTGAAGGGGTTTTGGCCCCACAAAAGAGCAGAAGTAGCTGCGGGGTCGGATGTGGTTCGCGGCCTTTGACAGACACGTTTCCTGGCTCATCCAGGGCCTTTGAGCTCGTCTTGGGTGCCGGGTCGGGATGTGGGTTTGCACCTTCGTGGGGGCAAAGGGGAGGGCATTACAGTTCCTGTTTCGCTCTTTGTACGGAGAGGGTGAAAGTTGGCGGGCGCTTTGTTGTTTCTGTTTTTGGCAGAAAGCGTAACAGCAGTGGGGCTGAGGAAGACGCAGGTGCTCCCTCAAGGGATCCAGAACGAGCATGGAATTGTTAGCTGGCTGACGGGTTAGGACACGTTTCCTTCTCTCCATCCGCCCTGGAGGGGCCGCACTCCAAGCACTGCACCCCTCTTTTTCTAATGGGTGCAGTCGAGTGGACCCGACTCTCTCTCTCTCTCTCTCACCTTCAGACCATGCTTCAGGCTTTCTTGCTGATATCTAAGGCGGGTGATTCTCTTCTTCCTTCTGAGACTAACTCCAGGCGCAGCCACCACAGAATGGGCAGGGCAATACGTGTTGAATGGGGGCGGTAGTCCATGGAAGTGAGTTGGCTGTAATCTTCTGGGGGTGCCAAGAATATCCTGTTTCAGGTCCATAGCAACTCACCAAGGGCTTGAAACATAGAAACAGAGCAAGTCAGAAGGGGTCTCCCGGGCCATCTAGTCTGACCCCCGGCTCCAGCTGGCTCCGCTCACGACATGCCCACCATGTGCATGTCCAGCCTATCTTTGAACACCCTCACCAATGGGGCCTCAGCCACCTCCCATGGAAGCCCTGTTCTTCATCTTGAGTGGGGTGACCAGGACCAAAAGGATCCAGAAGATCCTTGCTGACTCCCCTTGGGTTTTGCCTGCCTGCTGTATGAGCATCCACTCCTGGTGTCACGGACAGGTGAGTCACAGAGCCACACCTGTTCAGCAGAGACCCTGCAGGGAGTTGGGCAGAGGGGCTGTGGGTCTCCTCCTCATCACAGCAGCATTTCCTGTACCCTCCTGTTTTGGGCAAGAGCCCAAAACAGGGCCGCGCAAGTGGTGTCATGTAACAGTTCACGTGCCCATGTAACACCAATTCTGCATAAAATGCACTGGTTGCTAGTTGAAGCCCAGGCTCAGCCTGGGGTTATTTTAACATGCAAAGCCCTGGGAATAAGGTTCGTCTGAAGGAGCCGTACCTGAAAGGAGCGAAAGGGATGGCATTTGGAAGATGGGCCTTCTTGGTGGCTGCCCCCTCCTTTGGAAGAGGCTTCCTAGAGTGGTCTGCCTGGTGCTCTCACTAATTTCATGCCAGAGTCAGGTGAAAACTCCCCTTTTGCAGGTATTCTGAGACCTGCCTTCAGCAGCTCGTTGTAAGAGCCCACTCCGCTACCAGCAGCTTTCCTCTCCCCTTCCCCTGCCCCATACGTGGAATTGTGACGTTAGCCTCAATGTCATGGTTATTCGCCACTGAGAGAGCCCTGTTGGGCTATTCAGCGGTCTATAAATGTGAAAAATAAATAAATAAATAAAATAAGCCCTGTGGGATTCAAGGCAGGGATTGGAGGCAGACGCAAACTGGCTGTGACATAAAAAGCGCAGGAGGTTGTACAAGGTCCACAACACAAAACCGCAGTCCAGATCTCCTGGTGCTTGGAACATCCGCCCGGCTACCAAAACCACCACCACGATGCCGCCTCCTCTCCTCTCCCCTCCCCTCCCCTCCCCTCATCAAGATTTCCATGGCAGGACCAGGCAGGCAGTGAGGGAGCGATTGCTGCTGCAATTCCAAATCACACCAAATCACGCTCCCACAAGCTCCAGGAGTTGCATTTTTTCCGATGAAGAATCCAGCGTTCCTGGTGCCGGAATCCGTGGGGGAGAAAAGAGACAGCATGGAAACAGGCCATGCGCAGCCCAGAGCCAGCCTGCTGCCTGCCCCCACCTGCCCTCTGGGGCCCCTGCCCCCCCCCCAAAAAAGGAGGACGCAAAGGCCCCATGTTTCAAAGATAGGAGCGTGTAAAAGTGAGCCTGTAGAACAGGGAGGGCATCTGTTGTTGTTGTTGCTGTTGTTAGTCGCGAAGTCATGTCTGACCCATCATGACCCCATAGACAACATTCCTGTCCTCCACCATCCCTTGGAGTCCACCCAAGCCCACACCCAGTGACCCCATCCAGCCACCTCATCCTCTGCCGTCCCCTCCTTCTTTTGCCATCTATTGTTCCCAGCATCAGGCTCTTCTCCAGGGACTCCTTCCTTCTCATCAGGTGGCCAAAGTATTTGAGTTTCATCTTCAGGATCCGGCCTTCTAAAGTGCATTCAGGGTTGATCTCCTCTAGGACTGACCGGTTGGATCTCCTTGCAGTCCAAGGGACTCACAGGCGTCTCCTCCAGCAGCACAATTCAAAGGCCTCAATCCTTTGGCGCTCAGCCTTCCTTATGGTCCAGTTCTCACAGCCATACATTGCAACTGGGAAAACCACAGCCTTGGCTATATGCAGGTTTGCAGCTCGCGGGGAAAAGGGACTGGGCGCGCACAGGATTGTACCCTGGGCGACACGATGGGCCAGAGGCCTCCTTTAGTTGGAAAGGACAGCAGGAATGCTATTAAATTTTTGTCTCGAGGTGCTTGAAAAGCTGTCTTTCCAGAAAAGGCAGGGATTAATGTGCTTTGTAACACCGGTTTGATTGCCAGTTGACTATAACATGAAGAGAATCTTTTTAAAACATTTTTATTTAAATCCCAAAGCATTATAAACTGAGTAATTTTCTAAAAAATCAAATTTTACTGCACAGTCCAGCACATGCATCCTCATAAATTCTAGCTGAGGTCACTGAAACTTACTCCCAGGTAAAGCTTCATGGGATCGCATCCTTCAAAATACAGAAGTGAATGTCCAAATTGGACTGCAAGTTTGGAAGCCCTTGCCTTTCAGGTTAGGGCCGTACCAGCAACACACGGGTGCCCTTTCGCTGGCCCGTCCCTGAGGATTTCGACCAGAATGCATTCCCCCAGGCACAACCTTTCGCATGGTCAGGCAAGAAAAATGTCCAAGGGCTCCCAGCATGGCTGCTGGGAACCTATTTGAGCATGCGCAGGATTGCTCGCACCGCGTTCATGTGGGACAAGATGGCTTGTTTTTGCCGCAACCAACTGGGATCCACGTTCGAATCCCTCCACGGCCATTATACCCTGGGTGGGTCATTGCCTCTGAGGCCAACTTCCCCTACGGGGGTGTTGTGGCGATTTAATGAGAGGAAGCCTGCCTCGCCTTGCCGGTTCCTTGAAGAGGGTAACGAGGCTGGGAAAACCAAAGCATCGATGACACGCATTCTGTCGAAGGGGCTCATGTAAGACGCGGTCCCTTAAGCCCACGGCCACTCCTGCCTTCCTATTGTTGGGATACTTTTTTTAAAATTTTTTTTAAAGCAGTTATGATTTTCCAGGACTTTTTAAGTTCTTATTTTTTGCTGTTCTATTTGCTTGTGGGTTTTGCTTCCTGGTCTTGTTATTTCAAACCAGGAACCTTCGTTGGCTCCAGGAAAGGGGGATGGAAATGCAGTGAAGAAATGCGCGAATGAAGGAGACATAAGAAAGGAGACAAGACGTCCTGCGCTCCGGTCAGCTGGAGAGCGTTTCTAGCCGTTGCGATGCGGCACTCCCCTGCGCCGCCGACGGGCGAGACGCGCTTTCTGTTTCGATTCTCTGATCTCTTAAGGCGCGATCCTGCGCCAGTGCCGTGGGAAAGTCCCCCAGGGCGGCCAGGCGGGGGGCGGGGGGGTTGATTCGGGGCATGCCGGGACTTGTAGACTCTCTTCCGTTTAAATGCAGGCAGGATCGCGCCTTCTTCCAGTTTCTCAGGACCCCGGCGCTGTGTCCGTCTGTCTGGCTGCGCCTCCCGGCCATTCCTGGGCACCCAAACCCTCCACTGGGGAGGCGGCAGGCGCCCAGGCGCCCGTTCCAGCGCGCTTCCCTTTTCTCCGGAGAGAACTTTCCTTTCCTTTCCTTCGCCTGCTCCGGCGGCGTTTCACGTGCGGGAGAAGAGGGGCTGATCCCCGGAGCGGCGAGGGACGGGTCCCTTCCTGCGGACGTCCCGGGCGGGGATTGCCAGCGGGGGGCCGTTTCTGGGCTCCCGCCTGCAGCTTCCGAGGCTCCCAGCGAGCGGGCGAGTGCCGCCAGCGCCGCTTTTTCCCCGCGCGACCGCCCCTCCAGACGAGGTCTCCGGGAGGCGAAGCGCTGCTGACCCGGGCAACCCGCTCCGTTTCCCCCGGCGGCGGAGGGCAGCCATGGCGCGGCGAACATCCCGCTGGACGGACAAGATCGAGCGCGCCGTCTCCTGCGAAGACTTCGAGAGGGTCATGAAGGAACTCCACGAACAGCTCATGCCGAAGTTCCGGCCAGGGCGCGCCCGCGGTGGCCCCGCCGAGAAATGCGACTCCCGGAGGCGGATCCGGAACTTGTACTTTGGGAACAAACGCAAAGCTCTGGAAGAAATCCTGAAGGGCCCCCCCGCCGAGTGCCCGATCACAGCGGAGGAGCTGCAGGATCACTTCGCGGGAGTCTTCGAGCCGCAGGAACACTGCGCGGAAGTCTTCAAGCTGCGGAAACTCTTCGCGGGAGTCTTCGACAGGGAGGACCCGGCAGGCGCCCAGGGGTCAGGGGCTGAGCTCGAGCAACCCTTCACCCAGCAGGAAGTCGAGGAACAGGCCTTCCGCAGACAGAAGCAGGGGAAAATGCGCCACCTGCTCTCCCTGCTGACCTTCGAGGACCTGGTGACCGTGTTCAACCGCTGCCTTTTCCACAGACATGTCCCTTCTGCCTGGAAGACGGCAGAGACCGTCCTGGTGCTCAAAAACGGTGCTCTGAAAGAGCCGGGCAGCTGGCGGCCCATCTGGGTGAGCAGCAGCAGCATCTACAATCTGTTTGCCCGGTGTGTCAGCCAGCGCATCTCCAAGTGGGCGAAGGCCAGCGGCGCCCTCAGCCCGCAGCAGAAGGGGCTGCTCTTTCCCCAGGGCTGTGAGCAGCTCTGTTTCCTCCTGCAGCAAGTGCTGGGACATGCGTGGTGCACTGGGCGCGAGTGCGCCGTGGCCAAGCTCGACCTGGACAGCGCCTCGAGCTGCATCAGCCACTCCCACCTCTCCTGGGTGCTCTCTGAGCTGGGCATGCCTGAGGGCTTCCTCCCACTGGTCCGGGAGCTGTACGAGGGCTACTCCACCACAGTGCGTGGCAAAGACCGTGCCACGGGAGAGATCAGCATCCAGAGGGGACTGCGGCAAGGATGCCCACTCAACCACCTCTTCTTGGCCCTGGCCATCGAGCCGCTTGTCAGGTACATCCGCGGTGATGGCCGCCACGGCTTCCGTCTCTTTGGCGAGACCATCACAGCTCTGACTTACACGGATGACTTTCTGCTGGTAGCCAAGAGCAGAAATTCCCTCCAAGCCATGCTGGACCGTGCCTCAGAAGCTGCCGACTTGCTGGGCTTGCATTTCAAAGTCAAAAAGTGTGCATCGCTCCACATTAGCACAGAGGGCCATGTCCTGCCGTCACGCTTCAGCATCCAGGGAGAAGACCTTGGCATCCTTAAAGGGTACACTTTCTGGTTCTTGGGAGTGCCCGTGCGCGTCACCCCTTATGCCTGGCAGGAGAAGAAACTCTTTGAAAAGGGGATAAAAGACATTCAGAAGATCAACGACTCTGAGCTGAGCCCCAGTCAGAAGATGGATGCCTTGCACACAGTGCTGTTGCCCAGAATCTCAGCCATCCTGGCAAGGGGTTATGTTCCATCCAGGGACATGACGCTGGATACAAGCCAGCTGCCACTGGAGATGAGAGACCTGGCCAATGTCGCGGTGGTCAGCCGTGCCTTCCATATGCTGACCTGCTCGGACCCGACAGTGGCGGCCGTGGCGTCTGGATCCCTCCAGCACGCTGTTGGGAAGATGCAGGGGAAGGCCATTTCCACCAAGAAAATCCTTGCTGACTACTTGAACGGGCGCTTTGACTGCGACGAGGAACGTACCGCGCTCTGGAGCCAGGTCAGAAATGCCACATGTGGCCTCCAGCAGTGCATTAAGTGCACATGGGACCATGAGGATGACCCAGGTGGGTTTGTCATGTGGGTAGGCTCCTCCAAAGTGGGAAAGGAAGAGCGCCTGGAGCGCCGCCTGGAGGATGCCATCCTTTGCAAGTAGCACAGGAGCAAGGGCACGTCCCGGGCCCCCCCGGAAGCGGCATAGCTCAGTGATGTGGCCGCCGTGCCTGGCACCGCCCTGAATCCGGAGAGGGGCAGATGCTGGCGCTGCACCAGCCAAGCCTCCCCCGCCCACCTGCTTGGCTTTGCGGCAGTCTCAGGACAGGGAAGCGTGCGGCAGAAGTGTCCCTGGCTCCAGAAGGCTTGACGTCCGGGGAGCCCTGCCTTGGGCCCGGATCAGGAGGCCAGCTCAGAGGAGAGGACTGTGGGAGGGAGGGAGGGCGGGAGAAGCAGCCCTGTGCTCCTAGGAATAGCTGCCCCGTCCCTGTGTCCTCCTCCAATCACATCTGGACCTTTTCTAGTTTAAATCCTACCTTCCCAAGTCTGTTGCCAATGCCTGTGCTGGCTGGGGGTGATGGGATTCTAGTCTAACACAAGCTAGGCAGACTCTAGGTTAGGAAAGGCTTAGATAGAGCAGAGGACTAATGTGGGCGGGGGTTATTACAGAGGGTTGTGGAATCAGTGAAGCTGATGGATCTCCTTGAGTGACCCCCCCCCCCAAGGAAGCCCATTTTTCATGCGATGCACAGCTCCCCTTTCAGTCACAGCTCTTCATTCTGCAGTCCCTTCCCAGGGAAATTGGCCCTGTTCCAGGACTGGTATCTTTTCTGGCAGCTGGAGAATGCTTAGATACGCTGCCATCACGGCCCCTGCGGACCTGTCCTTTTTGGCTCGGCTGCTTTGTCGTTCGTCTGATTTCTCTCAGTTTTATTGCTGTATGTGTAGCTTTTGCTTTAAGCCTCTCTGAGCACCCCTTCGAATTGAAGAGAGGGCTGGGAAGACTCCCCAAGAAATAACTGTGGCATTCATTTAAGGAGCAACCGTTTAGCCACCGCTGCGCTTCGCTTCGCGTTTTGCTGGCCAGGCACTGCAGCCTCCCCGCCGCTTCCCAGCTTCCCATGCAGGCAACCTCTCCTTCAGGACCGCGTGTGCCTTTCAAAGTTGCATCCTGGAATTCTTTAATAAACATGTGTTGGAAAACCTGTTGCCGTTCTTGTTGGTGTCGCCATCCTCTGTTTTTGCCCGGATGAGAGAAGGGGTTGTAAAAGGGTGTGGTGGGGGGGGGGGCTGTGACTGCAGGCCGCGGCTGTGGGTGATCCCACAAAGCACACCCTCTTTGTAAAACCCGAGGGCTTTGCTTTTGGTTTGGAGATCTGCCCTCTTGCTCTGTGGCCCAAAGTGGCCCGCTCTGGTTTGAGTCAGCTCTCCCGAACGCCAGAAGCACGGGACGGCCGTGCCGCTGGAGAGCTATGGAGATTGCTGTCTTGCCCATCTGGAGGACTCCGGGTGGGGAAAGGTAGTGGAAAGCTGTTTGGAGGTCTCTCCGAAAAGGGGTGCCCTGCGTTGCCTCACCAATCCAGGTAATAGCCACTTGGCATGTGCGGCTTCACTTTTCTCACAATCGGGGGAAGAGGATGAAGGAGCACCGAGGTCATCGAACGATTTTACTGAGGGGGAGGTGGGGGAGACCTTGCCCAAAGAAGGGGGACAGCACAGCACGTGTTGGGGTGTTGGAACAGGGCTAGGAAGTGCTGGGTTCTGCTTCTCGTTTAGCCATGAAACTCGATGGGGAGGCTTTTGGGCCCACCCCTGACTATCACCCTAGCCTACCTTACAGGGCTGTTGTTGTGAGGAAGAAGAGGGAGTGGGAGAAGGTCCTCTTTGGGCTTCTTGGAGGGAAAAAAAGGGAGGGCTAGAAATGTGACCGATAGGCAAGTACTATACAGCACAGCCTTCTCCAACCCGCAGCCCTCTAAATAGGTGGGATTGCAACTCCTTTCATCCCCAGTTAGCTTGGCTGAGGGAGTGGCCCTATGGGAACTGTAGTCCACTCATCTGGAGGGCACCAGGTTGGGGCTGGCTGGTCCAGGATGTGGCATTCTCTTTTTTATAATAAGTTTTATTCAAAATTTTAGTCCTAAAAACAAAGAAAAACTAAAAACAATATCAATCATCAAAAACATCGAGCCTGCTGGGTCAGCCCCCACATTTTTTTCCATTTATGATAACATAGAAACAATCTATACGAAGTCCTGTTTCTCTAGCCAATAATAAAAAGAGTCCCAAGTTTGATAGAAATCAGTATCTTCGTTCTCCTTCAGTGACAAAGTCAATCTATCCATTTTTGCACAGTCCAAGATCTTTTTTAGGATCAGTTCATTGGTGGGTGGTTCTTCACTTTTCCAGTGTTGAGCAAATGCAATCCTCGCCGCAGTAATTACATGTAAAATCAAGTACATTTCTTGTTTACTAATAGCAGCAGGTATAATGCCTAATAAGAAAATTTCAGGTTTAAAAGCTAAAGATTTTTGTAACATTTCCTCAAACCATTTATGTATTTTAATCCAATACTTTTTCTCATTATCACAAGTCCACCACATATGATAAAAAGTACCCAATTTATGTTTACATTACCAACATCCATTTGACATTTGGAAACATCTTAGCTAATCTGTTTGGCAACAGATACCATCTATAAACCATTTTATACAGGTTTTCTTTACATGAAGTTGCTAATGTTACCGTAATATTTCTCTCCCACAGCTTTTGCCATTTTTCTAATTCAATATTATATCCAAAGTTTTGTGCCCATGTTATCATAGTTTCCTTAACCTGTTCATCTTCCATTCTCCTATCTAGTAAGAAATTATATAGTCTTTTAATCATTTTCTCATCTGATTTAAACATCACCTGATCAAATGCTGTTAAGTCCTTATAAAACCCCCCATGTTTTATAGTCTTTAGAATATCTCGATTGTAGCTGCACCTTATGCCACCAAGAGATATTAGATCCTTGTTCTTGTGTTTCTTGATTCAATTTCAGTTCTCCATCCTTACCCAGAATGTCATCATATCTTATGATCCCTTCAAAGTTCAGTGCATTTGGATATACCAAAGCTTCCATAGGTGAAAGACATCTTGGTAATTTATTATACAATTTTGTCTTTAACTTTTCCCATACCGACAGTAATGATTTTCTAATATAGTGACTTAAAAAAGAGCCACATAGCTTAGCCTTTTCATACCACATATAAGCATGCCGGCCCCAGGATGTGGAAATTCTTGACAGTTTTGGCAGGTCACTTTTGCTATTAGTCAGTCTTCCTCACTGCTTGGAGGAGAAATGAAACTCCTTCATCCGAAAAAAACCCCTGCAAACCGCCACATGGCGGTGCCGGCTTTCCCCACCACCTGAAAATCGTCAAAAACTGCCATCGTCAGAAGTTACTGGAGTTAAGACAAATCAAAAAATTGAAATCATATTCATGCGTGCTGCAGAGACTTTTATTCTGAGCCTGGTACGTGGCAAAATGCAGGGCTTCCCCCCAGCGCCGGTTCCAGGTGTGGATTTGTGTCCTGCACTCTGGTTCTTGGGTTGCGTCCTTTCTCTTCAGGCTCCCCGGTGGCCTTTGGGAAAGTGACCATTTCGTGACCTGCCGCGCTAGCCATTTTTTGAATACGCCAACTTCCCTGCCCACCCTTGGCAGCCATTTTGTGACAGCACCCACAAAACCCCTTCAAATCTCCAAATGTGTCCACTGAACTGAACAGTTTAGAGTTCCAAAGAAGAGCAGGAAGCAGTTCTGCATGCAAAGTCAGCAATTAATTCCTGGCGGATTATTATTTATTATTATTATTTGATGTGACAACCTACCATCTACGAGAGGCTCAAGAGCGTGACTCCGCCTGTATTAAATGCAGCTGTTTGACGAAAGGTTCTTGGATTCAAATCCCGGGCAATGCACCTTCCCATCCACTTCCGAGCTCTGGCTTGATGGGGAATGCGAGGGACGATGGGAGACGACTACAGGGTGGAGAACCTGAAACCACTGCAAGTTTTGGGAGGAATGATGAACAAATGAAGGCCATGTTGGCTGGGGATTCTGGAACTGGTAGTCTAACACATCTGGAAAGAAACTGAAGAATGCTGCAGTATAACACACACCATGGGTGGGGGTATGATGAATGGACTAAAATACGCCACCAAGTTTGAAAATTATATATTTTTTAAAAGTCCAGTATTTTGCGGCTTGCTCAGCCGGAAGAAAGGGGAAAACTGTCCAGATTAAGATGGCCTTGCATTAGTAAACATCAAAACTGTGGCCAGAGGGGGGAGGAGTGTTAGCTTGTACCCAGTGAAACTTCCTTTGGATTAGGCTTGTCCAGGGCTGCATTGCTCATGCTGGCTCCAGGTTTAAGCCATACTTCCCTTAGAGCAGCCTTCCCCAACCTGGTGCCCTTCAGGGGCATTTGGACCACAGCTCCCAGAATTCCCATCCAGCAAGGCCATTGACTGGGAACTCTGGGTGCTGCCGCCCAAACGTGTCTGGAAGATGCAAGGTTAGGGAACTGCCTTAGAGTAGTTCCGTTGAAATCATGGGGTTGCATTTAGCATCGTCAAGCCATGTCACCGTGATTTCAGTAGGTCTACGAATGATGGTGGGCATGTCGTGAGCAGAGCTGGCTGGAGCCGGGGGTCAGACTAGATGGCCCGGGAGGCCCCTTCTGACCCGCTCTGTTTCTCTGTTTCTATGAAATCTGGATTCCACCCTCGGACCATGGACTAGCCAAACTTTCTTTGATGCAGAGTGGCTCTTGCCAACTCGGTGTCCTCCAGCCTAGGACCAAAGGCATCTCTGGAGCTTGCCCTGATCCCTGAACCCACAACCCGAGAGCATTTTTTTTCTTGTTACTCTGGGAACAGGGAGGGCTGCTTTCTCTTTCCAGGGAAAGCCAAGGTGAGTGGGAGGGCTGGGCACGGACAAACCAGTCCGGACTGCTAAAGGTTGCCAGTTCTGCAAATTATCTGTCTTGCAGCTGAGCTTCACCTTGGGAGATATCCAAGAGGCGCCAGATGGCTGGACGGAAACACGTTTCTTCTGCATGAGTGCAACTGGCTTGGAAAGAAAGCAACAGAGATAGGCCCCCTTCCTCCTCAGAAGGGAAGAACTCTGAGGACTCGGGAGCGAGCAGGAGATACGGCATCCCAAGGACAAGCCCCAGCCTGGCCCTCTGGATTGGATGTTTGTGTGCAAGCAGGACGTTTGTGTGTTGTGTTTCCCTCCCTGGCTCCAGGTGGTGCTCCCCACACCATCCGAAGTCTTGGGATTTATGATTTACCGCATTTCTGTACCTCCCAAGAGCCAAAGCTCTCTAAGCGGTGAACAACAGGTAATAAATATAAGATGCAATATAAAATAGATCAACAATAAAAACATAACAATTTCATTAAACATTTCAAACCACATTTTATAACCAAATAGCTAAAACTACCCCATACCAACAGGCCTGCTAAAAGAAAAACAGCTGCCCACCCACGCCCACCCCGATGGCTGTCTGGGGGCAGCAAATGCCTCTGCAGAGAGGTAAGTCTTAACCTGACCGCAAAAAAGACAATCAAGCTGGCACCAGACCAGCTTTGGTAGGGAGATCATTCCACCAGGTGGAGCTACCACAGAAAAAGCCCTGCGCCTCATCGTCACTGGCTAAGCTTCCCTTGAGGGTGACAATAATGTCGTTTGACGTTCCTTGAAATCCGTGGTGTGTTCCCTGGAAACCTTCGCCTGATTGGCTGAACTGGTTTCTGCTTTGATAAGATGTGAGCATCGCGTGATGTTGGGGGAAGCCCGGATCATCTGGAAGGTGTTAGGTCAGGAAAAGCCAAGGCAAGGGGCAATTCTAGAGTACGCCTCCGTAGGCCTTATCTTCGAATAAATGTGCCTAGGACTGAGTCACCCATCAACCTCGTTTGAATTGAGTCAGTCCAGGATGCAAGAGGCATTAATTCCTGTTTATGTGCATGTGGGAGACAGAGAGAAGGAAAGCAAGCAGAAGGCACTTGCTAGCTGCAGTTTTTATAGACCACTGCAATTATTCATGTTATTACACTGCATTTATATCCCACCCTCTTTCTTCTTGCAAGCACGGCAAGATGGCTTGCATAGTTTTTATCCCTTTCATCCTTACAACGACAACCCCGTGAGGTAGGCTAGGCTGAGTGTCTGGGACTGGCCCAAAGTCAGGATGCAGATTTCCCAGGTCCTCAATCCTCAAACCACACAGGGGCTCACGGTGAGAGCTGGTTATAACTCATAGGGGCGTCTTAAACTGGATTAGAACCTCTTGCAACAGATGGAGCTTGCCGGATATCATTTATCTTTGCCAATGATTTGTCTGCACACACAGGGATGTGGCTGCTGGGGTTAGCGCCATCTGGGGCAATCTGAGCTCCGGTGCCGCGTGAGTCATGCGCTCAGGTGTTCAACCGAAACCAGACTTTACCAAGAAATAGTGCCAGGCCCAGCTCTGAGCGCAGCTGTAACGGGTGAAATGGTTACTGCTTCAGCAGAGCACATCCCATTCTGAGCAGTGGGTTTGCCTGTAACAAGAGTGAGAAAAACACCCTTTGAGAGACGGCTGAGGGTGTGCAATCACAAAATATGAATGCTTCATTCAGACATGCAGGAAATGTGGGGGGCTTGGAGGCAGCCCCAGAAGTGGCTACTAGGATGGAGTCTGCATAAGATGCTTTTATGACTTACCAGTTTGAGGGGGGGATCAGGTGGGCAGTTTGGTAAAGACACAGGAGAAGAAAACGATAGGAATTAAGACAACACGGAGGGGAACCTGTAGCATTAGCATGTCTAAGGTGTGTCCCAAAGGACAGGCCTTGCCGGTCAGGGGCTTGGCATCTCCAAGTCTTACCTGGGAAGCAAGCCTTGCGACATGGACTCCTGATCAGGTCAGGGATCCCCCCCTTAAGGCCAAAACTGTCCTCACAGTGCCAGGCTGTTCGCGGCCATACTATGGCAGAGCTTCTGTTCATTGTGTCCTGGCACCTGCAAGAGAGGCAGGACAGGAGGTGTGCTGGACCCTGTGGTGAGCAGTAGCTGGGGGTGGAAGGCGGGCCACGTTTGCTGGGTTTATTTCTTTATTACGTTTATCTCCCTCTTCTGCATAGATATTAAAAAGAGGCAACCCCATCCACTTTTCACATCTTGGCACCAATCGGTAGTGCAACAGTCCATGTCTGTGTTAGCCTAACCGCAGACATTATTTAGATTTTAAGGCTGCAGAGACTTCAGGAGCTGTTCTGGGAAAGGGTCTTTGATGCTCAAACTCTAAGCTTGCACAGTGGATGATGCACCCTAACTTTCGTAGGGCTTCTTATCTCTCAGGTCCTGCTGTATGTTTCACAAGAAAATGAAGCCTTTTCTTCGAAGCAGCTGTTCATTTGAAGGGAAGTCGAAATGCTTCTGTTTCAGATGCAAAGCAAAGGAGAGGAGGAGGGAGTTTTAACCGAGAACAGCTTAAAGCAACAGGGGCGGCTTGGAACCTGAGGAAGTTCCACTTGAATTGGACCGGCCTTCTTCCCCGATTTTCTCCATATGTGTTGGACTACAACTCCCAGCATGCCCCAGCAGGGTCCACGATGAGGGAAATGGGTCGTGCTGGTCACTGGTGGGGATGGGTGCTGTAATCCAACACTTCTGGAAGGCACCTGGGTAGGTAGGGAAGGCTGAGGATCTCTTTTGAAATCAGTGGGGGTGGGATCAGGAGGTGATTAAGAGCGGGGGGGGG
>NW_025336565.1:0-49268 GCF_004798865.1 Varanus komodoensis | reverse complement strand
CCAGATACTTTGAAGGTTAGATCAGGTTTAATATTGCCTTTATCTGAACTACTATACCATATAGTCAACCAAAAGATGAATTGACAAGTTCTGTGTATTTGCTTTTTGACTGGTTTTTAATATTTTGTAATTGCTTCTTTTATCATTGTTTATGCTTTACTTGTAAACTGCCCAGAGAGCCTGATGGGCTATGTGAACAGTATAAAATATAGGAAATGAATAAATAAAAGCCACCCAAGGAGAGTTTTTGTGACATTTTAACAAATAGTTATCACACTGATATGAAGTGTGATAATTTTTTAAAAAGCTTTTGTCTTTATTCAAACCACAGGAAACAGACTTGGTCATCAACAAAGCTCAAAAAGCCACAAAGGAACAATTTGTAAGACCCAACGGATGCCTAAACTCAAACTGACAAAAAGAAGGAAATTGAGATAAATTAAGAATCAGTTTTGATTCCTGTATTCACACAAGAGGGGCAACTTAACTTGAAAAGAAAAAAGTAACACAGGGACCGAGGAGCAGAGGAGCCACGAACTGAGCCAAGAAGACTGTCCGAAGGAATGCGGAGGGGAGAAAGAGATAACTGGCTTGAAAGAAAGTTTTCTGCTTCCTATCTCATCCTCCCAGTTGTTTTATGGGACGGGGGGTTGTAGGGCAAGGTGAAGTTAGAGAGGAGTGAATAGTGAGCTTGCAGTTATAAGCTGATGCATAGTAACACACACCCTGAATAGACAAAGGGCTAATTATAATGCACATGGAATGGTATGTAATGGCATGAGACAGGCATTGCATGAAGTAGGCAGGTGGAAAGGCTGTGAACCCCACAGTACCCAGCAAATGGGAAAAAGGGGAGGCTTCCTTCTGTGAGAGAAGGAAAATGACTGTTACTAAGCCGAAGAATGATGGATTGCTAAAGACCAGAGCAAAAGACCCTTACAAGGCCAAGCGCCAGAGTAAGGAGCCGTATGAAGAGATTTGTAAATAGGAAGTAGAGGGAAGTAGACAGGTTTGAATTAGTTCCTAAGGTAAGCAAACAAAGGCAAGTTAATATGTAGTATAGCTAAGTTTGGGCACAAGAAAAATAGTATTTCTCACATCAAAGTTCTGAAGAAAAGGGGGGATTGTAGGGAATGGTCAAAGAACTGCTTTTGCAGAAGAAAGCAGGTGATTGTCTCTTGGCAGCTGGCTAAAAGGATAATTGGCTTGGAAGAAAGTTGACTATTCCCTATCTCATCCTCCCAGTAGTTTTAGGACAGATGTAAGGTCAAGATGAACTAGTTAACTTATAGTGAGTAGTGCACATGCTTAACAGGCTTATGAATAATAACAGAGAAACAGAGCGAGTCAGAAGGGGTCTCCCGGGCCATCTAGTCTGACCTCTGGCACCAGCCGGCTCCACTCACGACATGCCCACCATGTGCACGTCCAGCCTGTCCTTGAACACCCGCACCGATGGGGCCTCAACCACCTCCCGGGGAAGCCCATTCCACACCCTCGGGGTCCTGACTTTAAGGAAGTGCTTCCTGGCATCTAAATTGAACCTTGGCTCCCTGAGCTTTGCTCTCCTGGAGTGCGTCCTGCCTTCCTCTGCAGGGGAGAACAGGTCTCTACCCATCTCCATGTGACATCCCCTCACATACCTGAGTGTCGCCAACATATCCCCTCTGAGTCTCCTCCAGCCTGAAGAGACCCGGTTCCCTCAGCCTCACCTCATACGGCTTCCCCTGCAAACCGGCCACCAACCTTGTGGCCCTACGCTGCACTGACTCTAACCTGGCTATATCCTTCCTGTAATGAGGGGCACAAAACTGAGCACAATACCCTTGTTGTGGGCGCTCCAGAGACGTGTAGAGTGACAGGAATACCCCTCTCGATCGAGAAGCCACACTTCTGGCTATGCAACCAAGGGTGGCGTTCCCCCTCTTGGCCACCGCATCACACGGCTGACTCATGTTCAGCCTGCAGTCAACCAGCACCCCGAGGTCCCTTTCACAAGTGCTGCTCTCGAGCCACTTGTCCCCTAACCTGCACTTCTGACAGCTATTCCTATGCCCCAAGTGCAAGACCTTGCGCTTATCCCCATTGAACACCACCCTGTTGTCTCCTGCCCACTTCCATAGTCTGTCCAGATCCTTTTGGATCTGGAGTACCTGCTCCTCAGTTGTGGCCACTGCTCCAGTGTTAGTGTCATCTGCGAATTTGATCAGCAGACTGTTCACCCCTTCTTCCATGTCATTAATGAAAAGATTAAACAGGATCAGCCCCAGGACAGAGCCCTGGGGGACCCCGCTTGCCACTGGCCACCATAACTGACACACCTTTCATAGGTAATAGACTCATTAGCATGAACATGGGATGCATGAGCGGGAGGGGGAACATACCAAGGAGTAGTGTGATAAAGGCGGACGGAGAAGATTGTGACTTCTTAGCAACCCAACCAATGGGCGAAAAGAGGCAGGTTCTGTGCACTGGGGAAAGGGAATAAAAGGCAATGTCTTTTGTCAAAGCGGCGCTCTACCTGTGAGGTGGGCGCCCGCTCTTGTGAGAACGCAGTAAACTAGTGCCACTTGGTACTTTGTCCCCTGTGTTGTCATTCCTTGAAACCCGATTCCGTTACTAACATTCCGGACGGGGCTCAGGAATAAAAAGAAATGGTCAGCCGTGCTTGCTCTGGGGGACACCCGCCGTGCAATTGCGATAATAAACTTAGTGCCGCTTGAATTCATGTCACGAACTTACTTCTTTGAGGAACCAAGTAAAAGAGTGATTCTCACACATATTTTTAAAAGGTTTACACGTTTGTTTTTAAAAGGCCTGCAAAATCAGAGGCACACTTCCTCCTCCTTTTCTTATACCTGACCAGAGCATCCATTAAGCAGTTCAGAGGGGTAGGTAGTTGCATTAAACTCTCACATACCTACCAAACATTCTGAAGAGACCTGTGGCACATTAAAACTGACTACATTTATTATGGCACAAATTTTCAGCACAGTGCTTTGAAGGTGCATTAATTGAGGATGGTTACCAATTTTCCATACCATTTTCTTGGCCCTGTAGTCCTTACTCGCAATGTTGGAATAAGATGGACTACCTTGCAGGGCTGTTGTGAGTCCCCAGCTCTCAGATCCAGGCCCCACAAACTGTAGCGCCAGAATCACAACTTTAGGCTGTATTTGCATTGATTGGGGAGGAGGAGCATTTAAATATAAGTCCCTAAACATTTTCTGCACTACATGAAAGCTGAGTCATAAAGAAAACAGAGTCCCGTCTTTATGTCTTACTGGTTTTGTTCCAGGAGAGGAAAATGTGCTTCCACAGCATCACTCCACACCTCTTTTGTTTGTTTGTTTGTTTTTTTGGCGAGGGGCGCTTTATTGGCCACCTGTCCGATGGAAAACTGGAAAACTTGCACATTATTTCTAGTAAGTTGTCCCACTAAAGAGAATTACTCAGACATGGAAATTGCAATTTTGGATTTTTCTGTTGTTCCTAAAGGCAACGGTCTCTCTTCTTCCGCAGGGAAGCGAACAAAAAAATGCAGGAAAGTCAGCCGCCGGGCGAAGGATTCGGCTGTCCCCGGCTATATTCTTTCTAAGGCGGCTTTTAACGAACGAGCCGCGCAGAGCCGCCTTCTCCAAACCTTGAGCCTTCCAGACACGTTTGGACTGCAACACCCAGAATTCCCAGTCGGTGGCTCTGCTGGGTGGGGATTCTGGGAGTTGCGGTCCAGATGCCTCCGAAGGCCACCAGGTAGGGGAAGGCTGGCGTAGAGACGGCAGAGAGAAAGGGCGGCGGCGGCACCCGTGGCTTCATTTTCGCGGCTGCGCATGCGCGCCCGCATTTCCGTCCAGGGGAGGCTGGCGCGCTTGCGCAGTGGGGCGGCGCGGATCGTGGAGGCCATGGCGGCGATGGACGCGGGGAAGATGGCGTCCCCCAAAAGCGTCCCCAAGGATGCTCAGGTGCGGCCGGGGGGGAGAGGCGAGGGCCGGGGGCGCTTCCCGGGGAGGCCGCGGCCGAGCAGCAGCAGCGCCGTGTGTGGCGGAGCCCTGTGCGGCCCCGAGGCCGGCGCCGTTTGTCTGCCCCGCTCAGCCGCCCCCAGCCTGCTGCCCGCCCGCCCGCACGACGCGCTGCACCGCGGCTGGCTGGGGGATGCTGGGAGTTGGAGTCCGCACATCTGGAGAAGAGGCGCCAGGTTGGGGAAGGCTGAGGAGGAGGTTTTGACTCTTGCAAAGCATTGGCGGGCTTCCTTTAAGTTTTGTGTTTGCCAGGGCTTCAGGTGCCTTTCACAGCTGCGAAATGTAAGACGTTCGGGGAGTAAAATCTCCCAACCAGCCATTCCTCCACCAATCTCTCTGCTTCTGCCCATTGGAAAGGCTCTCCTTGTTGAATTTCTGCCTGTCTGGCAGTGTATTGGGGGTGTTGGGGCAACCTGCATGTGCAGCCCCGATTCATTCCACTGCTTTGCCACTGCTGGTGTTTGTGTGTGATGAGGGTACTGGTGATTTAGTTCCGGGCAATTTCACCTTAAGTTGTGTTCTGAAATATTCCAGTTCTTTGTGGAATTAGGCTCTTGCAGTTTGCAGAAAGGTGAATTTAATGAGGTGATGAATTTCTGTTGTCCGGATTAAAACAACGACAGCTATTGTGTTAGAGGGTCTCTTTGTTAAGCCTTAGAGTGTTTACTTGTGCCAGATAAACAAGTTGCAGCAAATCTTGTAAATGAACACGCTCTGGCTTAAAAAGCTGGACGTCATGCAGCTTCCCCCAGTGTGGTGCCCTCTAGATGTATTGGACTGCAGGGCCCATCATTCCCACCCAGCATGACCATCAGGGTGCAGTGATGGGAGCTGTAGGCCAACGTGTCCGAAAACTACCCATTGGGGTGGCTGATGCACCTTTCAGGCGCATTCAGACCAAGCTCTTTTGTCAGCATTATAAGAAGAGTCTCAGCTAGAAGGTACAGGGAGAAGAGAAATTTCAAAATTAGAGGAAATGCTTTAGACTTGCCTGGTTTGGGTACCTAAAGGAGCGCCTGCGTCCATATGTGCCCTCCCGCCCCTTGAGATCTGCGGCAGAGGCCCTTCTCTGGGAGCCTTCCGTGAAAGATATTAGGAGGGTGAGTACCCGGAGGAGGGCCTTCTCTGTGGTGGCGCCCCACCTGTGGAATGCGCTCCCCAGAGAGGTCCGCCTGGCACTGCCGTTATTTGCTTTTCGGTGGCAGGCCAAGACCTTTTTATTTGGACGCTATTTTAACTGTTGATTTTATTTATTGATTTTAGATCTGTGGCCAGGATGTCTCCAGTATTTTATGTATTTTGTATAGAAATATATTTATGTATGTATTGGAAGCCTCCCCGAGGCTTACGCGAATGGGGCGGCATACGAGTTGTCCAGATAAATAAAAAATAAATACATTTTCTAGACCTGTGCGGTATAAGAAGTATGTTTGCTGGTGACATTTGCTGGATGCAAACATTTCCTTTTCTTTTGGGCAGGTGATGGCACAGATTCTGAAAGACATGGGGATTACGGAGTATGAGCCGCGTGTTATAAACCAGATGCTGGAATTCGCCTATCGTGAGTATATCTCCTTGCATTTTCATTGATGTACTGGGAGTTCTCACTTCCCTTACACTGAGTGTCTGGATATGTAGGTTATTGATGTGAGCCATTGTCTGAAAAGCGGATAAAAACACCCTTTAAAAAGGTACAGGAGAGGCTAAGAATGGAATTCTTTTCCTTGGCTGGTTTGCTCTTGCTGCTGAATCCTGGCCTGGTAGAAGGATCTTAAAATGGAGCGCTTTCTGTAGAAGCATCAGATACGGTGTTGGGGAGGGGAAGATGGACTGTCTTGGTGCTTTTTGAGCCCAGCTAAAATTTCAGGCTTAAGGAACTAGAATCCTGCAGTGTGGTTGGCATGGTGACTTTGGATCATTTGCTCAATTATCTTCACCATCATTTTAAATACTATTAATTCAGTTTCTGTACTGGCTAATAGCTGAAGCTCTCTGGGTGACAAACGGTGATGAGAGCCAGTGAGTATAATGATGGAGAATGTGGGACCGGGACTCAGGTGATCCGGGTTCTAGTCCCCGCTCAGCCATGGAGCCAACTGGGTGGCTTTGGGCCAGTTGCAGACTCTCAGACCAGCCTACCTCACAGGGTTGTTGTTGTTGCGGGGATAAGATGGAGAGGAGGAGAATGACGCAAGCTGCCTTGAGTTTCTTGAATGGAAGAAAGGTGGGATATAACTAGAATAAATAAATGAAGCTTCTGCCGTGATCTTAGCACAAGAATTATTTTGCAGCCCGATTTACCTTGCAGGCTTGCTGTGAAGTGAAAAAGAGAGTAAATTGATGCAACTGGAACCCAGGATCTGCTTCCTGACATGGGCCATCCCGTACAACAAGACAGCTGCTTTCTTGTTGGTGTTGTTCAGGGGCCACTTGGTTCAAGAGCGGAACAGACAGCATGCTTAGGGGAACATACTTTCCTGTCAGGAACCCCAAACAGCAGCAAGCAGACTGCTTTGGTCACTGCACGGTGCTGCTTCTCAGGCTCAGCCTGAGCTGAGGTTCCGCCGAGAGAGAAGGGACATTCCCCGACTTCTATCGGCATACCTACCAAGTTGCACCTGGCATTGATTACCATTGGAGGGGAAAGAGATGATAAATTGTCTGAACAAGGCCAGATACCCTGGGTAAGAATACCCAGCACTTGTCAGAGATGAAGATTACTCTTCATCCTCCCCAAACTCTTGCTCCAGGTGCAATCTAAAGAACGTGCCAGCCCTGATGCCAAGATTACATCAATTAATATTACAGGACATTAAGCAAGATTCTTCTTTTCTCAGCAAAATAGCAAGTTCAACCAAAGTAGCAAGAATTTGGTCCTTTGCCTGGGACTGGGCGTAGGATGGAGGGACTGTGGCACATGCTAACTCCTCAAATAGCCCTCTGTGTGGCCGCTGCATGACCACCCCCGTTGTCCCCCCGGCCTGCTTGTGGCCACAGCAGGACCAGAACGCTGGACTCACTGGGCCTGGGCCAGAACCAGATGAAACTGTGTGTGTGTCCCCTCCTTTTATCTGGACTCCTCTGAACAGCCTCCCTCTTCCGTGGAGATCTAGGGCTCCACCCCAGCCACCCTTCTGATTTTTGGATTTTTTTTCCTGCTAGGATACGTGACCACCATCTTGGAAGATGCCAAGATCTATTCGAGCCATGCGAAGAAGTCCAGCGTGGATGCAGATGATGTCAGGCTGGCCATCCAGTGCCGGACAGACCAGGCATTCACCTCTCCTCCCCCCAGAGACGTACGTGTTGGAAGGGCAGAATTCTTGGTATTTGTACCAGGGTGTCCACGGACATAGTTCTGCCACATGAGCGGCAGTTCTCTGCCCCACGGAGACTGCAGTCCAAATTGCTACAGTGGAGATGATGGGGGTGGATGTGGGGCAACCAACAGAGGGAGGTGGGTGTGGAGGTCTTGTGGCGCTCAGGGGCAGAAGATTCAGGACAGACGGAAGGGCTTTTCACGGGGCAGAGTTAAACTATGGAATTTTAATAGTTAAGCTATAAACTATGGAATGTGGAAACTGTGGAACCTTGTGGAAGAGATCCTGAGGGCTCCCAGGTTGGGAGGTTCTCAGCCAGGACTGGACAGACGAGGGAGGCAGAGAGAGCGTCCTGGTGGCCTGTGCTGCCTCCCGGATCAGAGGCAGTGGCCTCATGCTCCCCAGCTGCTGGGGCACCTGGGCAGGGGAGAGCCTTTCGGATTCTGTGTGCAGCTGGCCAGCTGCTGAGCAAACAGAGCACTGGACTGGACGCCCCCTTGAGGTTCTAAAGAGGGGAGGCAGAAGTGTGCAGGGCTGCAGCTCTGGCTGGTGTCAGGTTCTGCTCTCATGGGAAGATTTTATTTTATTTTATTTTATTTTATTTTATTTTATATTTTATATATTTTATATATTTTATATTTTTTATATTTTATTTTATTTTATTTTTATTTTATTTATTTATTTATAACATTTCTATGCCGCCCCATTCGCAAAAAGCCTCGGGGCAGCTTACAGAACAGACGCCATTTGCACAATTATCTTTAAAAATTTTGGAGACATTTTGGCACAATATAAAACTCAATATAAAACCCAATAAATAATCAATTAACAATTAAAATAACTTTTAAATAAAAAGGTCTTGGCCTGGCACCGAAAAACAAATAGCGACGGCGCCAGGCGGACCTCTCTGGGGAGCGCATTCCACAGGTGGGGCGCCACCACAGAGAAGGCCCTCCTCCGGGTACTCACCCTCCTGTTATCTTTCACGGAGGGCTATCGGAGGAGGGCCTCTGCCGCCGAAGATACCAGAGAGATGCAGGCAGATCTGCAAAGTGAGAACTGCTGTGACTTTGGCCACTTGGGGGGTTCTGGATGCTCACAGGCCTGAATCACGGTCCTGGTAACTCTCCCAACTTGCTTCTGGATTCCCAGGGTTCTTACATGTATCTGGAGTGGGTTGGTGGTCCTTTGATCAGGAACCGCCTTTGGATCTAGGTCCAGTTCCTGGGAGTTGCTGTCCTTCAGGACAGCTTGGTGCCTCTTGGGTTCCTCCCAAGGCTGCAGTGGAGATCCAGGGCAGCCCCCCCCCCCCGGGGCACCCTCCTCACCTCCTGTCTGTCCTTTGCTTTGGTGCCTCAACTGGCATCTTTGCACACAATCTCCTCCTCCCCCCCGGAAACAGAAATGGCACACTCAGGCCTTCTCGCCACCACACCATTTGCAGTTCGAAGAAAGCAAGGTGTCCTGCTTGCGCAAACAGCGCTCCACCTATTTTGATAAATAGGATGCTGCTTAACTTTGCAAACTGCCTGGATAAGCAATGGGATGCCTGAGATTCTGACCATTTGAGAAGGTGCTTGGGGTATCATTAATATCCAGGTATGGGATTACTGACTATAGTTCTTGGGTAAGCAGCCTGAGACATTCTTAGGCCTTTGTCCTTCTAAGACAAGAAAGGCACCTTTCTACTAACCTGCACTGGTGGTATTTCTACCGGGAATCACAAGGTTAAAGTAAGAATACTTTCCTTTACACAGTTAGAGATTTAACATGTTTAAAGAAACAGAAATATGACAGGAGTTTTCACTGGGGGCACCCTGGTTCTGGAATGTCTTCCCTAGAGGGTCTCACCTGGTGCCCTTGATGCCACGTGAAGCCCTTTTGATTTTCCTGACCTTGCTTTTGAACCTTTTAAGCTCTGTTTTTAACGCTGAAAGGTTTTCTGTTTCATCAGGTGATATCCTGGGGTTTCGACTTGTGAACCATCAGGGACCGGTATAGGGGATGGTACAGAAATGTGTTAAAGCAACATCTCGCTCTCTTTTCAATCAGTTTTTGCTAGATATCGCAAGGCAAAAGAACCAAACCCCTCTGCCGCTTATTAAGCCGTACTCCGGCCCGAGGCTGCCACCAGATCGATACTGCCTTACAGCACCGAATTACAGGCTGAAGTCCCTGCAGAAAAAGGTAAGCCTTCGCAGGTGTGTCTCCTTCATCAGAGGAATTGCCAGCAGGCATGCTTTTCATGCCAGGGTGGGAAAACTTGTTGAGAAACCGCAAGTTTATGTGTGTATTTTATCAATACCCCACTTTTTTTCTTCCGAGGAGCTCAGGGCGGCTCATATTTCTCCTCTTCCTCTCCATGCTACCCTCAAAACAGCAGCCCTGTGAGGTAGGCTGGGCTGAGATCCCGCGACTGGCCCCAAGTCGCCCGGTTGGCTCCATGGCCAAGCGGGGACTACAGCCCAGGCTCTGAGTGGCTTCTATGCAAAGGATGGAAACATAGCAATATATACTGCAGCAAAACAGTAAATGCTTGAAACGTAGCCCAGCAGCACGATGGCGCGAATGAGCTGACGCAAGAGTGGCGGCAGCAGCTCCAGGCCGGGGCAGAGCGGTTGCGAGGCGGGAGCGGAACAGCCCCACCAGAGGCTGATCCCCCCCGCCCCCCCCCCGGCTGCCTTCGGATGTGGTGCTCAGCCCTTTTGTCGGCGTTGCTTCTCTCCAGGTGGCGGCTTCCGCCGGAAGGATCACCGTGCCGCGACTGAGCGTGGGCGCCGTCACCAGCAGGCCCAGCACCCCCACTTTAGGCAAGTTGTGTATTTTGCAGGGCCGATCCTGCAATCCCTTATTCTGTTCAGTATCTTCCCGCCAGCAGCTGCTCCTAAGATGAGAGAGAGGCTTTTGCAAACGTCTCTGACTTGGTGCTCTGACGTGTTGGACCACAGCTGGGGATGCTGGGAGCTGGAGTCTAACTCATCTGAAGGGCACCGGGTTGAGGGAGGCTGTGATAGAATATTTTGTACCTCGGGATGGACCCCTCTCTCTTCTGGTCTGGCAACCTTGCCCCACCCCGCAGCTGTGTTACCTGGGCTCTTAATGTAACCAGTGCGCCCGGGAAATTTAAACCCAGTGATCTGAATTTCAGGAACTCCTTCGGCCCAGGCGATGTCTGTTTCGGCAAAAGTTGGGACTCCTGTATCTCTGACAGGCCAGCGGTTCACCGTGCAGATCCCCACTTCTCAGACGTCAGTCAAATCAGGTTAGAATACGCCGCGCTCCCGATGAGACTTGCTTGTGTGTGATTCTCCCAGAGTGCAGAACCACAGCCGTCTCTGTTGCACAAGGGCTTCTGAAGCGCTTGCGTGTGCAGGATGCGTGAGCAAACTCAGCTGCCGCTGCCCACGTGTAATTTTTCCTCGGCTGCTCTGCTGTATTGCGAGCCGCAGGGGCCTCACCACGGACAAGCTTCCCATCCCGCTACATTCTTGTCTTAAGCCCTTAGTTAAGCAGAAGTTCCTGCTTCTGGTCGTGAACAAGTGCAAGGAGCTGCACCTTTTCTAGGCCAGAGAAAGGCAGAGGGCCATCAGTGCTCCCTCCGTCATGTAGCTCCGTGCTGAAGTCGCCGGCATCTCTTTTTTGTAATCCATTCCTTTGCATTTCAATCCCACTCAGTCCTAAACCCCCTGGCCTGGTTCACAGCAAGGACAACCGTAAAATACAGCACAGTAAAACGGAATGAACAGAGCCGTACTCTCGGGGAAGGAAAAGAAACCACGGGGACTTGTTTTCCCGGTCCTGCTTGTGCTGGCGATTCTCCGCCTCATTTCTGGGATGACTTGCTCTCTGTGTGGTGTGCTGCTTTCACCTGGACATAGGGAGGTGGGCGGCTGGCATGGCTTCCAAACCATGGGTGGCATAGATAATTATGGACATCTGCCCTGGGTGACCGGTATATGTGGGGCAAGAAGAAGCCCCTTTTTGTATTACCATATCTTCAGTGAGTTATTTGAAACAGAAATGAATATTTATTTATTGTTTATTTAAAACTTTTTGATACTGTCTCTTTGCAGATGTCTCGGGATGGTTTACAACTCCTTTAATAAAATAAAATAATAGAAATAAGAATAGGAGTGACAGAGGCATCCGACGTTAAGTATAAAACCACCAATTAAAACAAATTAACAATTGAAATATTGGGAGAATACACTAGTGCACAATTCAATATTACATGAAAGGTCATAAAATGTCACAGATTTTTTTTATATTTTAGGTTACTGTATTATTATTATACTTGCAAATTATTTATTTTTAAAGACCCTGAGGGTCCTCTCTCAAGGCAGTGAAAGTGGAACCAAATAGGGGAATTGCACCAGTAAGCATTTTATGTTTGTTTTTAATGCCTTGAAAAAAAGATTCCCATGTGTCCATCACTAAGGCTATTTAAATGGAGTTTTAGTTTATTGGTTAGTTAAGTATTAAGTCTGCATGAACATTAGTTAATTGCCATCTTTTCCCCCCTCTTTGAAGCGACTCCCACTA
Organism: Varanus komodoensis; assembly: GCF_004798865.1. Classification (NCBI taxonomy): domain Eukaryota; kingdom Metazoa; phylum Chordata; class Lepidosauria; order Squamata; family Varanidae; genus Varanus; species Varanus komodoensis. Next base: position 37,387 of record NW_025336565.1, on the reverse strand, counting down.
CCCCCACGGTCCAGAACGTGTTGATCAACCCGTCCCTCATCGGGTCCAAAAACATCCTCATAACCACCAACATGGTGTCATCACAGAGCACCTCGGGCGAGTCGAACCCTTTGAAGAGGAAGCACGAGGAGGAGGAGGATTACGACGCCCTGTGAAGGGGACTGCCGCAGTCCTGACGTGGCTGGTTCCCTTTGGACTGACGTGGGCGGATGCCTGTGGAAGGGGGCCACTCCGTTAAGGCTGTGCTCAGGGCGGAACGTACAGGCTGCGCCCTCCCGCTCTTAAGCGCCCCCTCCCTTCTCTCCTGAGACGTGGACACCGCGGGAGGAGGAGCCCTTGCAGTCCCTGGGTAGGGCTGCAGGAAAGCACCCTTGGCAAAGCAGAAAGCGGGGAGCAGCGCCCGCCTTTCCTTTGTGCAGGCGGCTTCCCCAGCATTGCCCTTGGGCTACCGGAGTGGCGCCCAGGTCTGCTCCATTTGAGACTGCAGGGGTGGGGTGGGGTGGGGTGGGGGAACGGTGCTTGAATTGGCTGAGCGGGGAGAAAGCCCAGGTTGGCAGGTGGGTTCCAGATGTAGCTTTACTTAGAGTAGCTCCGTTGGAAGGAACAGGCCACTGTTCTCATGCCTATCGTGTCCCTTTGATTTTGGTGGGCCTGCTTTAGGCATGGCCCCATCCTGCGCTGACCACGGCCTCCGAGGAGGGTGGCGTGAGTTAGCGAGCCCGGAATTCGGTCCATTCTGTGCTGAAGTGACGCATCCCGGCCGTTTGGGAGGGAACGGGCTCTTTCTGGATGAAGACGAGAGGAAGCAGAATCCTCAGCATGAGGGTTTTCTCGTCAGAGGGCCGCTGTGGAAACCCCCGCAGCATAAACAGGAGAGCGGGGCGGGTGCAGACCACCTAAATGCATTTGAGACTGCCATCCAGTTTGGGCCACGGTGGATGATGTGGAAGAGGGCCAGGTGGGGACGGGGGTGTTCCTGGGGTGGCTTCAGAGTGGCGGCAGAGTTGTGTCCAGGGGCAGTTTGGCTTTACAGGAGTAGTTAACAGGTGGGGACCAGTTCCCGAGCTGCCCTTCACCCAATTTCGGAGTATGAGAATACATCAGAATCGCTTCTCGTTTGCCACTTAGATGGCTGCATTCCCACTGTGAAGGGGTGGTCGTGTCGGTCTGCCTGTAGAAGAAAAAAACCAAAGGCCACACCCCGCTTCTGGCTTCCTTAACCGTTGTAAGGAAATCTCCGTTTTGCTGTTGTAATTCTAAGAGGACGTTTTCTTAAAACCGACTTACTGGTCTCGTTCGCTTTGTTCATGTGAGATGCGATCTCCACCCCTGTCAGTGGATGGAAAGCCCCAGCAAGGCCGTGGCATTTTCTAAGACGAGGAGAACGTTTCCATGCAGCGTTGCAACGCTTTCTTCTGATCCGATGGAGAGAGGATTCCATAGATGGAAGTTCTCGGCTGCTCCGCTTGCCCCCATGATGGAGCTATACAAAGAGCCTGATGATTCCTCCTGTGTGGGAAGGAGGCCTTCCCAGTTGCAAAGGGGTTGGAAGCCCTGCTGTGCAGGGCAGCCGCTGGCACTGGGTAACAGGGAGACTTTGGGTGCTGCCTAAGCCCGCACCTCAGCATCCCACAGTCCTGCTTTAGTTGCATGGGCAGGGGGTGTTCTTCCTGCCAGGGAATGGCTGAAAATAGATGTTTTCCTTCTCTGCCAGCCAACTTCCTATGCTTACTAGTCAATCCAGTGGAAAGATGGGACAGGAAATAAATCTGGCTTCCCAAAGAAAATGGGTGGATCCAGAAAGGCTATGGCCTTTTCGCATGGAGATGCCATTCCTGAACTCTCCCCACTAGCTGGCTTTGCTGAAGGAAAGCAGATGGATGTCAGTTTTCCTCCACCCCGCAATTGCTGCTTCTTTGTGTGATGTGTCATTTTAGACCCTAAACATGGAGCCAGGACCTGTCCTGTTTGATTGATTATATATAAGCCACCCACGTCTTTTCAAGTTAGGAGCAGCATAAAAATACTTCAAATGAATATTTGAAGAGGGGCTCCTCCATTCGGCACAGAATATACATGGCAGCTACACCCAGCCTTGCTGAGTGGGCCAAGTAGGAGGAGAAACCCAGGCAACACTCGCTTTGCTCCACTGTTAAGAAAAAAAGTATCTGGCAGCACGTAACTCTGAAGTTGGTGCTGTTACATAGTGAAATCAGTAAATAATCTCAGAACACCCACAAGGGCATTAAGGTATATATTTGCTCCTCAAAACTACAGAAACTTCAGTGTTATCTCTGAAATTCAGTATTTCCGTAATGACAGGAGCACTGCTAACACTAATTCTCCAGTTAACAATAGAATTAGCACTGTTGGTATAGACAAAAATGCATTTTATTATTACAGCTTTCACCTAATACAGATGGGAGATTAATTTTATACATAGCAAAATGCAGAGGTTAAAATTGTAGAGGCTCAAAAGATTTTCAGAGAGGAGTTAAGGCTTGGGACTGAGAACAAGAAGTAAGAGCCATAGGGGGAAAGTAGATGAGAATTGGTAAAGCAAAATTGACAGCATGTGTCCATTCAAGCACATCCACCAAGGGGAAGGTGTTGGAGAGAGCAGGCTGGCTTCCTGCACTGAAGGACAACAGGAGCCGACCCTTACTAGACAAGATAAGCTTGAGATTTGACACAGATTCCATACCCCCGCCCCACACTCACAGTTAATGTCGTAGCAGCTCCTCTCAGCGGAATACAAGTGCTATTTCCTTGGCTTTGTTTTTCTATTCTATGGGATCTTTGAAATTTCTGAACTGCGACCCCCTGGGTATACAGACACTTTCAGAGGAGCCCTTAAGGAAAGCAGCCAGCTATTGGCTCTCGGCCCGCTGGCCCCTTGGCCTGTTACACCAGGCCTGCCTGTCATGCGCCCCTCCAGCACAGGTCCTTCCATGGGGGAGGGTGCTGTGGGGTGGGTGCTCCCGCAGAGCCATCCAGGGAGCACAACGCAAGGGTATTCGTAAAAATCCATTTATTCCAAAAAATTCTATACACTATAAAATTAGACGAACCCTCGGGCTTGCTTGTCTACAGTCTAAGCATCACCGACACCAAACGTGCTGGCCTCACTAGGCATCACCGAATTTTCTTTGATGGGGGTGCAGCCCGAGAAGAAGCCGCTCGTGCTGTTCAGCATGCGCTTCCGCCTCTTCTTCACGGCCGCCTGTGGGTTCTCGCCAGCCACCGGGTGCCCAAGGGTGAAGAACGAGGTGGCGCCGCTTGCGGGAGGCAGGTTCTCCTGCTCGGCTGTTTCCTCCAAGATCTAGGTGGGGTGGTACAGGAAAAAGCACAGCGTCAGCCACGGAAGGGGAGTGGCGGCTTTGAAACGCCAGGCTAGGAACCTCGCTCCGTGGCTTGGAGGCTGAGCGGGGCACGCGCTCCTTTGTGCAGGAGTGACGTGGGAGCACCGCATGCCCGCACGGCAGCACAAAAACCAGCGTGCATGTCGTTCGGGTTGGCGTGACAGAAGCTCGTTTGCATCTCGGGGTGAAGCTGGAGCTGAGCAACGAGGGGGCGGGGCAAATGCCCCACCGCAGTTTCCCAGAAGCTGGGGGAAGGCGACAGGGTATGTGCATAAGCGCCAGGCGAGCGGAACCTCTCCGCTGGGGGCCCGCCTGTCAAACCCTCATGCTAGCCAGGTGTTCATTTTGGGGACCATCTGCTTCTCGAGCAGTGATTTCCGCTTGCCCTGCCCCTGGCCAGCGACCGCTCGGTGGACGGTTGCCTGCATCTGCCCCTGTGCTTCCCGCAGCCGAAGCCAGGCGACCCAAAGCTCGGCCACCCCCTGCCCTGACCACCAGCACCGGGTGCTCCGTTCCCACTGCTGCTCCAGGCTCACCTTCCTGGTGGGCGTGATTGCTGGAGGCTCAAAGAAGGTGTCTCCGCCAGTCACCAGCGTGGGATCTTCCAGGCTGAAGACGTGGTCCTTGAGCTCCCCCAGCTGCTCATCCATGAGCGTCGCCTCCTGAGGGCGGAAAGTCGGGGGTGAGTTTGTCTGGACTGAGCTCGACCAGATTCCTGTCACCCGCAACATTGATTTTACTGATTTCAGCTCGTGCATGCTGCCCGCTCGGCACAGGCCGCGGCGAGATGCCTGCCCCCAGAGAGGGTGCAACTACCTCTCTGTGAGGGGCATGATACTTCTGCGAGCACAGAACTGGAACGAAGCTGAAAGGTGCCAGGACTTGCACTGGTAAGATCACAGCCTGCCACAGGTTAGGCCCTGGACGGCCAGCACAGACTCACGGGGATGCTCGGGGCAAGGGGAGGCAAAGGCTGGAGGAACTTAAATGGGTGACGGAGGAAGGTGCCACCCGTGTGTGTCTGTATGAGCAAGCGGCACAAGGTGTTTAAATAGGAAAAAGACCTAAGTGTGCGACACGTGGCAGAAAAGGCACTCCTTTCTCATTCGTGCATCCCCTGAAGACACAGGTGGATGTATGAAGAAAACAAATACGCAGCGTTCCACTGACTGATCGGCCGAGGTATCTTTAACGCTCGTTTCGACCACCATGTCCCCCTCAGTGCCACAGTCCGGGCTCCCACCAGCTCAGACTTCTAGCGCTCTCGCTTGAAACTCTGCAGCCCCTGCGGGATCCTAGGTGAGCCCCTGAAGCAATTGCTCTGGCCGATTTTGGGACAGGGAGGCTGCTCCCGGCCGCCTGCTGCCCTGCAGAGGAAGAAGAAAGCTGCAGCACCGGCAGCCGCTCACCAAGAGGAAGTTCTCCCGGTTCCGACACTTCTCGGACTCGCAGCGGCAGTCCTCCGAGCAGGCCAGCTTCTGCTTCCGGCAGCCGCACTGCTTGTTCCCGCAGCGGCCTTTGCAGGTGCACTGCGAAAGGAGAGTGGTGTGAGAGGCCCCAGGGCACACACCCAAGAGGCACAGTGCCGAGGGCTTCCCGTGCAGCCCGTCAACCTGGAGGGCACAAGGCCTGGTGGGACGCAGGAACCCAAACGCCGAGAATGAGAGCAGCGGTGCTGCGGGTGGTGCTGCGGACGAAGCCGAGGCCTCACCCGAGGCCCTGGCACCCCAAAGGAAGGGGCATGCGCGATTTGCCTGGGTCCTCCCCGGCTGTCAGGGCTGATTATCCTACAGGGCCGCCTCGCACCTCTCCTGGCACATCGGGAGCAGACTGGTTGCTCAACCCTTTGTTTTGTTCCGGTTTATTCCCGAGAGTCCCAGGAGTTCTGCAAGAAGGTGGTAAGGATTTGCAGCAGACATCTGACAGCTGTCCAGAGCCGGCTGAGTGGTATTCAGATCAAAACTCTGGTAATTTCTCAGTGTGAAATGCCATGCTGACCAGCAAGAGGGCTTTAAGGAGATGACTGGGCAACCTCACAGAGGAGGAGATCGGTGGCTGTGAGGCTGAAGCCTCCATGATCAGGAGCAGTCTAGCCCTGGAGAGGAAGCAGATGCAGAAAAGGGGACCTGCCTTCCTGCCCTGCACTTGAGCCCCCACAGGAGCACTGTCAAAACAGGCTACTAAAACCAGGCGCACTTCGCCCCACTGCCAAGCAACGCTTGCTCTCGTTCAAACAGCTGCTTCTGCGCAGATTTCAGGGCGACTCAAGAAAGGTGCCTTCCCCACCATACTCATACCCCCAAAATGTTCTTCTTGATCCCTCGGGCGATTTTGGCCGGCACCCACTCAGCATCTTTTGTTTCTTCTTCCGACTCATCTGATTCGGAGAGCAGGTCCTCCATCTCGGATGCAGGCCGCGCGGTCGTTGGCCGGCGGAGCTTTGGCTGAAGGCAGACAGACAGACAGAGGGGAGACATAGGAATGTGTCAGGCTGGTGACTTCCAGGAGAATCCGGCAGGCCTGATGCGATGACGGCAGGAAGAGAGCAACTTGCTCAAGGCGCAAAAGATTTCGAGGGGAATCTCAGCCTCCGTCTCCCAAATCCGGCCCAGCAGTGCAAAACCTTCCCAGTTTGGGCCTGCATTTTGCAGTCACAGATGAGCAGAGCCATACTTTAAATTTAGTAAGCGCGCTAGCAGCATGAAGCCTTTGGACTGAGTTTCTAGGGCTACTCAGGGCGGCAGACTGGATACGTCGGCCCCACAGCACACGCACCTTGGGCGGGACGTAGTCGAAAGGGGACTCCGGGGTATCCGTGACTGCGGACTGAGCAATGCTGTGGATCTTCTGGCCACTGGCAGCTTGCAGAATCCTCAGTTTCTAGTGGGACAGAAGGGAGATTCTGAGCTGCGCTGTCGGACGGGGCAACCCCAACCCTGCCTGAGAGCAGCAGCCACCCGCAGGCCTACCTGCCGGACCATTTCCAGCTCTTCACAGAGCTCCTGGTTCTTCTCGAAGACCTCCTTCATCTTGGCCAGCTCTTCATCCTGTTGGCAGAAGAGGAAGGTAAGCGGAGACGTCCCAGGTGTGGGGCTGCTGCGGACGCAATGCGGGGTGTGCTATTCCAGCTCCAGCCCCGCATTCCGGGGCTCGAGGTTACCAGCTTGGGGCCCACTGCCTGCACCTGCTGCCTGAGAGGCTCCAGGCCGGGAAGGAGTCAGGCAAGCCCCGCAACTTCCATTCCGACAGTTTTCCAGTCCTCCCGTCTCCCTCCCTGCTTCCCCGCGATTTCTGCGAAGGAGAACGTGAGGAGAGCAGGAGGCGAGGGCAAGACGTGGCAGCACCCTGCCAGGAGGAGCGCCCTGCTCGACTGTCTTGTCAGGCAACGGGGACTGAGGCCCCGCGTGCCAAAGGGCAGTCCCAGAACCCGGCATGCCGTCAGAGGCCCCTTTTACCTGGAACTTGAGGCGTTCCAGGAGCTGCTCTTCCCGTTCCGAAATGGACACCTCGAGTTTTTTCTCTACTTCTTCTTTGTGTTGTATCTGGCTGAGCAGGTAGAGAACCTGAAGTGGGGAGGGGAAGAGGCGACACCTTAGAACGGGCAAAGATCGGAGGGAGGACACCGGTGCGCCCCCTGCCCTGCACAGCCGGACTCCATCAGCGAGCCAGCCAGAGGGAGAGACCCTCTGGCCGCGCGCCGAAAAGGCTCTGCGTTTCCCCTGCCGCGAGCTAAGGGGACGCTGGTTCCCCGATTCTTGCTGGGTTTATATTGTTGCTGTTGCATTGCATGGATCGCCCACAACTTTTCCTCTTGTGAAGAACCTGACGCGGCTTATGTGGCTGTTTTGGCCTCACAACAATCCTGTGAGGGAGGTCAGGCTGAGGGAAAGCTTGGCTGAAGTCACCCAGTGAGGTCCACTGCTGGATGAGGTCCGAGCCCAGATCTCCGGGGTCCCCAGCCCGACACGCTAACCCCTCACCATGCTGACTCTCCTGTACGTGGGTTTTACGTACACTGCAGCATTGAACACCAGTTAAGCATTTCATTCTATCTATTTTTGTAGATAAAGTTGGTGCTGCTTTTGCCAGGCACCCGGGTGGCAACCTCAGTGCCTCTTCTTCCCCCGTTTCTCCTTCACCTCCACTGCCTCCTTCCTGGGACAGGGAATTTGTGTGATGAGGTCATACAAGTGACAATTCCTGGCCAGGCCATGAGAGATGGCACATGGGCTCCCTTGGAACCAGAATCAGAGCCAGAATGAACAGGGAGCAAGACTCTGGCCTCAGCCTCCGAGGCCTCGTCCTCAAGGGCGGGGCCTGCGCAGCTTGCCTTGTCCTGCCCCCAAGCCCACGGCTGCAGAAAACCGTCTGCCCCTTCGCCAGGCCAGGCCACTGCTGTGGAGCGCGAAGCAACGACAGACCCGCACACACACCAAGCCCGCAGTCCAGACAGGGGCGGCTCCAGTGCCCTCTGGGCTCCACGGCCAGAGAGCTGCATGCCCGCTGTGAGGAGGGCGCACCGAAGACGCTGCGCCTGGCCTCGTCGAACAACGGGGGAGTGCGCCCGGCCACACCTGTTCAGCTGCGTGCAGACACAAACCGGCGTGGGGAAATGAGGCGGAAGGGCCCCCAGCTGGTTTGCAAACGGACTGCTTGCAGAAGGCAGAGCCAGGCTCTGGACCAAGCGTCTGGGGGAAAGCTTTGTGTCTCTGAGCGGCGAGACCGCTGGGCTGGGCAGGGCTGGGCAAGCCTCGAGTCCCCACCGCTCGCCGAGGCAGGCGGCAGATACCTTCTCCTGATGCTCCTGCTCCAGCTGCACGAGTCGGCGCTCGCGCTCGCCCTCCAACTCGGCCACGGCTTTCCGCTCCTCGAGGAGCATCTTGTGCACGTCGGCGCAGGTGGCCTTGCTCTGCTGCAGCCGGCTCTCCAGTTTCCCGTCTTCCACTTTGGAGGAGACCAGCTTAAAAACAGAAGCCCCAGCCAAGGGCAGGGTTGCAAAGGCCCCGTGAGGGATTTCCGTTTCGCGGAGGGGTGTCCACACCCTCCAGACTATGAACCGGTGCTGGACGGCGAGTGCCAGAAACAAGCAGGAACCCCGGCTCGCTCACCTCCCCGCCTTCGGTCATCAGACCTGAAGAGGGGGCCTTAGGCCGCGTCGGTCCCTGGGTGGTTGGCAGGGACCGGCAGCCACGGCTCCTCCTCCAGGCGGGGTTCCTCCCAGCCCTACCAAACCCCAACCCTCTGCACACCAAGTGGGGGCCCCGCCCCCTAACTCACCTCGCCGATCAGGTACTTGATGGCGCACTTGGCTTCCGGGATGGTGGCGATGCTTTCCCAGCGCTGCTTGCTGCGGTCGGCGGTGTCCGCATCCAGCAGCTTCTGCTGCAGGTCCGCGATCTGGGCGCTCCTTTGGAGGAAGCGATCGATCGCATGGGCTCACAGGCCATTGCTCAGCAGAGCAGAGCAGAGCCCGTGGGGCGTAAGGGCGGGCTGCCCCCCTGCTTGATGGAAGCCCTGCTAGGCTGGCTGCTTCCTTTCTCTGGGAAGCGCCTCTGACCAGGGAAGCGCCTCATCTGCCCAACAGGCTGGAGTGAAAATGAAGGCTCCCCTCCCGCTGGCTCTCCAGAGGGTACGGGGGCAGCAAGTCATGGCTTGGCTGGGGCCCTTGGGCAAACAGTCCGCTTGGAGGAATCACGTGTTTCTGCCAGGATTCCCAAAGGTGATGCTGAGAGCAGAGGGGCAGAAGAAGAGTGGCCCCCACCCCTGGTCCCCGGCACATACATCACGACCATTCGCTCCCCGCGTGGTTTAAAGATTTGAGGCACAAGGGAAATTAGGGTAGCCTGAGACAACTCCCCCCACCCCCTGATCACAGGGTTTGGCGCCGGGGCAAGGCACGGCTCAGTTCTATTTGCAAGAAATCTCACGGCAGCCTTCCTGGCCGCCTCCTCCCCTGGCTTCATCCCAGCATTCCGGGCCTCTGGAATGGCCACAGCGGCGCTTCCGTGTAGCGAGTTTAGAACGAGCAGGTGAGCACCAAGCCAATGTGTGCAGTCCTGAGCCACTGATTCCAATGGCTCAACACGGGGAGGAGATCAAAATTCATGGACTGGATGGGTCTGCAGCGTCCGGCTTTGCTCGTCAGAACGTCCGGACTTCCCCGTACCTGAGCTCCATCTCTTTCTCCAGGCTCTCGATCTGCTTGGTGATGGAAGCGTTCATTTCCACAGCTCTGTGGGAGTACGTGCGCCTCTGCAGGGAGGGATGGAGAGGAAAATCGGAAATAAGAACGGAAGCTCAGGAGTGGTGCCTTCAGCTAAGGAAGGCGCCCTGGTGGCTTCTGGAAAGACGGGCCTGTGACTCCACCCCCCCCCCCCCCCGCTCCTGCAAAGCAGAAGGAGATTAATCCTGGAGGCAAGACCTCACCAGCCGGTGGAAGCCCTGCCCTTCAGAGGCAGCTGGGAGGCATCTCCCCCGGCAGGGTGCCCCCTCCAAAGCAAGAGGAGCCCCATTCCTTAGGGCCGGCTCCTCTGCTTCAGGCCACATCATGGCGCCGCTCACCTTATATTTTGTGGGCAGGTTCTCCCCGGCGTCGCGCTTCTCCTTAAGAGACGCGATCTCCTCCGCCAAGGTTTTTCGATCCTCGAGAAGGTCATTGAGGTGGCCCCGAGCCTCTTCTATACTAACGAGGATCTCGACCTCATTCGCAAGCCAGCTCTGGACGCAAAGGAAACCCAGTTACAGCAAAGGCCCTTCGGGGCACAGAGGGACGCGCCCCTGGGTCTTCCGGTGCTTGGGGCGCGCCCAGCGTGAGCCCGTGCAGTTGAGCCTCGTCCTGCTTCTCCTCCTATGACTCAGCCTTGGCATCAGCCTCCTGAATTCAGCCTCACCTTTACTCGGGCAGCGATCCCTTCGATGCCACGGTTTTGGCTCTCTTTCCTTTTGTCAACAGCCTCTCGCTGCTTCTGCAGAGCGTCCTTCAAGCGCTTGTTTGCCGCCGCGGCCTACGAAAGCAGAGGTCGGACCGGGGCTTGACAGGGCCAGGTTCAGACCCCTCGGCTAGACCAGGAAGCCCTTGTCCGGCTGGGTGACCACACCAGTCCTTTGGGAGGGTTACAGGCAGGGAAGGTGGAGGAGGAGGAACCGTGGGACGCGATCTTGGATAAGCGTGTAGCAAGATGATATTACACTGAGAGGACACTTGTCCTCCTGCCCGCCTGCCCTCCACAAGTGGACACAGAAGGCAGCAATCCAGGTGCACCTGCTTTGAAATAAAGGCTCTAAGCCAGCAGAGACAGGGGTGAAAACTAGGCAGGGACTGTGTCATGTCAGGGAGGAGAGATGCTGCTTGACCTCTGGCCCCAAACCCACTGATTTCCCGACTACGCAAGGCCCAGGTCCACCCAGCCCAGGAAGGTCCATGCGGACGGGCATCCCGGGTTCAGGCAGGGGCTCTCCTGCCTCCACCTGGAGCAGCTGCTGGGGATGGAGGAGAGGAGCTGTGCAGGCAAAGCAGAGCCCCCATCATGGAGACAATGTGCCCTGCGTGGCGGAACCGAATCTGCGTACCGAGCTGGAACCCGCAACACAGCCGGAGGCCGGGATCTCTCGTCTGACCCCCTTAACTCCCTTCTGATGTGCAGAATTACAGGACCCCATGCTGGGAGCGCTTTGGCAGAGATGGAGGCAGAGCCCAGGGCCCAGTCTGCCTAATCGCTGCAGGTCAGTTAAAAGCCGCGAGGCTTCGGAAGGGGGAAAGGAAAATCAGGCTGCCCCTGACGGCTCACCTCCTCCGCTTTCCGCCGGAGGACAGTGGCTTGCTTCTGGAAGTCCTGCTCCAGCTTGATGAGTTCGTATTGCCTCTTGCGATCCTGAAAGAGAAATAGGGGCGATGGTGCCTGTCCAATCCCAACACGCTGCCCCTCACCAGGCAAGATAAAGGGCCGGGATGGTCTGCAGCACAAGCTGCCGGCCAACTCGGCAAAGGCTGCGCTTCGCTCCGCGAAGAAGAGGCATAGCGGCCGAGATGCCAAGACCTCACCCGGCCGTCGGAAATGCTCGGAAGTCAGGATCCACACCATTCTGTGTCGAGCGATCGCTGGAGAACATTTACAGGCAGATGTGAGCCAGCACAGGATCTGCCACTCATGGTCATCTGGACCATCTTTCCCGTAGGGCAATATTTAAAAATTTAAAGGTACAGCAGCACCAAAAAGGAAAGCAAAGAGGAGGCATTTCCTCCTGTGCAAGGGAAGTTCTCATGTCACCGAGTCAGCGCATTTCTGGTATAAACCTCTTACGAGAAGCACAGTCTAGGAGTCAGTGCAATTCTCTCCCAATGTAAACCAGCCCGGGTTCATCATAGCTACTTGTGCCAGGAGAGCCGATTTGGTACCCAGACATTCAGAGATGCTGCTCCTTGGCCAGACTCACCCGCTCCCGCAGCTGGATCACCTCCTTGTCCTTCTGCTGCTTCCACTGCCTAAATTTCTCAGCATCATCTTTCATCTGACGGATGAGCTGAACTCGCTGGCTCTTCATTGCCTGCAAAAGGAACAAGAGGGAGAGGCGTAAGAACTGACACGGTGTAGAGTCTGAGTGCGCAGGGAGAGAGACTCTTGGAAGCCCTGTCCTTGTTAAAATGGGCCACACACTGGAATAAAAACAAAAAGGTTTTGAGGATGTGACCTCTGTTTTCTGAGGCTGCAGCTGGGAGCCGGAAGGCTTACAGCCCTCCAGCTTCTTCACAAAACTTCTATACAGCTTTTGGCAAGCTATTCTCACCTTGATGATATCATTAAACCAAGACATTGGAATGAGTTCATTGAAAACTAGAACTATTCCAGGCTCCCACGATGGAAGGAGCAACCTGCAAACATTGTCTTTTTACACAACACTTAATGACCACTACAGTGGGAACATGCAAATTACAGAGTTATCCACAAGCACAAACCAAGACGGTGCTTGGTGGTTCCCCTTTGCCGCCCCCTCGTCCCCTCCCCTCCCCGAAGTGCCAGTGTTACGTACCCGGATCTCCTGGTTCAGCTTGGACACTGTCTGCTCACTGGATTCTTTCATCTTCAGAAGCTTTGACTGCTCCTTCAGTTTCTTCTTCAGATCCGTCATTTCCCCTTCGAGCTCCTGAAGCCGTTTCCTGCGGCGTTCGCTCAGCCTGAGAGGACGATTTATTTATTTATTTATTTATTTATTTATTTATTTATTTATCGATTTATATCCTGCCTTTTTCCTACAAAGGGCTCAAGGCAGCTTACATCATCTCTCCTCCTCCATCTTATCCCCACAACAACCCTGCAAGGTAGGTTGGGCTAAAGAGTCTGTGACTGGCCCAAAGTCACCCAGTTGGCTCCATGGCTGAGTGGGGACTTGAACCCGGATCGTCTGAGTCCCAGTCCCATGCTCTTAACCACCACACCGGCTCTCAGACATCACAGCTCTAACCCCGCAGCTCAGGCGGCCTTCCAGCCCCATGCCCTTCCCCCCCCAATTCCCAACTCTGTGTCTCTCACTTTGCCTGAGTGACATCCTTCTTTGTCATGTGAAGCGCAACGACCAGGTCCTCCTTCTCCTTCTGCAGCTTGGCAACCTGCCCTTCCAGGTCTTTGATGTTGGTCTGCATTTACGAACACAGGCATGTCTCAGCCTCTCTTTCACCTGTCCTCACATTTCGGAACCAGATGCTAAAAAGCTCTTGCCAGAAAGCACTACGTTCTCCCGGCAGGCTGCATTTCCACTAGCAAAAGGGGAGGGTGGCGAGATCAGCCGCCCACGGCTTGCGAGGCACCCGACACGGAAGCCCGCCGGGTACCACTGCGCATCCCCTTCTGGCCAGTGGCATTACCTGGTACAGGTGCTGGATGGGCTCCAGCTGACTGTCGTTCTGAGACATCTTCTTGGCCAGGGCCTCCTTCAGAGCCAGGGCTTTGTTGAGCTCCAGCAGCTCTTTGGACATCTGGGCCTGGTGGAGCGCGTGACGCGTGGCGTACTCCTCGGAGGACTGCTGCACGTCTAGGTCAGCCTCTGAAGCCTGGAAGAGAGCACATGGACTGCCGGCGTGGCCAAGACAGCCCTGCCCCAGCAGGGGAGCGCCTGCCACTGTGACTGTGCTTGTGGGAGCGCCCGATGGCTGCTCTGCAGCATCTTCGCTGGGCCACAGAAGCCTGACACGAAGAGCCGGCTCACTGCTGCCTCCACGGAGCAGGCCTGCGACCTTCTGGGCCCCAAGGACTGCACAGGGTGCCGGCTCAGGGGCCGTGCACGTGCCCCTCTTCACCGCCACCAGAGACCCTGATCACAGCTGCTGGCAGCACAGGGAAAGGGTGAGCAGGACAAGAGTCTCCGTGTGGGGTGGGGGAACCTAGAACACAGGCAGAACTCTCCTGCAGCAACCTCTGGGGCCGGAGGGGCAGCCTTGGAGGGCCCTGTGCAGGCTGCTGGTTGCGCACCCCTGCCCTGGAGTGTCTGAAGCAAGAATGGTTCCAGCAAATAACTCGGCCTGTAGTTGTAAGAACAAGCCCTAGCACATGGGCTAATTCCAGTTTAGGCAGGCGCAGCACCCATGTGTGTGATGCACAGAGGCCACGACGAAGAAATCAGTGTTCCATTTACAAGGGCTCTGCCATCATTTCCCAAGACTGGCTGCACAGCCATGACGACTAAAGCACTCGCTGAACAGTTATATACCCGTCTGCTCAGAAGTGAGCCCCACCTGGCCAGTGGTGCCAACTTCCAGGGAAGTAGAGTGCGTTGCCTTAAGAAGTCAATGCCACATGCCTCGAAATTGAAACTAACTCTTCCCAAAAGTGGAAACACTGGAAACTTCTGCCTGTATTAACAGCCTTATTCTCCGCCATTAACAGAGTTCACAAAAACATGGCAACTTTGTTAAATGTGAAAGGGGTGAATTTAATTAATAGGCCGACGTGATCTACTTGGCTAACACTGGAGGTGGAAACAGACTGGATCTGTGCCTCGCCAAAATGTGCTGGAAGTGTTTCTGTCTCTAATTCCTTCCAGAGTTCTTCCCACAGCGAGACAGCACTTCCTCACAGTCTGTATAAAACCACACTTATTTGTAAAATCTCTTTACGTTAAGAAACGGGGTGCACTTTGACACCCCAGGAAGATGGGCTGCTGTTGCGGCAAGTGGAGCCCACAGACAGGAGAAAACTAGCTAGTTATTTGGGGGTCGACACAGAAGTATGGCTTGAACCCCGATCCTGCCTTTTGCCAGGTAACATTCGCTTACAGCGCTGGAGTCCTGGTCCGACGTGTCCATGTCAACAACACCAGCAGCATTTTCGTTCTGTGGAGGAAGCAGAACGGAGCCTGGCGTCATAAACTGTGCCTGCCACCCACGGACGCTCTTCGCAGTTAAAAACCACCCATATTCTGGCAAGAACCGGTCCAGAACAGAAGATCTGTCTTCATTACTCGGAACAGCTCCAGCTGTTTCAAAGGAAGCTCACAAGGCACAGCGTCCCAAGGGCCCCAAGCAACAGGGAAGCCGGCAAAAGCAGTGGATTTTGCTAGCGGCGGGGGAACCCACCTTCTTCAAGAGAACTCTTACCGGCAACTGGGCGATCGCTTGCTGCAGGTTGCAAAATAATTCCACCTGCTTCCTCAGTTCTTCGTCCTCCAGAGTCTCAAGCACCTTCTGAAGGTCGAGCTTCAGGCTGAAATTCAGGCACACGAGGATGCATCTGGGCGCCTGGGCCAGTTTTGTGCCACGCAAATCCTCGACTTAAAAGGTTCAACTCACACGCCCATTTGTTCCCACGCCTCCCGAAGCCTTTCTTCCCCCGACAGGCAGACTGGGAAGGGGCAGGATGCGCAGCGAGGCAGCCGCCCAGCTCTGCCTCCAACGCTCACGCTGAGCCACCGCGCCC
The DNA here is from genome assembly GCF_004798865.1 of Varanus komodoensis. Classification (NCBI taxonomy): domain Eukaryota; kingdom Metazoa; phylum Chordata; class Lepidosauria; order Squamata; family Varanidae; genus Varanus; species Varanus komodoensis. Next base: position 22,119 of record NW_025336565.1, on the reverse strand, counting down.
GAGCGACCCCCTTCTTGCTTCCTGTTTTAGATGGCGCCAAGGCCACGCCAACTGCCCCGCCTCGCCAAAGCACCCGCAGAGAAGGGGCTTACGCGTCATGCTGCTGGAGCTCCTCTATCTTCAGGCTGATCTTCTCATTATGCTGCTCCGTCTGCAGAAGGCAAGGCGCAAGTTCTGAATTACAAGGGCATTTCACCTGTGAGTACACCTCCAGGGCTGCTGCATCTAGGGAGGCGACCAGGGAGCGAATCTGGACTCAGCCCTCAATACACCCTGCTGAACGTCAGGACTTAGAAACAGAGCGAGTCAGAAGGCGTCTCCCGGGCCATCTAGTCTGACCCCCGGCTGCAGCCTGCTCCGCTCACGACATGCTCACGACGTACAGTGTGCCTGGTGCGAAAAAGCACACAGCACAAACCGGGTGTACAACCTCTGAGCAAAATGTCAGAGGAGAAAGGCAAACGGAAGCACAGCACTACCAGCTGTACAGAAACCAGCTGTGAAATGTCATTTGTCCCACTCGGTCCATGAACTTCACGCGCCTGCTCAAAATTTGATCGAGAAATTGCAGGACGAGTTTGAGCATGGCTCCGTGGCTGCGTTTGGGCCACAGAGCGGCACCTCCCGCTCAGCACTCAAGGGGAAGGCAGTCCTGCGCTTTCTGTTACCAGAATGATCCTTTCCAACATCTGGGCAATCTGGCCGGCTGCTTCGCTCAGGCCACGGCTGAGCTTCTCGTTCTCCTCCATGAGGGAGTGGTTTCTCTCCGCCAGGGACTGCAAATTTTCCGAGGGCTCACCCCTAAAGTTAAGCAGAAAGTTTCCGCGTTGACATTCACCCACCAACACTGACAAGTGATTCTGGAAAGGAGAAGGTGGCAGAGCTACAGGAGATGGCTGGAAGCGGGAAATGTGCTACTGGTTTTCTCCATTATTCTCCTTGTTGCAGGATGCCCCTGGTTGTGTTGCTCCCAGTAATGTACGTGAGACAGGAGCCCCTGGCAAGCACCATCTTTAAGCTTGTCAAACACTTCCCCCAACGTCAGAGGAGCAAGAGGGCTCTCCCTGCGCCTCAGCTGCACTGGGAATGACTCTCGCGGCTCTCCGAGTGTCTCAAAGTTAGTGCAACAAGGGCTGGCCTTCCTTCCTTCCCATGTCAGGCAGGGTAGCAAGCTGCCACCCTCGCCCCACAGTGGCCCTGGGCCTTGGAAGCACGGAAGGCAGCCCCAAAATCAGGGTGACCTCAGAGACCCCCACCCCATTCTCTTTGCTTTAAAAATGCAGCTCTGGCTCCCTGCTGCGACAGCTTCAGATTCCTCCTCTCTGTTCGGCACAGGGGATTAAACAGGTTCTGGCATGAGAAAGGCCCTGCATGGAGCCTGGACAATCCGAGCCAACCCCAAGCCAAAGCCAAGCGAGTGACGGAGGCTTATTCTAGGCCTGTGGGAACATTTCACACAGTTGCCTCTCCTATCCGAGCCTCAGTTTTCCGTACAGAACCTGAAGGCCAACAAATCTCCGTTCATGTCTGTACTGGCTGCCAAGGATTCTGCTGCAGATTTGACCAGTGTAACAACAGCAAAGTCAGGGTTATAGAAAGAAAAAAGAAGGCACGACTTCTTGAACGCGACTGAAAAAATACCATCACAACAAACCCGTAGCCACCCCCTTTCCAAGCCAACTGGTGCTGCAGACTGGCATTTCTTACCCAATTGATACCGGAAGTGTTCCTCCGTGAGCTTGCAGCAATAAGACCTGCAGCTCTTGGACCTGGGAGGGAATAAAAATAGTTATTTTTTAGCTTTGTATCTCATCATTTCTACAAGCTTAAAAGATTTAAGCCTGTAATTCTGTGGCAGTTTTCAGGAACCACCAGGGCAGCGATCAGATAAGGCAGCCAGTCGCATCCCTAAAGCTCCCCCGCATCCACTCCCGTCGACCGACTTCCAGACACAGAGCGCTGGGTACCTGCAGCCTCAACCGGTTGATTTCTGCAGCCTGGGGATCGATATTCACTACTGGCTTGTTCTTTATTTTCCTGGCCCTGTCAGCATAGCGAAGGGTGTTCAAGGTCTCTTCCATATTGGAATCTGCCGGACTCACGCAGGCGATCATGAGGGTGTGGCTATTGCCCCCCAAGGAGTCTGGAGAGCGAGAGAGGAGCTGAGGCAGTGGCTTTAGCAGGAAAAAGTGGCACCCCACGCCTGTGGGGCTGGCCTCCAGAGGCACAAGGTGCCCCCCCCGCCCACCCCCAGGCTTCATGCTGCAATCTTACCTTGCAAAAGGCGTGTGAGTTTGGAGTCCCGGTAAGGGACAAAACTGCCCTTCTTGGTTTCATCCCCGAGAGCACTGATGACGTTCCCCAGGCAGAGCAGGCCTTTGTTGATGTTGATTCCTAGATGTGCCGGCACCGAGCAGAAGGGGAGAGGGGCAGAAGAAATGAGGCAAGAGATCTTGGCTCTTTGCAAGAAACAAAAGCAGGGAGTGAAATGTTCTCGTGCACATCCAGAGCGGGAAGAAAGAAAGCAAGCAAAGCAGCACCAGACATTCAGAAAGCGCTTCGGCCAAATGCCAGCAAGGCGAGGCGAGCTGTCTTACATGCAGGCGGGCTCGGGCGATCTTCTTGACCTACCATCAGTCAAAACGAAGGACTATTCCTCTGTCAAGCATACGGACTTCTAAAAACTCAAGAGATCGCTTCTCCCCAGAACTTCCACTGTCAGGGCAACCAACCCACATGACTGCCGGGATGAGTTCCACTTACCTTCCCGCAGACGGTCACCTTCTGCTTTGGTCTTCTTTTGCCTTTCAGAACCAGCGAGGTCTACGAGGTGCAGTTTGCAGCAAAAGCTGGTGTTCCTGAAGCAGAAACGGAAGTTGCACGAGGCCGGGAAAACAAAGGTAGGCACTCTAGCATCTAGCAGCAGCAGTTCAGTCGAACCGAGAACTCTCCGCACAGCAAGCGACTTTTCAGCACTGTTTCCCTCGTCTCTCTGCCTTTGAGCCAACCCAGTGTGTTCTTCCCTTTCTGGAGCATCGTCCGACCTAAAGGCACTTAAATGCTCACGCCCCAAAACCAGAGCCTTCTTTCATCGTGCCAAAAACCCATCCCGTTAAAAGAGCAGTGATCTGAACTTCCGCGCTTACCTGTCGCTCTTGCTTTTCTGCTCGATGGACATGGTGAAGATGGCGTGAGAGCGAGATGACTGGGTGTTCATAGCGGTGGCAGCCACAGTTCGGGAGTTGTTGCCCTGCTCCAGGCACGAGACAGTTTCCTTGGCACTATTTACTACATGTTCTGTAAGTCCCACAATCTGGAAGAAGAGAGGGAGAGAAAATATGCTTTTATTTCCTTGGGCTTGTGAACCATTTTAAAAGCCCCTGGCTTATGTTTTGTCCAGTTTTTTGGCAACGCTTTTCCCCATAAAAATGTAAGGAGGACCGTCTGGACGTATCCCTCATTAATCCTTTATCAGTGTGCCTTCACACTCTGGGTATCAGGAGCCAGCTTTCCAGCGAGCTCCACCCTAGTCTGGCCAAGGAAGCCAGTTACTGAAATTGACAAATTTTCTCAGAGAAAGACTGAAGGGCATCTGGGTTAAGGGAGCTTTCCACAGCATGCCCAACAAAGCAGGAAATGGAAGAGGACATCGCTCTCTTTAGGAAGAGCAAGGAAGCTAAAAGGAATGCAAGTCAGCTCAGCAGCCAACCTGTGGCATCAGTTCTTGCTTTCTGGGCCAAAAGGCAGGACACATGCATTTTAAACATGTACCTATGATGAGTGCCCCCACCCAAGCTCATGTGCACCCGTCACAGAACAATGCAAGCTCCGTTAGTCACCACCAGCCTTAGTTTTTCCTATGGCCTGCTGCAACCTCTTCCCAGAAATAGCAAACGGAGAAGTCCACCTTTATGCCTTCCTTGGGGTCCTCACGGATGCTGATCTGAGATGTCCGCTCTTTGGCTGGTGCCAAGAGGTCCAGGATGTCCTCATTGTAGATCTGAAGATACCAGAAGAGACGTGTGGATTGCAGAAATCCAGACAGAGGAGAACAAGCAACGAGGAAAGTAAAAAGACAAGGTTAAAGGGCAGAAAGGAATGAGAAACAATCCGGCCCAAAATGGAGGTTGCCATCTCACGCACGCTTGCTTGAGAGTGGGCCTGACAGAGCACAGTGGGATTAATTTTCAGGTTGTGGGACTTCGGATCAGGGCGGAAGCCTCCTCCAACAGCTGTGGCCTTTGGCATTCCTGCCCTAAAGCATCTAGATGTGGAAGCTGAGCAAGACTGAGAAGGGAATGCTGAGCTGCAATGTAGTTGGCAGGCAGGTTGGGCAGCTACGTGAGCGGTGCCACCCAGACCGGCCCGTGCTCACAGAGAGGGAAACTCAAAAGCATTTCTTTAGCTGAGATGGAGTATACACAAAAGCTTGGTGTACATACATTGGTTAGCTGGCTGCTTACTTTACAGAATCATCTTTACAACTGGCTTAAAAAATAATAATGGTGTTACCATAATTCAACAGTGCACTATTTTTAAGTGCAAGCTCCCTTGGCGTTTCAGGGTAAAAGTGAAAGAGAAGGACCACTGAACAAATTATTCGTATTTAGAGAAACCTTACCTAACACTAAAGCATGCTTTTAAACAGACTAATTTCCTTCTTCCAAAGAGTTAACAAGTCTGTTTTGGTAAACAGGATAAGTGCAAAACATGTCAATAATTAAAATACTTTTGTTGTTACTCTAATAAAAGCAATGCATTAAAACACAGGACTGGCCTATGGAGCAAATCTTTGGTTGGGGCTAGGCCTTGGTGCTTGGCAGAGGGTTCGCCATGTGACTCAAACTCTTAGCAAGCAGGAATGGAGAATATTCAGCCCTCCGATCGTTGCTGAGCTCCCATCAGCCCTGGCCAACATGGCCAGTGGTGAGGGATGGATGCTAGATAAGCAGACTCCTGACCTGATACAGCAACAGCTCTTAACCTAGAGAAATAACGAACACAGTCTAGGTTTCAATATCGGCAAGCCAGCATGGCATAGTGGCGAGTGCGGTGGACTGGAGATGGGTGACTTTGGGCCAATCACTGACTCTCAGTCTAACTACCTCACTTGGTTGCTGGGAGGATAAAATGGAGAGGGAGGTTTTTAAAGTCACCTGAAGTTCCCTGCAAGAAGAAAAAGTTGGGGGATAAATCAATCAATCAATCATAAACAAACAAACGAACAAAAGAATGAATGAATGGCTTCTACCTCTAGATAGGAGACTTTCAAGGAAAACTGCCACTCTGTCTTCTCTCTCATTTCTTGGAAGAGCAGCTTTATCACCCGAGGGATGACTCCGACGGTGGGATCGTTCTCTTGGTCGGCCGTGTAGGCCCCTCCCATGGAGTAGGTCTTCCCAGACCCTGTCTGCCCATAGGCCAGAACAGTAGCATTGTACCCTGTGTAATTAAGACCAAAAAGCAAGTGGGTGCCATTTCCCCTGAAAACAGTCCATACAGGCAAGCAGAAGCAGGGTGAGAATCCCTTCCGCCTTGGGATTGGCACATCTCAAACCGATCCATTTTCATACTGTGAGAACCTCAATATGCATGATGTATGCTTAATTCTGAGCCACAGATGATGTTTTGGTCGAAAGCATCTGAAGGGAGTCAGGCTGGGGAAAGCTGAGCTAGCTAAAAGGAAATCAGACTGGGGCAGGCTGCGCCAGCTTACAGCAAGCAGGTCCTCTTAAAGCAGGAAAGGGCAGACATAAACTGAGGCATCAGTTTACTTGTCCCCAGGATACAACCCTCCTACTGAAAATCTCCCCCAGGCGTTCTTTCTCTGCAGGTTCTTACCTTTGAAAACACCCCTTACAAGGGGAACAACGCAGGAGTTGAACACCTCTTCCTGCTCAGTCGATGGGTCAAAAACATAATCATACGTGAACGGCTTGTCCTTGCCTAGAACCACCTGTGGGGAAGAGGGAGGTGTGAGATCTTGCCTCGTGCCCAGTTCGCGAACCACTCTTCAGCTTTCTGGTTTAGAGCGGCAGGGATTCTGTGGACCCATGGGGCGAGTTGTTTCAGGACAATACGCAAAATGATCCTCACCTGCTGTTCTCCAGCGACAAAAGACAAACACATCTGGCAGCCCTCTGCAAGTTCTTTGGGAACAAGAGGGCGGCACCTCAGGGCCACCCTCACGGGGATTACCCTGCCCTCTTCTTTTGACATTTTTTATCACTATCTTCCTAAAAGAAATTGAAAAGTCACAGAACGTTATTTCATGGGAAACCACTGGCCACGCTTTGTGGCTAGTGACAACTTTTAAGCCCAACATAACTGTCAGCCAGTCAAACAAGGAGGGAAAGATCTTTGGCCTCAAAAATATTAGCTGCTACACCCAAGGAGCCCCAGGGCCTGCTAGTAACTTCATTATACTAATAACAGATTGAACAAGTCTATCAGTATTTGTAACCGGGCCTTTGTATACATGCTGCTGAATCAGAGCAGAAAAAAAAGCAAGCGTCATCTAGGAACCCGGGTTCAAATCCTCATGGCCAGCCATGTAGCCTCCTGGCCATCTGTGATGCTACCTCTCACTTCCAGCATGAAACTTCTAGCACAGGATCAAATGGTTCCAATCCCCACTCCAGTCCGGAAGCAAAATGGCTGGGCCTTTTGGAAGCAGCCATCACCATCTCCCTGGATTATGCCAACCTCAAAGGGTTGCTGTGAGGATAAAATGGGTAAAGGAAAACGGAACCTTGTCTCAGACTTTCTAAAAAAAAAAAAAACAGGCTATAAAACCAGTAGCAATAGTAAATACTACTACAGTGGTTAGTTGGTTACTTATTTATTTAAAACCTTTCTATACTGTCCACTACCAAGGTCTCGGGACTGTCTTACAATAAAACAAGAGTGGAGCACAGCATCCAAATTGATTTTTCTATACAATAAGACCCTAAATTAAAATCAGATCCAAACCTTAAAATAATGGGAAAGATATCCAACTTTTGCCAGAGCAGACCAAACAAAATGGGGCAAGTCAGACTAACAGTGAGTGCAAGACATTAATATTTGTATTCCTAATATGATTGTATTAATGATTCTGCCATTAGCATTAGTATCAGTGGATAGCCAATGAGGTGTAGCTATCAATGGTTACAGCATCATACTGGGATGATCCAAATTCTAGTCCCCACTTGTTGTGTTGACCACGCAATGTCTTCACGTCCCTTAACCTACAAGATTCTTGGAAGGATCAAAAGGAGAAAAGCAGGTGAATCATCCCTGATGAGCCTTCGGCTGTCTTGCAAAGGAAAAAGGGTGAGATAAAAATGTAATGATGAATACATCGAACTCAAGAATAAAAGGGTGCTTAGTTCGTGAAGTTCATTGCTTTGAGCCAGCTGCCAATTCTCTGCCTATTCTACTCCGCAGGGTTGTTGTGAAGATAAAATGGCAGGGTGCAGCAGGATCATGTTGGATACCTTGGGATCCTTGCCAGGGAGCAGACGAAGGTGGGATAACAATGCAATATGCAGTGGTAACATAATTAATCATCATAATTCATAATTCATACATTCATCATGAAACAGTCTTAATACTACTCACCTCCCCCTCCTCCCACAAAGGGCGAGCTTTTTAAACCCCGAGGCGCTCTGGGTTTGGGTGAGGCCCAAAAGCGAAGGGGGCGGGGGCACCTAAAGTGAGCCCCCCCTCCGAAATGCCCCCCCCACGACACGCGCGCGCGCCCCCGGGGCAAAGACCGTTACCCTCTCGGCCCCGGCCAGCACGACCCACCGACCGAGCGCCCGGCCTGCCCAACGCCTCGCGCCGCCGCCGCCGCCGCCCCTTCTCCGACTTGCAACATTCAAATACGGCGCGCCAATCCGGGCGCTGCGAACGGAGGGAGGAACTATAGAGACGCAGGGCCACGGCGGAAGTGACGTCACGGCCCCCGCTTCCGGCCAGGGTAGAGCTACGCAGGGAACCGAGTCGCCTCTGCCTAGGAGGGATGTGGGAAGGATGCCGTCTTCCCGCCCCCGGGCGGGGTTCGTGCTGTGGACGAGCGCGGCGGGGGAAGCGGCTGGGTGACGGGGCTGTGGTTCGAGCCAGCTGCAGGGAGCCGCGGCGCAGCCCCGAATGAGCTTGGATCCCTGAGGATCCGACCTGGATTCCGGGCAGAACGGCTTTCCCGAATCTCCCGGGTTGCCTTCCCTTATCTCAGCAAATTCATGCGAACGCAGCCATAGCAAAATACGTCAGACTGAGAGACTGACCGGCGAGAAATGCACGCTTGACCCGCTGGCTAAAGCAAGGAAACACGCGTTTGGAGGGGCTCTGAGCATTTGGGGAGAGTGCACTGTGCAATTCCGAACGTGCGTCCGCTCGCGTTTGCGCCAGCTCCGCTTCTATCAACGGATACGCAGCAGAGCGGTCGGTCCTTGACAAGCCGCCCAACGTAGCCGGGATGAATTTTGCAAAGTCCGCACGGCCCTCGATGAGCTGCCCCTCTTCCTCTCTTCCTTCGTTCTTCCGGAAACGCGCCGAGCCTGTTCCAAATAGACCAACTTCGAAATATCTGCTTGCAAACTCTTGCTTCGCTTCGGCGACGAATTCTGGCGCTTGGTTTCGGGGAGAAGTCCCCACGGGCTGGATTGGGACGTGCCGATGCAGCATTGGCCATAGGGGCTGGGGGTGATGAGAGTGGCAGTCCAGCTATGTCTGCAAAACTATGTACTATGTAAAATGTCCTTTCCCGACATCATGCCTTCCGGAGATGCCGCATCAATGTTCCCAACAATCCGTTGTGTAAACGAGGGGATAATGGGAGTGGTAATCCATGGTACGAGGGAGGGCTCAGATGTCTCTATGGCTCAGAGGCGGGGTCTCTGTATAGAGTATAGTATACTCTATAGTATAGTATAGTATACTATAGCATAGTATAAAGTATAGAGGGGCCACTCTATACTTCAACATCTCTGTGGTACCTCTCGGTTGGTGAGCTGCTTCCCGCCTGCCCGTAAGGGAAATTAGAGCGCTTCAGCTGCAGTGAAGACTCTTTGTACAGGCGGCTCTCTAGACGCCCCTTGCCTTTCTCTATGGTGATGGAACAAAGAATCCTGGCGGCCTCGTTCTCTTCTAGGACTGGAGGGTCCGTTAATCACGTGACCAGCGCCGGGAAGGCGCACGATTCTGCAGGGTTGCCGTGGTTACCGACGCAGCGGGCCCTCACGGGGAGGGGGGGAGAAACCGCCCTCAGTTTGACCCACCCAAAACTATTCCGAGGCAGTTAAGCTAGGCTTTCACTACTTTTACGTGCTTTTAGGGATTTTTTTTTCCATACTCTTTTAAAGAGTCATAAAATGATCTTCACGTTCACACGTGCCGATAGTCACGTGTCATCCGACGTGCTACCCGCCTGCGTTGCGTCCTCACTGGCGTGTCCGCCGCCTCCTCGTCCCGACCAATCCGAGGGCCCGCTTGGCCATCCGGCTGCGCGCTTCGGCCACTAGGAGACGAGGAACAGGCACTCTCCCTTGCGATTGGGAGGCGCGTGGGAAGGGCCTTTCCGGATTGGAGGAGCGAAGGGAGGTGGGCGGTGCTGGCGCGGCTGCGCCTGATCCCGCCAGTCCAGCTGATCCGCGGGAGGGAGGGAGGCGGAGATCGGTCTCCCGGCGAGTAAGTGGCGGATCGCCCAGGCCGGCCGCGTCGGGGGCCGTCCTGCTGCCTGGCTCCGGAGGGTCCCGCCGGGCCCGCCGAGGAGGGAGGCCGTGACCGGCGCGCTTGCTCCCGAGGAGACGTGGCGAGGACGGCCCGTGGAGGTCGGCGGGGCTCGCTTAGGCGCGCGGAGACACCCGCTTTTCCCCCCGCCCCCCCCGGCTGCGCTGGACCACAACTCCCAGCATTCCTAGGGTCCAGCCCACCTGGAGGGCCCCAAGGCGGCAAAGCAGGTGTGCAGGGCCGTGGCCTTGGCCTGCCAGCCGGAGCCGCGCTGACCTGGTGGCCGTGCGGCTGCTCCGGGCAGGAAGTGGCGCGTTTCCTGTCCGGGGAGGCCAGAGCCGCCTTCGCAGGGTGGGGAGGCGAGGTGAGCTTTGCTCCCAGTGGATCCTGGCCCCGGCTTCAGGGGGCGTATAGGCTGGTGCAACGTTGCGCTGGGAGGGGCAGGTGCAATTCGCTGGACCTTCTGACTGGAGCATCCCGTGCACCTGCACACACGCTTCCTCCTTCCGGGCAGAAAACTGTGGCATCTTTGCTGTGCATCGAGGCTGAGGGTCTCCGTCATAATCACGCTCGCCAGAGAGATTCTCCCAGTGCTGACATTATACTCTCTTTGTCAGGCAAAGCCCTTTTTATTTCCCCGCTGTTTTAATGTTTAATTGATTTTAGTTGGGGTTTTAGTATATTAATGGTTGGATTCTGTGGGGTTTGTTTTATTCTACAGGATAGAAAAACTTTCAATAAATAGATAACAAAATTAATAATCAGAACAATTTTTCCTGTGAAGTCTATGATGAGAACCAGTGTGGTGTAGTGGTTAAGAGCATGGGACTGGGACTCAGAGGATCTGGGTTCGAGTCCCGGCTCAGCCATGGAGCCAACTGGGTGACTTTGGGCCAGTCACAGACTCTCAGCCCAACCTACCTCCCAGGGTTGTTGTTGTGGGGATAAGATGGAGGAGGAGAATGATGTAAGCTGCCTTGAGCCCTTTGTAGGAAAAAGGCAGGATATAAATCATAATATATAAATAAAAATATAAATGCACTTCCAGAGCCCCTTTCTCCTACACTAGCTTTGTAAACTATGTGTAATGACATTAATGGTTTAATTTTCCTTAGTTTCCTAGGAAAGATTGCTAGTACTTCCACAGCTCTTCAGATGGACACCGGAGGGGGTGCCCGCATTGCCTATGATGACTATCCGGTGGTCTTCCTGCCTCCGTATGAAAGCCCCCCTGCCTGGATACCTCCCCATGAGGTACGTGGCTGCAGACCCCACGCTCTGGTGGCCCCAGCAGCTTCCAAGCAGATCACCTGAGTTCTTGTCCAGACCTGACACAGTGCTGAAGTTTAGGGGTGAGGTTTTAAAAAGTGATCTAAATCTGCACTCTTATGGCTGCTTAAAAAGATAAGAGGCATACAACTCCCCAGTCTGCACAGGATTGTGCCGTAATCCACAATCCTTTTAAGGCAGGCTTAAAAGACTCGCCTCCAGCAGTTCCTGATTTTGTTTTCGCCCGTGCCTCGAACTTAAGGGCCAGCTCTTGTCCAGCAATGTGTTCCTGAGTGGCCCCTGGATGCCCCTGGGGGAAGTCTGTAAGCTGGATGTGAAAGCAGCAGGACCTTCGCACCCATGCTCCCCAGCATAGGATGAGCAGGTGGATCTTTCCTCGGATGCTAGAGGAGGCAGGCAGCCGTTGTCACCGCTTGTGGTGGGGAATTGCACAGCTTAACTGTGTGCCTGTGAAAGAAACACGCTCTCCTCGCAGCAGCAGTAGCAAACCGTTCCATGCAGTGAACCCTACACCCCAAAGCAAAGCTTGAAGCTTCCCGACGTGGTCCTCACCCTGCCATGGTGCGTGTGTTTTGTTTTCCTCCAGAGAATTTACCATTCCGATTACAACAACGAGCTGACCCAGTTCCTGCCTCGTACCATTGTTCTGAAAAAGCCACCAGGGGCTCAGGTGAGACTTGGAGAGAGAGCAGTGGGAGACTAGGCTGATGCCCTGCCGCTGCCATGTTGGCTGATTTCCTCCACAAGAACGATTGCTGTGCTTTGGGGCAGTTCTCCTCTCTGTTCACAGCTCCCTCCTGGGAGTCAGAGCCCGTCAAGGGGCCTCGTTCAGCGGAGAGCCTTTGAACAGGGGAGTGTTCTTCCTCATGCAAGGTCAATTCGTTGGCGGCACTGTTTCCCAGGAAGGCAGAGGGGGCTTAGCGGGTATCATTAGTGAAAGCCAGTGTGGCGTAGTGGTTAAGAGCGCGGGACTGGGACTCATAGGATCCGGGTTCTAGTCCCTTCTTGGCCATGGAGCCAACTGGGTGACTTTGGGCCAGTCACAGTCTCTCAGCCCAACCTGCCTTGCAGGGTTGTTGTTGTGGGGGTAAGATGGAGGAGGAGAGAAGATGTAAGCTGCCTTGAGCCCTTTGTAGGAAAAAGGCAGGATATAAATCACAATATAAATTTTATTTATTTATAAATATTCGTAAATATCCTACAGATTCTACCCTCCTGGGCAGAATCTGTGCCCCTTGCAAACTACGCAGGAGGGGGAGCTCAGCAGGAGGTGGAGCTCAGCAGCGTAGCTTGCAAGGGGCACAGATTCTGCCCAGGAGGACGCAGGAGCAAAAAGCTTGGGGCCAGTGCCTGAAGGACCTTCTCCTGCTCTGTGAAGCTGCCCATATGCTGAAACCTCCTTCAAAGGCCCTGGTGTGTGTTTCACCCCAAGGAGAGGTTGAACAAGGCTCTTTCTTGGTGCCATGTCAGCTACAAAACTCCCTCTGAACAGTAGCCAGGTTGGCTTCTTTCCCTACTCGGTTTAGATACACAGCAAAAACCATGGTTTTTTTTTTTCATTGGGGCTTTGACATTTAAAATTGTGTTTGGTCTTTTCCTTACTGTTCTACATACATCCCATTGAAATCCTATCTCTTTGAAGGCCCCGATGGGCAGAAATATCACACGCACGCCCATTTTTAAGGTGCAACTGATGCACGTTCAGAGAGAAGAGTGTTGTATAGCACCCTGGCAACGGGAGCAGTGGGTTTTATAGGACTTTCTTCTGTCCAGTGAGGCATACGGTTGTGCTCTAATAAAGAATGAGCCTTGGATTAAAAACGGGTATGTTCTCTTTACTAAATGAATGGGGCGGGTGGGGGAAAGGGTTGTCTGTTTTGCCTTGGGGACCTGGGGAAAGATGGCAGAGCCAGCACTGCCGAGCACTTCTGATTTGGGGTCAGACAGAGAAGTAAACACCAGTGTCAGGGATACTCTCTGAATAAAGGACATATGGGAGATGTTTCTAGCCTGCCTCATGCCCTGTAAAACTTACATTATCTGTCTGGTCCTTTGATAGCCCTTTCCATTTCATGGGCCCCATGTGGATTCCAGCAGAGTGCTAATGACAGAATTTCTGTTGCTTAAGGTGTGCAGACCCATAAGCAGACAAACGAGGTTCTTTGCCAAATTAGCTGTACTTTGATTATCCCCCATTGAAATAATGAACTAACTGAATCAGGTTGAACGTAAGTCCCATTGATTTTAGCTGGTCTAATCTTAGATAAGGCCACAATTTTACACCCACTTACTTCAAGTAAGTTGCCCTGAATTCAGAATGACTTTTGAATAGACATGGATAAGATGATAGTAGATCCACCTCATTTGCTGTTTTCTCAGTGCGTTCAACTGTTCCTTATTTGTTCCTAGCTGGGTTTTAATATCCGAGGAGGAAAAGCATCGCAGCTGGGCATTTTCATCTCTAAGGTACGTTGACCTCTCACCCTTCCTCAGCTGCATCCACACGCCGGCGAGATAATTAGTTACAGTGCAGCTTGTTCATTTGCATGTATTTTAGTCCTGCTGTTTAAATGTCCAAAAACAGAACAACCCCACAGAAGAAATACAACAAGGAATTATATTGTATCTAATATGTCCACAGTGTTGATTCCAATAAAGGAGAAAAGATGTCAGGTTTTTTTTTGCCAGATTACTCAATAGAGGTGATCCGGTGATTCAAGATAACACCAGTCAGTTCATATGAAGCAGAAACAGGTACTGCTTACTTTTGAGTAAACATGCATTGGATAGCAGCATTCAATGTAGTATAATGTAGTATAAGGACTCAAAGTATTATAAGAATGTTTTGGTTATTTTTAAATACGGAATTGTGATTTGTTAGAGCCTAGCTTCTTTTAGCATACTAGTTTTTAAAAATAAAGTGCAGGAAGCTCTTCTGCCTCTCCCATTCCTAATGTTTATTCCCGTGCTTTAGTTCCAAGTCCTTAATTTCTCCTATTCCATTATTCCGTGCACAGAGAACACAGTTCATCCTTGAGTGGGAGGTATTCCTTATATCGATGCTTTCGAAGAGGCGGCGCACCTGTTGTGTGACCGGTTGTGGCTAGCATGCGCAGGATGCCCAGGGAAACCAGTGACAGACTGGCTATTTCTTCCCTGTTTCCAGGTGATCCCGGATTCGGATGCCCACCGAGCTGGGCTGCAGGAGGGGGACCAGGTCCTCGCGGTTAACGACGTGGACTTCCAGGATATCGAGCACAGCAAGGTGAGGTGCCTGCAGAACTGCATGATGGACATGCAAGGTGTGGTCTGAAGGCCACGACGCCGTTGAAGCGAAGCGCTCTCTCCGGTCAGTGCCTGAATGAAAGTGTGTGGCCACGTCCAGCTTTATCAAGGAGATGCAGGATCTGAATAAATTCCGACCCAATTTGAAGCCCTTCCAAATCCAGCGATGTCCTTGCTGTTTTCTGCCCTCAGGCCGTGGAGATCTTGAAAACTGCTCGGGAGATCATTATGAGAGTCCGATTCTTCCCCTACAGTAAGTGGGTTGCTTTTGCAAAGCCTGTGGCCCTTCTGGGAAGGAAGATGGCACAGGCAATTGGCAGGCTTCCGTTTCTCTTGGCAACAAGAGAAAGTGGTTGGATGAGTCAGTTCTGTTACCCTTTTTACAGGATGCTGTAAATCCAGGATGGACAAGAGATGTTATCTATCATTTCTTTGTTTAGTTAAAGTTTTTATATAAACAGTTATTTAGCAGACACCCTCAGAGGGATCTCCAGTGAATAATAATGACAAGCAAAGCCATTAATGATGTGCTGGCCAGCATCCATTGGCCACGCTGACTGGGAGTTTTGGGGCTTCGGGGAGGCTGGTGTCGAGTTCCCTTGCACTTCCAGGTAGAAGAAGGGTTGTCCCTGAGGTATTTTGCCAGCCGCTGTGAGAGAAACGATGCTGGACTTCTGTTTTGATCAAGCAGGGTTCTGCTTATGTTTTGGAGTTCACCCTGTTTATTTTCTTTCCCCTCCAGATTACCAGAGGCAGAAGGAGAGAACTGTCCACTAGGAATCTCTTCCCAGCTCGGCCTTCTTTTTGCAGAGAGGAGGGCAGAAGTGATGACTATGGAGCAGAATTTCCTTTAGGGCAGAGAGCAGCGCCGTGGGCCTGCAAAGGAGGCCTCGTTTAACGTTTGTTTTAATCCTCTCTCTCCATGCTGTGAAGTAAGGGACTGAGAGAGAAGGACGTGGCCCGCAACCTGTGCTCTGATCAGGAAATGTGTCTAAATTTACTGGTAATGCCAATTCACAAATGCATCCCCAGACCTAGAGAGCTGTGAATCCTTCAGAAGCCTTCTTCCAGAGCGGCTTCCTTTTTACTGCACAAAAGACAAACACTGGGCTCGGGAGCCTTTTAAGTCATGCCTCTTTTCAGATACAAGAGGAGGCTGTGGTGGATTGGGGCACAATTTATGGCACACATCTGCATTCAGACATAGTACAATGCACTGAACTTGTGTGGGTGCATGTGTCTGGGGAACTTCTCTTTGGAGAATGCCTTTCTTCCTGGTCTCTGAAGGATCAGGTGTTTAGCAATCTGCATTGTTGCATGCCCTGGAATTTGGCTTCAGTAGCAGAATTAATGGCCGCAGTGAATCCTAATTAAAGTTGGCTTTGATTTGTAAAGCAAGTTCCTAGTCCTCATGCCTAAATATACTATTATCTTTCTCTTTTGTTCCCCTGTCTCCACATCTGGATTACTATCTGTGTTAAAACAAGCTTCCCTCATCCAACAACCCCTAAGCAAAGTGATACTCCTACAATTATACAGACATTAAAACGTCTGATCAGATTCTGTAGGTGGAAAGGTATGTGTATCACACAACCGAAAGGGCACATTTCTCTGCATGTCTGGACTGAGAATGTCTGACATCTTCCAGTTTTCTCCAACTAGCCTTGCTTTTCTTCTGCATGGGAATGCTCTCTTCTTGCTCATGGGAATTAGGAACTGTGCAAAGAAACCTAACTGAAACTTTTCCAGAATGCTGTGGAAACCACGAGTATTTGCTTCATGTGCTCTCCCCCACGTGCCAAGCGCATGGTGCGCCCCGATCGGCCATGGCACCCGTCAATTGAGACATCCGTGCGTGGTCATAATTCTCTTGAGTCCCCTTGAAAACCTGCATTTCTTTGGAAGGGGTGGCTAAAACCTATGGACAGGGCAATACATTGTTGAGCTGAAACTTACATATACTGCAGCTGGAGATGGGAAGTAAAACCTGTACTTGGGGTTCTGTTTAGCTTAGCCCGATGTTTTCTCTCACTCTAGCTGTGGCGTTCTCCTTCTCCACTCAAGGCTTCTAATGTTTTGGGAGAGACATGGATGAGCAGCAATTGTGGACTTTGAGGAGGTAACGGAAGGGGGTAGCATAGAAACCCAGCCCCTCCACAGGACCTAGTCAGGAAAACCTGCTGCTCCGACTTCGTGAACTTGCAGTGTTGATCCATCTGAATGAGGTGAGGAGGGAAGGGCAGCTAAGAGGAAGGGCCGAGCCAGACTTGGTCTCCCAACCTTTCAGCTCACAAAACACAGCGTGGTCTTGCAGCTGCTGACAAAGCACATGGAACCTCTGCAGAATTATTCCTCTAGCAGGTGCTATTTTGGGGGTCTCTCCTGTTCACAGTGGAGTGGTCAATGGAGCATCTCATCAGTTTTCTTCCTGCCCTGATTTTTTTTTCTATTGCAGTCTTTTTGTGGAAAAGTTTCCGTCTTTAATAAAATGATTCTGTCATTGTCCAGTTGCTGTGTTTTTCGACCTAAGCGGGTGAGCGGGGTGAAGAGGACTTTGGTACTGTGCACCTGGCCTTCTTAGTGCCGCCATTTTGCCACCCCCACACCTAACAGTGCCTCTGCCCCATCAGCCTCGCCGAACAGGGATGAGGGTTAGGGATGGTGCATCTTAGTGGGAGGCCTGGCTGGGGGTCTGGCAGCAGACCTCCCTTCCCTCTGGCCCTGTTAGACTGTCTCTCCCATGATTTCCAGCCAGTGCGGCCAAGGGCTGGTTTGGAGAAGGCTGAGCGAGAGCATCCCCGAAGTAGCTTCGCTCACAGAATGGGGGCTCATTCTCCGTTATTGCTGGGAGAGGAAAAACGGTACCCCGGGCCTGATGCTGCCTGCATAGGAGAAAGAAAATTGGATCTCAGATGTGGGTGCTGTGTAACTACAGCCAAAAGAATTGGAACTTATTCCGGGGCAGAATATTGGATAAGTAATGGATAGTAGCCACAGACACTGCGAGGATAAACATTTCTTGTTCCTCTTGCAAATGTTTTGGGTGGAGCAAATGGGCCCGACAGGTAAAGGGGAGTATTTCGGAGCAGATATTTTACGCTGTTTGCATGCCAGAAAGCACATCACAATAAAGCCACCAAAGAGAAACCACGCCTCCAAACGCAGCACTGCGTTTCTGAGCAACTCCTTAATTCGTTTCGTAAGACTGTCGCCGCCTGCAGCTACTGGGACTAGCGCCTTACAGGTTAATTTGTCCAGTCCCACATTCTGTGGAAGTGAATCCTCTAGCTGAACGCTGCGTTCTCACCCATCAGCTTCATGGCAAGGCCCCACTGGGTTCTAATACAGCAGGGCACCGTCTCCCCACCTTTCCTCCACACGCTGCCTCGTTGCGGGCCGAGCTATGATGTCCCCCCTACTCACTCGCCCTGTTCAACAGTCCCAGGAGCGGCCCCCTTTCCTCACGGGAATTGGCCCAGCCCCCAAGGAGTGAACTTGCCCCTTTCTGTACTTTCCCAGTACCACAATACCCTTTTCTTAGAACTGTTCAAAATGTCACATCGTCGTAAACATTACACAGTCCTAGACAGACTGGCCCAATCCTGTCCTGTCCAAATGTTCTGGACTTCAGTTCCCATGTGTCCCAGCCAGCATGGCCAGTGACTAGAAATATTGTGGCTTGCGGTCCAAAACCTCTGGAGGACACCAGGTTGGGGGAGGCTGCTCTGAACACCCCCAAAGTGCCTGGGCTGAAATGTGGGAAGAAGCTGAACTCTGACTGCCTACCCATCCCATGTGCCCTGCCTCTCCCCTGCTCCCAGTCTGCCTTGTATCTTTATTTTGTTCGGACTGTAAGCTCCTTGGGGCAGAGAACCTGTGTTTTGGTCAAGAGGCCCTGTGCCCAGGGGGTTCAATGGGGCCAGCGAGGTCCAGCCAAACAGTGAAGGATTAATTCACTATTGCAGGATCCGAGTCCTTTTTCCCCACTTGCTTCCCAGTCCCCGGGAAATGGGCGCTTGTGAAAGCGCCGCGGATTCTGGGAAGCAGGAGGAGAAAGGGGCGGGCCGGGGGGGAGGCAGAGCAGAAGGAGAAAAGGGAAGGAAGGAAGTGAAGGGAGAGAAGAAGGGCGGGAGGAGGAGAAACAGGAGAAGGAAGAGAGTTCCAGCAAATTAACGATGAAAGTGCACCAGGATCCCAAGAGCGCCAGGATCCCAAGAGCACCGGGATGCCCTTTCCCCTCTATTTTATCCCTGTTTCGACTTTCTAACCCCGAGAAGAAAAGAAGACCCTGAAGCTGGGAAGGCAGAGGCAGAGAAGAGAGATGCACGAGGAGATCAGGGTAGCCCCAGCCCTGAATTTGCGAGCGCCGAGCAGCGCTGCCCTGGACGGGACGCCTCGACGCCTCACTCAGCCTCGCGCACACGGACAGGAGAAAAGAATTGCAGGAGGCCGGAGGCATCGATCGCTTTAGCGCGCGATGGAAAAGCCCCAGGAGCGTGTTGGGTTCCATGGTGTAATGGTTAGCACTCTGGACTTTGAATCCAGCGATCCGAGTTCAAATCTCGGTGGAACCTCGCCCTCGTTTTGCATTTTAGAGTCGCGCTTCCAAGGAACGCGGTTCTGCGCCTCGCGCTGCGCCCGATTCTCAAACTGCGCTGCAGCCCCAATTCGGGACGATGTCCCGCCCGCCCCGCGCTGGGGCTCCGCTGGAGAGCGTTACCCGGCCTGACGTGGCCTCTCCGGCCCTCCTCCCCCGAAAACGCCTTCGTCTGGGTGGAAAACTCTGAGTAGCGCAAGTTGACGGCGCGATCCTATGCCTGCAGGATTGCACCCTTACAAGGGGAATGGTTTTATCCCTTCCTCCGACGTATTTAAGCGACGAAAAGGGGGCAGCAGGGACACAAAGCGAAAAACACGCAGGCGGGATTGCAAGATGCGTGCGGGACGGAGTGATGACCTCAAGGCAACGAGCACTTCTAGCCATGGGCAGAGTGCCTTCCCGAGGGCCTGCTCACTCTTCCGCGGTTGGTAGCAAGGTTGTGGGGTGCAGCTCGGGAGAAAGATTCCCGAACGAGAGGAAGCCTGGGGAAAGGCCAACACGGGAACCAGTTGATTCCAGTCCTGAAACCTACCTTTGCAAGAGCCAGCGTGGCGTCGGGGTTCAGAGCTGGGACTGGGACTCAGGCGATCTGGGCTCTAGTCCCTGCTCAGCCATGGAGCCAACTGGGTGACTTTGGGCCAGTCACAGCCTCTCAGCCCAACCTACCTCACAGGGTTGTTGTGGGGATAAGATGGAGGAGGAGAATGATGTAAGCTGCATTGAGCCCTTTGTAGGAAAAAGGCAGGATATAAATCTCAATATGAATGAATGAAAGGCCGAGATCTGTAACATGCCTTTCCTGTTGGAAGACCGTATTACGAGGGTGCCTGTACCCAAATCTCGGAGAAGCGCCCTGGAAGGCGCGTTACTTCGAGGTAGTTTAATTCTCCAGGAAGTAGATGGCGAGAAGGGAGAAGCGAAGACAGAACTGCAAGTCGAAAGTTTGAAAAGTGTGTAAAAGTAGCTTGGAACATCGTAGCTTCATGGAAGCGGTAGAGAGAGCATTTTCCTACCAATGCATTGGTGGTTCAGTGGTAGAATTCTCGCCTGCCACGCGGGAGGCCCGGGTTCGATTCCCGGCCAATGCAAGCAGTACATTTTATTTCGCTCGAGGATTTCCGCTAGTTTTATTCTTACACAATGATTTATTTCCATGTTCAGAGAGGTTTAACAGTTATATCTCATTGAATTCACAGAAAAGGGGATTTATAAAATGGCATTGTAAAAAATGTATTTCCTGCATTACACCTAACATCAAAGCCATGATTTCCACTGGCCGAAATAGCTCAGTTGGGAGAGCGTTAGACTGAAGATCTAAAGGTCCCTGGTTCGATCCCGGGTTTCGGCAGGTGGCTTTTTTAAAAATCTTCCGGTTTATTACAGACGGGGATTTGCTGTGTAAAAACTCTGTAGGATATGTGCTGATATCCGCAGTTTGCACACTAAACTGGATTAACTTTATCCGGGAGAGAATAATTTTGAAAATACGCGTTGCATCTTCTCCCGTGTTTTTTTTCTCTCGAAGAAACTTCTTAAAGCAAGCAAGAAAGCAATCGAGCAAGCAAGCAAACGGGGCCTGGTATGAACAAGACATGAACTCTGTGCGCCTATTTCACGTCATTCGGTGCCCCACCCGGCCATAACCCCCCTGTAATTGCAGCAAGAATGAAAGACGAGGCCGATGCAAATCTCCTTTTCGTCTAACACTACAATATGTGAGCTTTCTGTTCGAAATCCATTAAATAAGTGTAGCATACATATTTTGGAGGTTCTGATAGTTTAATAAATTAGCACTTGTTTGTAGCTGCATCTGAGGAAGTGGGTTGTTACCCACGAAGGGTCATGCTAATTTATCAAAAAATCTTGAAGGAGCAATCCTATGCAACTTCCAGCATTCCGCAGTTATGCCGGCTGGGACCCGATGGGAGCTTATACCGCTTTTTACACACGCACGCGCTGCAGCTAAGGGAACGAACCGGAATGAGAACAGATCTGAACTGTGAGCTGATTCAACACACATTTTTAATCTTGAATATATACATGAAAGCAGTTCTTCCACCTTCTCACGCTTTGGTCCTCTGAAGACACTTCCGCAGCAGTATCAGTGCAGCATTGGAGGAAAGGGGGTCGCAGCAGAACAAAACGGACCAAAACAGTGCCAACAACAGAATCCAGCCGTCCTGGAACTTTTGTTTGGTTTGACGAAATTGCAAGTCTACACTCTGTTTCCTCCCTCCACTCCCCGCCAAACAAAAAACAAAAAAACCCTATCGCAAGTTAAGTTGGCGAGAGGAATAGTAAAACTCGCTCCTTCGTAAGACGAGGTGGCCGAGTGGTTAAGGCGATGGACTGCTAATCCATTGTGCTCTGCACGCGTGGGTTCGAATCCCATCCTCGTCGGCAACGGTGAAAGTTGTTTCAATTAAAACTACGTTTTTGGGTTACAATTAGGAAGACCCTGGGAGACCCAAGAAAATTTATTTCAGATCATCTCTGATTTATGGCGACTCTGCGAATGAGTGCTCTCCAAAGGATCCTACTCAGCTCTTTTAAAACTCACCAATTCAAATATACACGAACCTGGAGTTGCGGCCTGCCACCCGCTTTTAGCTCGGCTTTGCAAGAGATTGAACTTTAGTTAAAATTAGGGAAAAATTGCCACCAAGAGTGCCGCAGAAATTAAAGCCCATCTCATCTGCACCCAGGAATACAAAATAAATCTGCAACTGGCAGCGGTGGGATTCGAACCCACGCCCCCGAAGAGACTGGAGCCTTAATCCAGCGCCTTAGACCGCTCGGCCACGCTACCCTGCGCTTTGCTCTTATTTTTACAAAAATCAGCCTAAAATTTCTATTGACACGCGAGGAACTTCCCAGGTTACCCGACACTCAACTTGCGGGACCATTTAGTGACCTTGCTTCTTTCGGAGTATTTGGGTGGCTCTTAAAAGAGCCGTTGTGTTATCAAGAGTTGCGCCAACGCGGCCGCCTTCACTTCTTGGGGGCCAGTTTCGCCTTGGAAACTTTGGGCTTGGCTTTCACTTTGGGCTTCAGGGGTTTGGTGGGGCTCTTGGTGGCCTTCTTGGGCTTGGTGACCTTGGACTTCTTGGGGCTCTTGGCTGCCTTCTTGGGCCCTCCCGCGGCCGAGGCGGGCTTTCTGGCCGCCTTCTTCACACCCTTCTTGGAGCCGGCGGCCGCCGCGGCCTTCTTCGCCTTCTTGGCGGCGGGCT